>NW_022679074.1:114728-462428 GCF_011004875.1 Balearica regulorum gibbericeps | reverse complement strand
TTCAGAGGTTCCCCACCTTTATGGAGTTGAGCCAGAGCCCCTTCAACCTCAGAAACGGTCCTTCAGTTAAACACCAGTAACTCGGAGATTCTAATGCCAACTCATTTCTCCCTTGCTCTGGTAATCCTCAAAAAAGATGCAGGAAGACTCACAAAGCCCTGCTATCTCCGTGTCTGGCCTGCCAACATACCGGTATTGCGAGAGAGATCTCCTGTTCCACGGACTGCTCGGGCTAGCCAGCTGCTTAATTCGCAGGAATGTAAAAGCAGCTCTTCTTAGGAAAAGAAACACGAAACAAAAAACTACCCGTGAGCAGAAACATGCCTTTCCCAACTGGCATTGGTGCAAAAAGCACCAACCTGCCTAGTTACAATTGGAAAGGACTAAACAAAAGTTTCCTTTCAGCACATAATACGATGGGAACAGGACTGTCAAGTCTGCTTTAAGGCTATTCTCCCGGTTACATTGCTACATTCACAGATGGAGAAAACCCCAGCAAACCAACACAAAACCCAACAAACCTCTTTCAATGGGGTCATAAGAACAGTCACTCTCACAAAGGTTGTTCGAGACCGAGTCAACAAGCTCCACCAAGACCTGCTGAGCGAACGTCCAAGCTGCTTCCTTCTCGGAGGTCTCCTCCTGTGCCTGCAGTGGTTGTGTCTGATGGCGTTCGCAAGGTTCCTGCCAAGGCAATGCTGCCTGTAAAACATTCAGGCTTTAGCTGTTACTTCTCTGATCTGGAAGAACCACTTAGCAAACAATCAAGGACATCAGCACATGCAGCATCTGGTCCCTCCAGCCTCTGGTTCTGTGAAAAACATTCCTATGAGAAAGTGCTGGAAAGCAGGCTCACATTCACCTGGGCAGTAGCAAAACCCCCACAGGTTAGAGGGGAACTTCTTCCTCGACACAGCGGTTTTCTTTTTGCTTAAGTCGGAAAAGCAAGTGGCTCGTGACTGGCCAAACTAAGCCTTTCCTGCTGCCTTCACCTGCCCTGATCTCCAGACACGCAGCTGTATTGGGACTGCAAAGAAAGATGACAGTTAGCCTTGGGGCAAGCGGAAGGCGGTCCAGGATTTTCTGCACTTTCCAGCATTCATCTTTTCTAAGCTGCTCGTTACAACCCACAGGATATCCTCTTATATCCTTCGATGGCCAGATTGAGAAAACAAAAGGGCAAGGTTGAGTAACAATGAATAATAAAGGCTTGCCTTTTGTGCTTACTGTGGATTAGGAATGACTGGTATCATCCACTGACTACTTGGAAATCACGGGTGCACGTGCCCTATTACTTAGGTTATAAGGTAGGAAGATGCTTTTTTGTATTTCAGAGCCTTGCGAGTATTCCTGTAGGGCATTATCATCATGAACAGAGCTAAGCTAACTGCTTGACTTTACAACTGCACAAGCTACAGAAAAAACCTGCTCTCAGGTTTGTCCTCTTGATCAGGCGTCTAATGAGGCAAAGTCACCGGAGCCTGACTGCTTCAAAGAAAGCACTCTTCTGTCTCGCTTTTGCCTCAGAAACTGACTGCAGGTATGGCTTGTTTGGCTGCAGGGTTTGTGAGCCCGGCTTTGCCTTGGACCTCTCCTTCTTCGGCTGGCCCGGCCATGGCTCCTCCTCCTTCTGCCAGGCTGGAGAGCAAAGAGGGTGGTCGCTCAAGAGGTACGTCTGCCTGACATCCGATCTCCACCTTTACTGCGCAGTCCCCAGGCTCATCTGAACACAGCTCTGGAAAGCAAAGGCATAAGGAATGGCACGTGTTGGGGTGGGTGGAGCTTTAAACGTCATGACTCTGCCTGATGATTCAGTAGGACAAACTACATGCCAAGAATGTGCAGCAAAATGACTCCTGTGAAGTAAAATGGCAAAAACCTACACCCCAGCTGAGGAGGAGGAACAATATCGTGGTGATCTGTCGGCCCTCTGACGCCGTGTGCTCTTAACCCCTGCTGCCACCCTTGGGAAGGACTCCTGGCAGCACGTGTCACTCAGCAGAGGTGAGATGTCGCGGTCCAGACCACTAGGTCTCCCCGTGAAGAACATGCGCCTTCTCTTCCTGCCCCTGCCACAAGAGCCCTGGAGGTAAGAGCACACCTCACATGCAGGCACATGGTCGGAACTGTACCTGTCTCTTAGAGGAGAGCTAAGAGACCGTGCTCGGAAAAGAAGGGCTATAGAGAACACCAGACAATCTGCATTAGCCAGGTGGACCAAAAACTTCCACAGCAGACCGCCTTATTCTGGGTGGAACGCTATGCCGATGGAGAAAAGCCTCCGTGCAGCCGGGCGGCAGTGCAGCAGGCTCACAGGGCCCCAGCAGTGGCACTGTTAACAAACCTCAGGGCATGTCTGATGAGCATCTGGAAAGATGAAAGAAAGAAGCCCTGCACTGTGTGCCAGGCTGTGCACTGAAACCTGAAGGAAGGTCAATTAACCTCTGGAAAAGTCACCCTAATTCGCCCTGTCTGTTAACGTTCAATGCGATGAATTCCAGGATGTTATAAACGCAAGAGTTTGAGAACCACACCCCAAAGCGGTGCTCCCAACTGCAGCATGAATTGACACAGGCTGCCCGTCTGTGCTCTTCACCCCAGCACTGGAGATTTCTGCCCAAACTCCTCCAGGCAGAAAGAGGCCTGTGTCTTGATGGCTTCCCATCCCAGAAAAGCTGACCCTGCTCTCCTAAGGCCTCTCCCACCCACACACAATGCCAAGGTGGAGAAATGTAGCCGCTGCTTACTTTTGCCTGGCACCGAACCAAAGTCTCGATGCTCTTGGCAGTTAACGTCACCGACTAGGCAAGAGAGCAAAAGCACAGTGGCAGAAACTCCTTTGATGGTCTATGCCAGAAAACAGAGTCACTCTCTCAACCCAGCTGGAACAACAAAGACACAGATCTACTGCGGCCCAAGACCTTCATGAGGACATTAATTGAGGGCAATGTGGTCACTCGCCTTTCCTGGGCTCCTTTCCCTTGCCTGTGCACAGGGAATGGACAAAGTAAGAGCTCTGTATCACTGAACCCGCCTTTGCTCTGTCCCCTACCAGCCAGTCCAGCGCCTTTTACATCAAAACAGCCAGAGAAGTAGTCCAGGCACAATCGGAGCAGGTGGTGACAGCCGGATTGGCTCCAAGCGCTTACGTTCCCACCACAAGGCTGAGCAACTCGGCCAGCGCTGCCCGCAGCTGCCCCAGCCGTGCGTGTACCTCTCCCCCAACTCTCGAGCTGACTTTCAGCTGCAGCCCGAGCATCCCACCAGCTGCCACACTGATGCCAGAGCTTTGCTCCTCCAGCGGGGCTTACCTGAGGATGGCGTCCAGCCAGAGCTCTTTCATCTCTTGCGAGCTGCAGAAGACAGGAGAAGCAGTATTGCACCGCGCTGCCACCAACTAGGTGTAATGGTGTTTTCCCCACTGGGAAAACCCAGACCTCTGCGGTCAGGTTGGCTTCTCAAGGTGCAAAGGGTTTTTCTGGCAGAAGCAGAAGACATCAGGCCTCTGCCTCCCCCCACTCCCCGAGGGCCCTTTTCCCCTGCCGGTGCCTGCCTGCAGCTGTGCTCCCGTCCCAGCAGCTGGAGTGCACGGACAGCAGGGCTGTCCTCCCCACATCATCTGGCAAGGGGGGCTGCAGGCAACTACCAGGAATCGTGCTCCTCTGACACCAGGAAGACCTGTCGAAAAAGCAGCTTGCCCCTTGCTCTTGGGCTTTCCAAAAAGGGGCTTCCACTGCACCCAGGAGCTCGGGACTGACAGGGGCCCATCAGGGGAGTAGGACAAAGCACGTCTGTCTGCTCTCTTTGGACAGATGAAGGATGGAGCAAGTCAAAACCCAGAAGGCTCTGCTCGTCACCGAGCCTCATCTCTCCAGGAGTCCCTTTTGACCCTGCAGCTCTACAGCCTTTGGGGTGCCCCTGGGCTGAGGAGCACCCCACGGCCCAGACACGGGGCTTCTCCAGAGTGGGGAGCGACAGCCCCCTTCCGCCACAACTGTACCTGGGGTTTCCCGGGAGCAGACGGGACTGACTGCCTGCACTCCCACCCCCAGCCCACACTTTGCCTCACCCCTTTGGCAGCGCACAGCTTGTGCACGGGCTGTTGCCCGAGGGGAGAGGGTCAGCTCAGGAAATCACCTGGTGACGCTACAAAAACAAAGCGGTGCCTCTGCTTTCCCTCCCCGCCCCTGACGCGAGCCTGAGGAGCCAGCCGGGGTCTGAAGGCGAACACCGGGCCAGAGAGCCCAATGCCTGTGTGACACGTCACCGCGACTCACCTCAAAGTGACCAGGCGGAGGCTGGTGGGCCAGGCGAGGACGAGGGTACTGCTGCAGTGCAGGCCCAATGCCGCGTCTTCTCCTGCACACCTGTACGCTGACTTCTCGCTGCACAGCACCCACAGCTCGCTGAGACACACCGTGTGCTCCAGCCAGAAGCTGGTGCCACATCTGCAGCCAGGAAGAGCAGGGGCTGATGGTGAGGTTGCCTTCTGTGGGCAGCAACTACGGCAACCCTCCTTGGGAGAGCCATTGCACCCAGAGGGAGCCCTGGGAAGGGCGGCCCAGAGGCGCAAGTCACGCAAATCGGTGGCAGCATCCCTGCCCGGGAGCCATCCTGACTCTTAGTGCCCTGTTTTCTGACCTCCCGACCCTACCGAGAAAGCCTCCCGGGGACTCTCTTGGACACTGGAGCGAAGGCAAGCTTGAGAGGCCTTTGCAAGATGTCTCCTGAGGGCTGGTTTTGGCAGTAGGAGTTGGGAAGACGGAGCACTGCCGTCTTCGCCTCTTACCTGAACTTGGCAATAGCAAGGGAGTCTCGGAAAAGCAGGAGGTCTCTCCTCCTCGTCCTCCCATGCCAGGTCACCTCCACGCGCTCGCTGCGGAGGAGCTCGGGATGCCGTCGGGACACGAGGGCACCCAGCTGGCTGCCGCCAGAGCCGCCCCTGCAAAGGACACAGTTGCAGGCACGAGGCATGCGGCTCTGCCGGGAACCATCCGTGCCTGGGTGGCACAGAGATGGCGCAGGCACGCACCGGGAGAAGCAGCAGCTCAGCTGGCCCATCGTGCTGCCGCCAGGAAGACGCTCGTGTCGTGGAAGTGCTCAGCAAGGGGAAGAGCAAGGCCCCGCAAGGCCTTCTGAGGCTGGGAAGTGATGTCCCTGTGCCAGGGCAGCGCTGCTCCGGCCAGAGCCCGTCTCTCCCCAGCGCTGCCCACACTCGCACAGCGCCGCACTGGGAGACACTGGTGGTCGTGCTGGCTGTGGGAGTCACAAGGGCACTTTGGGATGCGCAGGGGGGCACGCCCAGGGCGGGGGGACACAGCGGGCACTGGGGCTCCGGGCACAAGGAGCCGTTCCTACTCTAATGGCTCTTCCCACACTCCTAGCAAACCAAAGGAACTACAGCCAAGCTCAGGGTCCGGAACAAGGCAGACCGCTGCTGGCAGGAGTCTCCTCGCAGCCAAGAGAGACACTTCGTGCCTGACCCCTGCCAGCCAGGCAAAGGCCGCCTGAAAGGCAGCCCTTCGCTACCTCAGCTCCCACTGCCACCATCCCTCTGCACAGGGTGATGTCCAGTCCTTCTGTCTGCTCCTCCGTACCGGATCCAGGGCTCAGGCCAGGCTTGGAGAGACTCTCTGGGTGAACAACGATGGGCAACAGCCTGGATTGTGTGCTCCCGACACGCTGTGGACAGGCAATCCTCAGCAGCGAGGTGCTGACAGCTGTGCCTGAGGAAGACACCATGGTATCGGTGAGCCGAGGTCGCAGGCGAGCAGGCCAGTGTCACCCGACTGGTCCCACCAAACCTGTTCGACTCCCCCAGACCCCGGTGCCTTTGGTGCCACAGTCCATGGCTCTGCTTGGGCTGGGGCACACCTCCTGTCCCAGGACACAAGCTCCAGCAAATGTTGCAGTATACAGCCGTACAGCTGTATTTTTCAGCCATTTTGCGACATTATGATTGCATTTGCATGCTCCCAGTTCAAAATGCTTGGGGCAGAATTTCCTGAAGCGTTACGGCTTGTTCAATTCTGCTCCCACTGAAGAAAGCCCCCCCCCCGCTAATTTCAGCGGCAGCGGAATTTGGGCAATCTGGAAAGCTTTGGGAAAAACATTGCCTCTCATTTAAGAAAGTTCAAATTTTCCCTTTTTATACCTGAGGATTTGAAACAGCTTTCACGTTACAGGGTTCCTCAGGTGTTTCTATAGGAAAAGAACTGGCTGAAGTGAGGACTTGACAAAAGAAGGACAATGGAAGGAATCAGTGGGCACTGACCCCCTGATTTTCTGCTGAGGAGTAGGAAAACATCCTGACAATCCCAGCTGTTTGGATTAGGTAGCAGATCAGGCCCATTGTGGGTATAGGGTAATGACATTTGACACAAGAGCAATCTGGCACCATTTACTCCAAAATAAAACGTATTAAGGCATACAACCCTCGTTATGGGGCGGGGCGGGGGGAAGGGAAAACACCCCAAAACAAGCCGAAACATTTCTCCACTTTTATTCACCTACCATCCCGGGGAAGCTTTAGTGTGCAGCACTCCCACGTTATTTTCCAACTTTTACAGGTAATTTAGCAGGCACTCATCTGTAGCCTGCAAAACTGAAGTACTTGTCTGAGAACTGAGAATGCCCGGGGAGTCTATGACCCTGCACACGCTCGCTCAGAAAAAGCAGGGAATGATTTTAAGGAGTGTTTACTCCTGAAGTTTAAGAGAGCACAGCAAAGTTCAGGTCTCCTACATAATCTAAGTAAGAGTAATATAATATTTCATGTACAAACTCTAACCAGTTCTACTCAGACCAAACATCAGGACTCGAGTCCAGCCTGAAAACTGGACCAGGGGCGAACCAACTAACTTCAGTGCTAGAAAAATGTTGTCTTTCACTGCGCACTTGTCACAGACAGCAGTCAAGACAGAATAAATTCCCGAGCTTATCGTAGCATTGATGTTGCTTAAGAATGTATGGCACGTGGTAATCCACCTTGGCTGGATTTTGGTTGTTGGGATGAGCCGCATCCAGCCTTTCTCTTTTTCCTTGGAACAGCTGAAGGTTTCCTGTCAAAGGTAATAGGACTGCACTGAGGCAGACGGTCGACTTTCTTTCCAAACTCTTCTTCCAACTGTGCTAAGCTGAAGGAGAAACAAACCCAACCAAGTTAAATGTCACTCCATTGCTGCAGAAACAAATGTATTGTTGAGGAGCATGCGTGCTATCCACAGAGCTATCCAGATAATGCGGAGCGAGGGCAGAGCGATTGGCTGCCTGAGGGGTCACTCCCCCACAGTGCCCGCCCTTCCCTCTGGTGATGTTTTCTCGCATTGGCTGTCAGAGATGTCTGTCCCCTCCCAGTCAAATTGGCTGTCCTGGGTCCGCTGACTCCCCATAGACTTGTGGGCGGGCGTTGCCAGGCGACTCACTCCGCCTTGAGGGTTTAGAGCCTAAGGGTGAAACTGTGGGCCCTCCCAAAAGGCTGTGGGTAATAAAAGACAGGTTTGGGCCCTAAAAATGCGCCTTTTGGCCCTGGAAAGGAGGCGTTGGGCACTGGAAAAGATGCTCCAACTGCCGCTTTGGACCCTGGAAAGCAGGGAGAGGAGAGGGGCCTGGAGAAGAGCCCTTGGGGGGGGGTCTGTGCTTGAAGGCAGGGAAGGAGGACGCAGCTCCAGGCTGTACTGGGAAGGATCAGGGGTTCCAGTTTGTACTGGGAGGGGCCCCAGTCGGTATTGGGAGTGGTTAAAAGGGTGCAGTTTGTATTGAGATGGTGCAGAGTCTGCACTGGGAGGGGTTAAAGGTGTAACCGATGTGTTTAACTTTTTTTTAACTCTGGTGATGGGATAGCTTGTGTATAGTCTCTGTAAACGAGGTGACGAGATTATTAGCAATAGTAAGGTAATGGCCGAATGATTGTGGTGTTAGTAACCAGTCTTGCTGCTATGGTCCCTGTACAGCCCCAACCTAACAGGTAACTAATAAAAACAGTTTAAGAACGAGAACCTGAGAGCTTGGGGTTACCATGGAGCTGATAAATTGTGCAGTTGGTACATGAGCCAAGTAATATTTCATTTTCGGTCAAAACCATGTCCTATGAGTGAACTTTGTTCCTTATAATCTAATTACAATACCAAAACACACCTCCATTGTCAAAGCTACCCGCCTCCAAGGTACGACCACCCCTCACGGGGCGTGCTCTCTGAATTGCTTGAAGTCTGTGGCTTTAAAAGCAAAGCGAGAAAGTTTTCCACCAATCATAAGGAATTAACTATGTAACTATGTGATGTAATTGTAACTATGTGTGTTTGGAGACTATAAATCTGTGGGTGTTTGTAGGCTGGGTGGGCATGTTTAGGAGGAGAGATCCCCCATGCACCCCAGCGCTGAATAAACCCCTGTTGGCTTTCTAAACCGCCTTTCTGTTTGGAAAGGTTTTTTTATTGCCGTTTGAGCGGTAACAAAGGGATCCACTTTGTACTGGGACAGGGCCCAGTCTGTACTGGGAGGGTTTTAAGGGATCCAGTTTCTACTGGCGTGGTGTCCAGTCTGCAGTGGGAGGGGTCTGGAGGACGGAGCTTTTACTGGTACTGAGGACCAGGGAAGCAGCTTGTACTGGGACAGGCCCAGGTCTGTACAGGGAGGGGATAAATTGACCCAGTTTGACCTGGCAGGGCTCCTCGACTTGACCTGGAGGAGTTAAAAGGATCAGCTTTTAGTGGGCAGGTGTCCTGGTCTGTACTGGGAGATCTTTCTGATCCCTTGGCTTTGGTGTAAGGCCTGATTGCTCTGCAGCTTGGTCACAGTCCTGCTGCGTGGTCGTCCTGTGACCGCAGGCAGGGACAGGCAACGGGCACTTCTGTGACAGAGCTGGCCTCCGTAGGACTGGTTCCATGGTGAAAGGGGATCTCCTCAGGGCAGTGCCTGAAGGCTTGAACCTTCCTCCAGAGTCACTCTCAAGAACATGCCTGAGAATGTGGCCCAGAGATGAAAACACAGGTGAACAGCTAAAGGGTGTGAGTGTGCAGGGTGGGGGCACACAGCAGTGTCCTCGCAGAGCCAGTCCTCCTGGGACAGCCGTGAAGGACCAGCAGAGCAGGGTCTGGCCTGTGCCCGTGGTCACTGGACAGCCTGGGGAAGCTGCCTGTGCTGGTTTTGGCTGGGATGGAGTTCATTTTCTTCAGAGTAGCTAGGATGGGGCTGTGTTTTGGATTTGTGCTGAAGACAGTGTTGGTAATACAGAGATGGTTTTGTTATTGCTGAGCAGGGCTTACGTGGAGTCAAGGCCTGCTCTGCTTCTCACCCCACCCCACCAGCGAGGAGGCTGGGGGTGCACAAGAAGTTTGGAGGGGAAAGAGCCAAGACAGCTGACCCCACCTGAGCAAAGGGATATTTCACACCCTATGACATCGTGCTCAGCATATAAAGCTGGGGGAAGAAGAAGGAAGATGGGGGCATTGGGAGTGATGGTATTTGTCTTCCCAAGTAACCATTACACATGATGGATCCTTGCTTTCTTGGAGATGGCTGAACACCTGCCTGCCCATGGGAAATGGTGAGTGAATTCCTTGCTTTGCTTTGCTTGTGCACACAGCTTTTGCTTGACTCACTGGTAGCCTTGCTATTCTCTCCCTGTGGTGGGTTGACCCTGGCTGGGGGCCAGGTGGCCACCAGAGCCCCTCTATCACTCCTCTCCTTCTCTAGACAGGGGAGAAAAAGTATAACAAAAAGCTTGTGGGTCGAGATAAGGACAGGGAGAGATCACTCACTAATTATTGTCAGAAGGAAAACAGACTGATCTTAGAGAGGGAATTCATCTAATTTATTACTAAGCAAAACAGAGTAGAGGAATGAGAAATAAAATCAAATCTTAAAACACCTCCCCCCACCCCTCCCATCTTCCCACGGCAACCACGGGGTGCAGACCTTCAGGAGCAAACTGCTCCAGCGTGGGTCCCCCACAGGGTCACAAGTCCTGCCAGCAAACCTGCTCTGGCGTGGGCTCCTCTCTCCACGGGGCCACAGGTCCTGCCAGGAGCTTGCTCCAGCGCGGGCTTCCCACGGGCCACAGCCTCCTTCAGGTGTCTCCACCTGCTCTGGCGTGGGGTCCTCCATGGGCTGCAGGTGGAATCACTACACCCCCTCATCCTTCCGCCATGGGCTGCAGGGGGACAGCCTGCTTCACCATGGTCTTCACCACGGGCTGCAGGGGGATCTCTGCTCCGGCGCCTGGAGCACCTCCTGCCCCTCCTTCTGCACTGACCTGGGTGTCAGCAGAGTTTCTTACATCTTCTCACTCCTCTCTCTGGCTGCAAAAGCTCTAACTGTTTTTCTCCTTCTTAAATACATTATCACAGAGGCGCTGATTGGCTTGGCCTTGGCCAGTGGCAGGTCCATCTTGGAGCCGACTGGCATTGGCTCTGTCAGACACAGGGGAAGCTTCTAGCAGCTTCTCACAGGAGCCACCCCTGTAGCCCCCCCGCTAACAAAATCTTGCCACGCAAACCCAACACACTCCCCCATCGTGACAGGGGTGGGACTGAGCGAGAGGCTGCGTGGTGCTCAGCTGCCGTCTGGGGTTAAACCATGACACTTGCTTGAACTCTGGCATACCATAAGCCTGCCACCCCATAACCCTAGCAAACTGTAGCCTTAGCATCCCAGAACCCCAGCACATTTTAGCCCCAAGATATCAAAAAATGGAACACAAACTCCCTGGAGATCTCTGCCAGAGCCTTCAGGTGGCCCCGGGTCTCAGATATCACAGCTTTGAAGTGGGAGTGGGACAGAGCCAACAGGACAAGACCGGCATCCACCTTCACACCCTGAAAAAGTGCCCAGGTTAACAGTCCCAGGGAGAAGGCTGAGGCACTCAGACACTTTGAACCAGCCAGCCATGGCCACAGGGCTTCAGCTCATCATTTCCGTGCCAGAGCCACCAGGCAGATGAACCTGTCCTGCCTGCGAGACCCCTCAGACAGCACTGCCCAGCTCCAGATACAGGCTGGAGACAACCTCAGCTCTATGGGGAGGCGCTTCCTGGGAGCAGGATCTCTCACGGGGGCACTGCGAAACCATCCTCATGCCTGGATGCCTGAGAAACTTCGATGTGCTGCTCCATATCGCACCAAAACCAGGGGTACCGGAAGGCTGCTGTGGTGGCCGCCAAGAGAACCAACTCACCTGGGCTGCTCTGCGGCCACTGGGCACCTTTGCTGTCAGGCAGGTCACAGCGTTGCCCTGTAATCGTCTGTCACCTTCCTGCAGGACACTCTTCAGCGCAGGGTACATCTCTGCTAGGTCACCCTTGGGACAAAGATCAAAAGGGAGGGACTGGCTTTGCTTTTCCCCCATTCCCTGGGTGCCACAAGAGAGACCTGCCACCCCCAAATCAGCTGTGTGACATGGACACCACGTATGAGCTGCAGATGGGGGTCAGGATGACTGTGGGGAGAGGGCAGGCCATTCTGCAGTGCCCCCGGTGCGGGCAGAAAGCAGCGCTGCAGACAACCGGCGGAAGCCCAGGGCTGCCGGCGGCCGGCGGTGGGGCCCAGCAGGGTGCGGTGCCTGCAGAAATGCCTGGCTCCTTGAGCCTCGGCCCCGGGGCTGCAGCACGGGACTGGCACTGGCTGGGGCTTCGCTGGGACAAAACAAGCAGGGATGACCCTGACACCCCGCATACCTACCTGGTCTGCGATCTGACAGCCTGTCCCGCTGCCCATTACTGCCACGGGATCCAGAGAGCAGCACTGCTGCCCCAGCGTGGTCCTGAGCCATCTCTCAACAGATGAGTCTTTAACCAGCAGCCCTAAAGAGAGGAAAAATTGCCCAGAATTAAGCTGTTCTCCAGTTTTTGCAGGCAGTGAGTTTCTCTGAGCTGCCTGGTGGTGCCCCTTCTGAGGAATGCTCAAGAAACAGGGCAGCTGCCTGTACCTGCAGGCAGGCAGCAGAGCGTGCACAGTGGGAGTGAGCAATGGTTTGTGCGGCTGTTGAATGGCTTTGGGCCTTAAATGTCTCCAGCCTGGTACGCCAGGTTCCTTTTCCTTGCAGGTTGCATTTAGAGCTTAAATAGCCTTTTTGAAAAAACAAAACAAACAAAGAGATGGGCAATTTTTTTTTCCTCCCAGTTGGGCTTTTTTTCCCCCCGTCCTGGCCACTCTGCAAGGTGATGTTCATCACCAATAGTAGGGTGCAGGATTGGGCCCAGGACAGGGCTTTGGAAGGCCACACGTTTCTTGAGCCTCCCGGTAATGCAGTTCCTGAGGAGTGCTCAAGAAATGGAGTCAGTTGCCCAAAACTGCTATTTTTGGCCTCTCCCCAGAGCTCTCTGTCCGGCTCCCTGCCCCCATTTTTTAATCCTTCCCTCTCTGTCTGTAGCCCATCATGACATTTTTCCTTCCCTTTTTGTCTCTCTTTGGCTCCCCGATCTTTTTTAATCCCTCCCTCCCTGCCCTATAGCCTGTTGCTATTTTTGTCTTTCTCCACATGTCTCTCTCCCGTTCCCTGTCCTTCTCTTTTTTCTGTCACCATCTCCTGCTTCCTGCCCTAAGTTTCCCTCTCTCTCCTGCAGCCTGTCCCCTCTTTCCTGCCTGTATCCCCCGCTCAGCTGGCTGTGCTTCTCTCTTCTCTCCGGGCCTCCGTCCTGCTCCCCATCCCCTTTTGGGGACCGCTCTTTGGAGAGGATTGCTGTCTTACCTGCAAGTATCGTTTGTTGCATCCACGAGGTCTTTCTGGAGGGGAGGGTCTCCATTTGCCGAATTGAAGCCACGGGTGCTATTTTGGTTTTTGTAAAACAGAACATAAGCGGTGTCCTTTGGAAATCTACTGGTCATTTTCTGGACTGACTGAAATGAGGTAAATGTCACTCTGCTGTCATTGAACAGAAACCATTCTCTTGACTCATCAGTGTCACTTTCTACAACAGTAGAAGGGCTCTCCCCTGTCAACAACTTAGCCTGAGGAGAAACTAAAGAATCACCTGCAGAGTGCTGGCAGGGTCCTGAAGGCCCTGACCCAGGAACATTTCTAGCATATGACCAGTAATGTCCACTTTCAGAGGATACACCAGGATGCATCACCACGGAGCTTAACAAATAGGGCTCCAATCGTGGGCGAGTCACTTCATCAGCACCTGAGGGCTTTAGTTTTTTAGCAATATTTTCTCCAATATCAGAAACCTCAACACCAACAGACCGACCTCTTGAAACTACACCTGGAGAGGATGCTACTCACAGGAATACTCATTTTCACAGGAATACTTCTTGTCACCGCTGAGGATCTCAGGCGCCAGAAAACAATGCAGTAAACCTGTAACTGACAGAGGGTTTTCACCTACTACCCTCTGAGGCATTTTATTCTTACCTTGACCTTTGTTGCGTTCAGAATTTGTAGTCTTCTCAGACTTTGGCTCAGCAGAAAAATCCTTTGTGGTTCCTTTCTTTGTGATTGGGTCACATCCACCATTTGCTTCCAACTTGAGAGGTCTTTTTCCCAGCAGGACTCATCAGTGGAGTCTGAGTTTGCACCACGTTGTCGCCTTTCCCTTCAGTACGTTCCATGCGTTTTGGGCCAACATTCTCCAAGGAGTTGGAGGACAGAAAGCCAGAGAGAGATCTGTGAAAGCTTCTTCCTTTTGAGACACACTTTTGCAGTTCAGGCAGCGTATAGTAATCTTCACTTTTCCTCCAAACATCTTCTCGATCAGAGTTCTTTCTTCACTTCCCTTACCAGACCCTTCAGCAAATACTTTTGCCTTATTGACAGCTTCTTGTTTCTGGGACTTTGCATTGGTTTTACTTTCAGAAGTCTTTGCTGAAGACCAAGTTTTCCAGGTCTTCTCTTCTTCATGCAGCCTGAAGACAAAGAAAAATAGATCCAAACAGCTGTGCTATTTTCCACACAAATCCTGCTGCACCATTTCAGACTTTTTTTCCCAGTTATGCTAAAAAAAATATAGATGGTTCAGTGGCTAGAAGTGTCTTACATTCAAAAAAGGTATTTGTTATTTTTTGTATGAGCAAGTTGAAACATACAGGTCAGTACCATCCAAGACAGAGCATGAGAGAAGCACAAATGCATTTTATGTGGGTTTCATTGTATATAGCAGAACACAATGGATATACTGAGAGAACACGGCAAGTATTAAAAAAGCTAACCAACAATGTTTTTATTATTTACCATTACATTCTCTTGATAAATCAGTTCTCCAGTTGACTGGTTCTGTATGTCAGATTTTCTAAGAGAACAAGTAGCTGTTTATCTAGTGCCAGACTGTTTCCAAAGAAAAGGTCAGGATTTGTAGCTAAGAACGTTAAGAAACTACAAGAAAAACCAAACCAAAAAAGAAACACAAGTTGGGAAAAAAACCAAACCAAACAAAACACCACTGCTCCACTATGGAGATAAACTTCTCCAGAAGTGGAATGTGTCATAAAGCAATATTACTTAAGCCACATCTCAGCAGTCCAAAATTCAAGAGATCTACTAATAGATTTAGGTACTTTTGTATTATCCACACCACCGTTCATTTTCTTGTTTATCAACGGGTTATAAATGCACGTACATCTCTTTGTGACTTATCTAACCTGTAAGAACTATAGCTGTCTCCACCAACACGAAATACCCAGATGCACAACTAAACTGCTTTCAGCAACCACATTCTTTTACAACAGGATCATGACTCTAACATAACACTCAAATGTAGATTTGTAAAAAACATTGCTACCACTATAACCTGCTTTAAGCGATGTGGATACAAGATGGTATCCAGACTTTACCACAGATTAAACCCATGAAGCAAAGTGTTCCATATACCATACAGAAAACCAGAGACAGCCAGGAATGAGGCCCAAGATTCCCGGTGCCCACTCATGCAGTGGAACCGTTACATGACTGCTCCGAAGAGTTCAACATTATGCGATAAGACTATAGATCTATTCCCATTAATGGCACAATAACGGTACCTGTCTAGCAGGAATTTGAGATATTCTGAGCAATCCTGCTGGGATTGAGGGCTGAACCATGGTGGTCTGGAAGCCTCAAAGAAAATTCTGTTCACATAAGAGAGGGACAGACAAGGTTACATAAGAACTACTTAAAAAATTGGTTCTATTCTTTTGATCTTGACCACTGAACTTTGGACTACATTATTCTGGAGAAACTGTATTAAACACATGGTACACATAAACATTTAAGCCACTTAATCGCTTAGCAAGAGAGCACCATTAATCTTGTAGTTATCACCTCTAGTACAAAGATAAAAATAGTGGC
Source organism: Balearica regulorum gibbericeps (assembly GCF_011004875.1). NCBI lineage: Eukaryota > Metazoa > Chordata > Aves > Gruiformes > Gruidae > Balearica > Balearica regulorum. The sequence goes on along the minus strand of NW_022679074.1, from coordinate 447,167 downwards.
TCCTGAAGGCAAATATTAAGTGTGTAGTGAGTGTAAATCAGATATTATTTGTAATAGCAGTTACTGTTCTTGCTGGCAAGCCTAAAAAAAATCTTTTCTTTTTTCAGAAGAACACAGTATTTCATAAACACCAGTTTACTTTTAAGGTGATCCAGTCTCATCCCCTTCACAACTAGTTTATCGTTATTACTCAAAGGGAACAATAGTGTCTTCTGCCCTTCCAGCACTAGCAAAATATTCTCAACATTTAGTTCACTTTAGAATTTGAACTACAATAAAATGTAGTGTAAAAATCACTGCAGAAAGTCACAGTTTATCCTAGACAGTTACATAAAGTCAGCTTATATCTCAAGTCAGGTCTTATTTGGATTTTTCCATTTTGCCTTCTCGAAGAAAACCTGTTACTGTTTTTTACAAAAACAACACAATGCCAAGATGTTCCACTCACGAAATACAGATTTCTCTAAGTCCATCCGCACCACCTGAACATTTGGCGACAGACTCATTCCCCAGCAAATGAATCATATTTATATTTTTCATAGACTCAAGAGGACTCCCATGGCATGATGTTTGTTCCTCAGTTTTGGTATATAGACCTAGCCTTAAAACTCAGCAGATTAAATAAACTGACGTACCTGGACATGGGCCAAAAGTGCGAACAGATGCTGTCATTTTGCCACTACTAAGTTACATCCGTGTAGTTGCAGAGAGAAAACATGTCTTCTGAAACTGAAGGAAGAGATAGACATTAGTTTCCTTGCTAGATTTCTAACAACAATGCAGTTATTCCAGCTCAGGTAATTACTTTACTTTGAAAGAAAGCAAAACATGTAACACTTCCCTTCAATACCTGAATTCTGCACTAGCGCAGCTGCAAAACTACTGTACAGTAGGAACTAACACTGCAAAACTCCTATTTCTTTAAATATTTCAATGTGTAAGAATGGACTATAGACATTTGGGTGTTTTGTTTTCATTGTGGTGTCCTATGTGCAGATCTTCAGGGCCGTGCTGAGGATCCCCTCTGAGCAGGGATGGCACAAGGCCTTTTCCACGTGCCTCCCTCACCTGGCCGTGGTCTCCCTGTTGATCAGCACTGGCATGGTGGCCTACCTGAAGCCCCCCTCCATCTCCTCCCCATCCCTGGACCTGGTGGTGTCAGTTCTCTACTCAGACGTGCCTCCAGCCATGAACCCCCTCATCTACAGCATGAGGAACCAGGAGCTCAAGGATGCAGCGTGGAAACTTACCACTGGATGGTATTTGGAAGCAATAAACTGCCCACCTTCTTCTGCACAACAGCTGTTATTTAACTCATTACAGGCCCAGCCTGTCCTCTGTAATTTATATTGTTGATGATGGTGTTTTACTTGCAATGAAGTTGTCATCCCCTCTCTAATTCAGTCTCTGCTTTTCTTTTCTGACCGAGTGGCTGTGTAAACAAGGAGCCGTGATCTCTGTGTGTTTAAAAAAAATAAAGGGCCTTGCAGCAACATTTTTTCTTTCTGAGATCCTTCCTCCAAGAACTTTGTTGAGGTGCAGGGACAGTTCCTGTGTGCTGAGGTGGCAGGGAAGAGAGTCCTGGCATGGCAGCACTGCGAGGAAGCAGTTGATCTCACAGAGCTGTTCTCTTTTCCCTGCCACACTCTCTTTCTGATCCCTTGGGTTTGGTGTAAGGCCTGATTGCTCTACAGCTTGGTCAAGGTCCTGCTGCATGGTCGTCCTGTGACTGCAGGCAGGGACAGGCAACGGGCACTTCTGTGACAGAGCTGGCCTCCGTAGGACTGGTTCCATCGTGAAAGGGGATCTCCTCAGGGCAGTGCCTGAAGGCTTAAACCTTCCTCCAGAGTCACTCTCAAGAACATGCCTGAGAATGTGGCCCAGAGATGAAAACACAGGTGAACAGCTAAAGGGTGTGAGTGTGCAGGGTGGGGGCACACAGCAGTGTCCTCGCAGAGCCAGTCCTCCTGGGACAGCCGTGAAGGACCAGCAGAGCAGGGTCTGGCCTGTGCCCGTGGTCACTGGACAGCCTGGGGAAGCTGCCTGTGCTGGTTTTGGCTGGGATGGAGTTCATTTTCTTCAGAGTAGCTAGGATGGGGCTGTGTTTTGGATTTGTGCTGAAGACAGTGTGTCGCGTGAAAGGGTACAAGTCTGATACATGGCTGAGGGAGGCCCTCCCGTTGAGTCATGAGGTTCAGAAAGGACCCCCTTGCTTTCTAAACTCCTTCTCAGAGAGGAGCCTAGGTGCGGCTAGGTCCAGTCTTAGTCTCAGACTTGGTCAACGGTTTATGTCTAAAGGGTTATGTGTGTAGCCACTTATCAGAGTCAACGTGTGCCTGTCAGAGCCCCACTAAGGACTTTCACTGAGACAGTTTCGCAAAGTTGAAAAGAAAAATAGGTAATTTATTGAAGCGACAGATATAAAAGTTCGGAATTGCCATTGATAAATGCACTAACTAAACTGCAACAATTTTGAGCTCAAGTTAATAGTTCAGCGCTTTTGTTAATGATAGTTTTCCCGGGGTAACATCCGACATAATCATCGGAGGCGCAAGTCTTACCAAAGAGGCGTCCCTGCTTGGGGAGGAGAGAGGTCCAGGCCCGTCGACCCGTCCGGATAGTTGGAGTTCTCGTCCTCAGAAAAGAGGATTCTAAATGTCACTTTTGGCGAGGTGGGACTAAGTCAGGTATTGTGTGTCGATTGGCCCTTAACAAGGCTTGTTGTGCAGTTGATCGGGGCTGGAGGCGGGAAGTGGCAGAGGACAAAGGCATTCAGTACAGAGGAGCGGTGGTCTGTTTAGTTTTACCAAAGTAACGTCAAGCTGTGAAGGCTCCCCCTCACCCCAGGCGTCACTTAGTTGATTAAGGAGCAGACCCATCAGGCGCTGCATCTTGTTAAGATGAACAAATTGATCATCTCCTGCCCCTGTTCAGGTCCAGTGCTTATCAGTGCAAGATAAGCAAGTTGCTCAATCCCTGCTCTCGCCCAAGCTGGACTCCCCCAGGGCCCCTTCTGCTGGGTCATAATGGCCCTGTATTCATCACCAACAAGCCTGGATAAGTCCGGCACCCCACACAGTGTTGGTAATACAGAGATGCTTTTGTTATTCCTGAGCAGGGCTTACGTGGAGTCAAGGCCTCTTCTGCTTCTAACAGCACCGCACCAGTGAGGAGGCTGGGGGTGCACAAGAAGTTTGGAGGGGAAAGAGCCAAGACAGCTGACCCCACCTGACCAAAGGGATATTTCACACCATATGACATCGTGCTCAGCATATAAAGCTGGAGGGGAAAAAGAAGGAAGATGGGGACATTCGTAGTGATGGTAGTTTGTCTTCCCAAGTAACTGTTACATATGATGGAGCCCTGCTATCCTGGAGATGGCTGAACACCTGCCTGCTGATGGGAAGTGGTGAATTAAGTTCTTGGTTTGCTTTATTTGCATGCAGAGATGTTGCTTTACCTGTTAAACTGTCTTTATCTTGATCTACGAGTTTTCTCACTTTTACCTTTCCAGTTTCTCCCCAGTCATGAATTGGTGGCAGATTCCGATCTTACCCCAGACCATATCGTGCCCATATGGTCGTTAATCACAACCAAGCTCTTTCTAGTGCGTCTACCCTGAATCTGGGAATTAAGGTTCTGATTAAATGTCTCCATCCGGAATCGTGGGGGATTCCTCCTGGACTGGGAAGAGGTGGAGGGTCAGATCTACACATGTGGCAGCGGCTGTGTTAATGCCTCCCGCCTCCCGCTGCACAAATGACGGCAGGCAGAGGTGCTGTGAAACGAACACCAAACTTTTAATGAATTAAGAAGCAGAGAGATGGGAGAGGGCTGGGGCTGGAGTGGGCAGGTGCCGGTCGCATGTCACAGGGATCTGTGCTCCACACCTTCACTATAACCTATCGACAGCAGTTGGGGATGCGTAGGGCACTTTCCCTGCAGCATCCCCCAGGGTTCTGGCTCGCTTGGTGGGCACATTGTCATCTTCGGATGCCCTCCGCTTGCTGCTGCACGCTTGCTGCTTGCTGCTGCCTGCTGCCGCACCGTCCCCATCTGGTGTCCCTGCCTTCAGATTTTCAAGTTCTAGGTCACCTGGCGCACCACCCCTTTCTTCTTTTTCTTTGGTGGCATGTTGTCCCACAGGGAGGTCTTGTGTCTCTTGTGGGTGCTGGCTGGCATGGGGCGCTTGCCCTGCTTGCTGCCTGCCTTGGCCGATCTGGGCAGCACCTGGCAGGAGACAAGGCCCGGTGGCACCGGCAAGCGGGTCACAACGACCCGGGGCTGCCTCCGCAGAGTCTCCTCCACCAGTGGGACCATGCAGGGTGGATGAGGCTGGCGTGGAGCTGCTGGGCTCAGCTGAGGACTCTCCAGAAGACCCTTGAGGGCACTCTCTGCAGGACCCTCTGGGTGACCCTTCAAGGCACTCTCCACAGCAGTCTCCACGGGACTCACCCGCAGCCAGGTGGGGAGGACTGCTGCTGCCATGCCCTGCTTCTCCTTGTCATCCTGCAAGCGGGATGTCACCACCCCCATGAAGGGGTCGACATCCCCCAGCATCACCCCCGCTGCTTGTTCCTCAGGGCAGTCACCCTCCGCCCCGTACTCTGAGAAGTCAAGGGGCTGGTTGAGGAAGGTGGGGCTGGTGAGGCTGTTGGAGACGCCAAGGACATCGAGGAAGGTGTCCTCGCCGTCCCCTAGCCCCACCACCGCCTCTGGCTCCATGAGGCTGAGGAAGGTGGTCAAGGTGGAGCTTTTGGGGCCATCAGGGATGGTGTCCTCGCTGTCCCTGGGCATCACTACTGCCGCTTGCTCCTTGGTGCAGACACCCTCTGCCCTGTATTCCAAGAGGTCAAGAAGCTTGTTCAGGGAGGTGGTTAAGTAGGGGATGCTGGGGACATCGGGGACAGTGTCCACACTGTCCCTCAGCCCCACCACTGCTGCTTGCTCCTTGGGACAGCTGCCCTTTGCCACGTACTCAGAGAAGTCAGGGAGCTCGTTGAGGAGGGGGGTCAAGCAGGGGCTGTTGGGAACTCCGGGGACATTGGGGACGGTGTTCTTGCCATCGATGGTGTCGAGCAAGGTGAGCATGTCGGTGAAATCTATGCCGAAGGACTCCTCGTCCTGAAACTGCAGGGTGTCCCCTGCCAGCTCCAGAAAGGCCTTGGCGAAGGTGTCTGTCACCAGCTCGGGAACATCCAGGGGCTTCTCCAAGGCCTCTGGGGTGCTCACCCCTGCGGAAAGAGCAATCAAAACCAGCCCAACCCCAGGGCGACACAAGCTTTCCTGGGGATGGGATGCCAGCCCGCAGGCTCTGCCACCCCCCAAAGCTCACCTTTGGGCTCTGCCTGGGTTCTGCCACATGGTAAAGCTGTGGTGGGGTGGGGGGGGGTGGCATCGGGTACACTGTCCTCCATGACCCCTACGCCATTGTCAGAGGGCTGCAATGGCTTCTCGGTGCTGCCAGGCAGGGTGTGGACCACAGGGAGCCCCTGCACCCCGTATTGAGCTGCAGGGTGCTGGGGCTCCCCATCAACCACGGCCCATGGTTCCAGCCCCGTTGGCTGGTTGGGCACCAGCGTCCCCGTCACCACCTGCTGTCCCCAGCCATGGGCAGGCGGACAGGGAGCAGCTGTGGCGGGGAGCTGCACCCCACACGGGAGCTGCACCATGGGGGGAAGCGGCACGACGCAGGGGAGCTGCACCAGCTGCCCCGGGTTGCCCAGGGGCCCTGGCAGCCTCTGCCAGACAGTGGCCTGGGCCAGCTGGTAGGTGACGGGGTGGAGCTGGGCAGGCTCACAGGACATCGGCAGCCCTGCGACAGAGGGCAGCACGCTGGCAGTGACCGGTGGCAGCATGGCTGGGGCAGTGAAGCTCACGCCAGGAACCTCCAACGCCATCGGCAGCTGGAGAGGGAACCTCTCTGTTGGGAAAAGTGAAGAGGGGTGATGGGGTGAGCTATTGATGGGCAGAACTGGTTTGGGGCTTACCCCGAGGGCAGGATCACCAGGAGGAGCAGGAGCCTGCTGCTGTACCGGCCATGGTGTTTGGTCAGTGTGGGGCTGGTTTGGGGCAAACAGTGTTCTAGGGGGTCCATCCCCATGGTGATCATTCCGCCAGCACCTGCTTCAGCCAGCCTTGCCATGGGTTGATTTTTCATACCACAACAACTTCCTTTCTCAATGATTTCCCATCCTGCTGATGATTTCCTGTCCCCAGTGCTGATTTCCCAATCCCACCATGGTTTCCCATCCAACTATGGTTCTTTTGAGAGGTGTTTTTTGTCTCTAAGGGGAAGGGGATGGGGCCGGCATCGCTGGCCTTGCGGTGCTGACATGTCTGTGCTGCCCCATCTTCCCCAGCAGTGGAGATGGGAGGGGGGCTGTGGGCAATGCTCCGGCAGGGGTGGCATCAGCAACATGTTGTGAGCGTGGGGGGTCATGGTTCTCACCCATGTCTTCCTCCTCTTCCTGCTGGCCTTGCAAGTCTGGGACGCCAAGGCTTCTCCAAGATGAGCTCAGGGAGCGCTGCTCCGGACTGGGTGCTAACCCCACTACCTGCCTACCTGCTCCCTGGGGCAGCACAGCACGGCAAAGCGGGGCTCTGTGACATCACAGCCCCATCGTGCCACGCCCTCTGCCAGGCCTCCCCAACATACACCCGTTGGCAGTGAGTGCAAGTACCATCCCTTAGCACAGACCACCGGCCCCGTTACCTACGTAAGGGATGTTCTCAGCTAATTTGCAGCCTCTGACGTCTGGAAAAGTAGCTCAGGGTCTCTTGTTCATTAGCGCCGAGCACGCAGGGGTGACTTGGAGCTGGGAAGAAAACCGTATGCAGTCAGACTGGTTTCAACTCTCCCGAGCATCTCTTTTGCAGCCCATGAGATGCTCTGCGTGTCAAGGGAAGGTGCCCCTTGGGCCACTGTCTGAGGCCCCACAGGGCTCCCGTCAGGGTCCTTTGACCTACCCGTCCTCCAGCCGCCACGCCAGGGGATTGGGGTAGGTCCCAGGCAATGCCTCGGGTACCCAGGGATACTGAAAACAGGGGAAGGCTCGTTCACATCAGTTGTTTCTATTAACAGCATGCCCCTTTTCCCCGGGGAAGGTCTTGCACACCTGGAGAGTGTGTTCACCACCTGGGTTTGTCTTCATGATGCTCTTAATGCTCTTTTCAAACACTGGTCTTTTATTGGATGATAATATGTCAATGGTCTATGGACCAAGTTTGATCATTCTTCTTAGAGTGAGTTTACACTCTCAATTCCATCTAGGCGAGGTACACAACGCAAGTAGTTACACGCAGTTAGTCACAGGTTTCTGTGTGCGAGCGGGTCCGTGCAGCTGTGCGAGCAGTGCAAGCACACTATGTAAGCTATGTCCCACGCCACACCTGAGGTCAGGAGGGTCTCACCACACTCCACCCCTGATGGCGTGGGTAACGGCATGACCCAGTGGTTGGGGTAACAGCCCTGCAGAGTGAGGGTGCGAGCCTCCCGTGCCTCTACCTATGTGAAATGGCTGGGTGTGAACAGAGAGGTGGTGGAGGGGGAGGAGGAGGAGGAGGAGGACTTTCCCAAGCAGGGGGCAAATGCGAGATTAATCGCTATGGGTGTTTTTGATCGTTTGGTTCTATGGCATATGGCAAAGCAAAGCCTAATCACAATCCAAACAAAGCTTATTAATGGGATAAAGAACCTTACAGTAATGAGAGTTTGCTTTACTTTTTTATGCAAATTTAAGGATGCTATCCAACTAAACGAGTAAGAAAGTGAAAATCTACCAGGAGATATTGCGATTTGATGTAACATTTGTAAATGTTTGGAAAGGGCACAGATGTGTTCGATTTGTCGAGATTTGTTAACATTGGTACAACAGGCAGTGTGAATCACTGCACAGACGCCTCCTTGTTGCAGGGTACGCATATCAAGTACTAGACGATGTTGTCCTATTCTCAAAGCTGAAGAATAATTGTCCTGTTGCAAAGCTGAAGTGGCATTTACTGTGTGATTGTCTGCAGCTTCCATGGTAGCGGATAGGCTTTTAGGAGCCCTTTCTAATTCATTTACCCCGAGTCTGGGAATGAATGTTCTGATTAAATGTTTCCGTCCGGAATCATGGTGGGTTCCTGATGGACTGGGGAAGAGGTGGAGGGTCAGATCTACGCATGCGGCAGGGGCTGCAGTAACACCCTGCCTCCCGCTGCATGAATGATGGTGAATAAGGGAAACTAATTAGTGTAGAACAATTTTAAAACCAGAATATATAGCTTGGCAACGCTTGAGTCAGGCCCGACAAACTCAGGCTTCGCCTGTCTCATGGTCCAGTACAAAAGAAAACAATTAGTAAAATAGTTGGAATGTAGAAACAGGGTAAGCGAAGCCATAAATTAGGGAATGGTCCTTGGGTATAAACTAGAAAAAGACCCAAAGTTTGAGGCATCCTGATAAAGGGGGGCCCAATATGCCAACAAGCCTGGGACCATCTGGGCAGGAGGGATAACAAGTTGCTGAGCTTGCAAAACGGAGATCATGAAGAAGAGGTCACCCAACTGTGGACACTGAAGAAGAGGAGAAAGAGGAAGATTTGAGGAGGACGACCCCTGACGACCACCTGAGAAAGAAACTGCGCAGGCGTATCAGGACATTAGCATAGATTCATGAGTTCCTGGAATAATAATGAATATGTATTAAATTTATCGGAAACCTAATGAATATGTAACTCTTTTCTAATATAAATCACGTACAATTTGTTTCTCGTGGAGACGCACGTCCATGGAAATATCCCGGTGCAACTCCCAGCGCTGCAATAAAGGATACCTGCTTAATAGTCACATTGGCTATTGAGTCCATTTTTTTTTGATTCAAAAGTTATATATTATGTGTATAACTTTTACTTGTTCTTTAAGAATATGAACCCTGGTTTTATAGACATTAAGCTAACGTTTTTATGTTCTGGCAAGATCTTACTCCTGAAAGTGAAAATGTGTCTGTACCCGGGAACCTCCCCTCCTACACCTTTTAACCCAAACCAGACCAAAGCCAACTATTACGTTTGAACTTGAAAAGCAAGATTCTTCAACTTTGAACCACACGCCTGTGTATTCAAAGACTCTCAGTTAAAAAGGTAAAATCTAGTCATGTTAAATCCATTGCAGCAGGTCTTATAAGGATCTTATAATAGCTATCAGCAGCCTGGGGTCTACATCTGCCCCAAAAGGAAGAGTTTCACTACAGCTGAGGAAAAGTGAAGGGACTTTATCTGTGCCTCGAAAAGACAGTGAAATTCCAGCAAAGGAAAATAGGGGTATGCCCTATTTTTAAATTAATGGACAATTTACACTGATGCTTAAAGCAGACAGGCAGGTTAGCTGAAGCAATTCTAAGTCACAGACAATATCTAAGGCAGTACCAGCTAACCCATGAAATTTAGGCTTTGTTCTTCTGAGATTTTACTCAGCAATATTTTGGTTTTTCTTCAATTGTCCACAAGACTTCCTTCTTCAAACCAGATGGGGCACCACTAATTAAGTGGAAGGAAAAATTTTTCACCATAAGGGTGCTCAGACATGGAAACAAGTTATGAAGTAAGGGTGAGGCACCTCCATCCCTACAGAAAGCTGTTAACTCAAATGGACAAAGCCCTGAGCAACAATGTCTGACTTTGAAGCTGACCCTCCTTCGAGAAGGACTGGACCAGATCAATTCCAAGGGCTCCACTCAATCTATGTAACATTATGATTCCATTCTACAATTCAATGAAAATAGGAAGTTAGAAGTACATTTCTTTACTTCTTTTCTGAAAAAGCTCCTCCTAAAGACTAATTATTTTCAGAGGCTAAATTCTAGCACAGAACTGAATAGGTTACAAGGAACCGTTCTAATAACAGTCACTATCACTGCAAACTGAGAATCACCAATGATGCCTATCTCAAGCAAAACTATCAGCCCCTACATTCTTCCGAGAGATTAAAAGAGCTCCAAACAGACTGAAATCAGGGTTTCAGTCCTCAGATTCCAAACTAAAAAGAAAACCACAGTCTTTAGCAACACCAGACAAGCATTATGGACATGTTGTATTGCCATAAACAACCTAAAACTTACACAGTGTTTATAATTTGGATATGAAAAATGCATAGTACACGCATTATACAATTTAAATATCTTAGAATTACATACTATCTGCACATCTAACGTTCAAAGGTTTATCTCAAACAAGGAATCGTTAGGACTGCCTTTTTAACAATCAAGCACAGATCTTAGTGGGTTTCCTTCATGTTACTATAAAAAACCACATGGCAACATCACAATCATTGCTCGCAATTTACACAACGCTCTCATTTCCTCAAGTTGTTAAATTCAAACATGTTTATTCTGAGCACCCTTCCCATATACCTTCTACAACAGGGAATCAAGAAAGTAGGCCAAAACTGCTTTTGCCTGCAAAGAATTAACCTTAGCCTAAAAACAGGCCCTGAACCTCATAGTACTATATCGTCTTCAAACCTCCTCCTTGCCCCTCTCCAATTTGTAGGCTTGATATCTTTCAGTAGTGGCACAAGCACCTGCACAGTTAATTTAAGCCTAATGACCAGATATTTGGTTTTCTTCATTAACTTTTGAGACAGGTCAAGAGTATTCTGTAGAGCCCTACATTAGAACAACTCTTCTGAAACACCTGATCACCATCTTTATACTACATGCACTTTCAACCACACTGACTCACAAACTCCAAATGAAACCCGGTGCTTTTGGGTAGGAGCTGGAGCTCCCAGTGTTCCATCCCATTGCTCTGGTTATGTGATGGGCCATCCTGCGTCATCTCTAGTCAGTATAATTACCCACGAAACCATTCAACACTGTTACTAATAGGACAATGGCTATCATTTCAGTATGACTAACCTTGTAAAGAGAAGCCCCATTCTCTGTATATTTGACAAAGAGAGAAGTCCCATCCTTCAAATCTGTTTCTGCTCTTTTCAGAGCAGAAACAAAAGCCAGAAGAGGAAACAGAAGTAAACTTGCCGACATGCTCGAGACTGGCGTAAAAACATCAACTCTGGTATCTAGGAGGTGAAGATTAGACCTTTTGGTTACTAAATCCTCTCTGCATTGCATTTCCTTGTCTCCTGCTCTGTTGCAATCAATGACTGCCTTTTTAATACAAAAGCAGATAACAATATGGGACATGATGAGCATGAATGAAAACATAGAGGATGTTTTTCGTGTTTGACCAGAGTAAAAACACCTTCAAGACCTCAAGAGCACCTTCTGCCTCATATCACCCTAAAACGAGCAGGTCTGCTATCCATATATGTGCCTAACAAGGACAATATTTCTGGTGTCTCTGGAGAGAGAAAAAAATTATCTGTGCAACCTCAGACAGTAACTTCTTTCACAAAAATATCTGCTTAGCCACATCCGACAAAGAATCTGCCATCTCAAATGCAAATCCCTCAGATTAGGAAAAAAAACAACCACAAAACTAAAACAGCAACAACAGAAGATCCTCAGACTACAAAGCATCCCCATCCAAAAATTTAACATCTTTTACAATATTTTACATTTTTAACAACAGGGCAAAGGGCCTGGTCATGTCTGGAGTTTTTCTTAGCAAAGTGCAAGTAAGCAGTGTACTTGTCAGGATAGGGAGTACAGGCAGTCAACCTCCTCTGAGGCCTCTGGAGTAGACCCTTAACGTCGTCATACAGCATAGAAGAGATTCAACAGTTTTCTGCTTTTCCTCACTGATGCTTCAGGGAAGGTTTCATGAAACAGGTGAGCTAATTAAGAACAGCTCAACGATTCCAAAAAGCAAGCGCCATTTCTTATACGGACCTGTACCTAATAGAACCCCTCCCTGAAAAGATTCCATTTATTAGTCTAATTACAGATTATTTACCAATCTGTGTTCAACTTTAGACAGACTCTGCAGGGTCATGAAAGTTATCCTCAGGAAGTGTGCAACCAGGTCTCTAATTTGCAGTCCCCAAAGATCAGCTTACTCCCATCAGGAGACCTTGCTGTGCCTGGAGTTCTGTATCACCTGGGAATGATGCAAGCCTGATGACAACTTGTCATTTGGTGCTCCAGACATTCCAGCTGCATTATTCTCTTTACAACCACTCCTCTAAGCCAGAAGAGAGTCATGACTGCAAAGGGTTGCCAGAGAGAGAAAAAGAAACTGGATACAGTGTTGACACGAGAGTATCTACAAACAAAAACCACCAGGGGTACCTCAGAAGTGAGCTCCTTGGAACAGAACTAGAGACTCTTAAAATCAAGTATGACTTCAAAGAATGAACAAGGCAAGTAAGATTGCACTGCTCTTTCAAAAAGAAGAGGAAAAAACCCCACCACACAGCTAGCATGAAGAAAGAGCACTTAGGGATAATAACAGCTCCTCTTATACCCAAAGCTCAGCACTGCATTACTTCCCTAAGCAGAGGCACACAGAGAAGCCCTTCTAAAGCTACAATTACACAATCACATTGGGTTGAAGCAGGTAACGCAATGTAAATGTCACAATTACACTAACATGACAATTAATCGCCAGCACATCACTGCCAAATTATTAGCAAGCACAAATCCTTCTGAATTTCCCAGCTTTGCGTTTTAGACTGGGCACACAGCTTAGTTACAAGAATCTGCTTGACTGAACAGATTTTAAAGTCTCTAAAGACTATGTCTTACACCAAATTACAAAATCAATGCTGCTGCTTCTCATTATGTTCTCAAATGAAATATGGCTTCTCAATTTAATGTAAACACAAGAAATATTTTTACTGTGAAAAAAAGCTCAGTATTTCACCAAGATATGCAAGATATGCAAGATATGCTACGCTACATGGATGTTTAAGTATTACACTAGACTCAAATGGAGGTAGTTAAAAAATAATACAGCGGACTATTTTAGTTGAAAGACATTTTTAAAGTTACTTTTTTTAAACACAGATTTCTAACTGTCTCCTGTTTAACCGCTCTACTCATTTTTCTACCCTTCACCACTCAGTAACAGCTTCTTCCATAGGCTTTGAAAACAATAATTCAATGAACTTCAAGGTCTTCATCTTTCTCCCATTGTCAACTTTCTGCATCACTACTATTCACATATCTGAAGATACTAACCAAGATTGCAACCTGAATCACAGCCTGTTAACAGTGCAACTTATCTCAACGTTGACTCACGTTTACATTAGTGACAAGAAGCATAATATGCAATTGTTTTTACATCATTCCTTTTCTTCTACTATTCAAAGAACATCCAACAAACCTCTGCAGCCTTGAGAGAAGATGGAAACAGAGGCTGTTCCCTGTGAATCCTACTAAAAACCCACAAGGATATCTAAGCAGATTAAACCCCTCAAAACTAAGCAGTAAAACTCATTGCTAACCAGATGATGGGTAAGACAATCATGTGAGAGCACCACTCTGCTGCTTGGAAAAGCGGAAAGGTTGATCTTCTGAAAACAAGGCCTTGTTTCTCAGCTTGATTGTAAACACCATGAAGTTTCCTGTTTATACCACCTCCCATAAGGTGGGAGAACTAAACCTAGCATCTAGAAGGAACACCGCTGGCTTCCTCTTAGTTTCTATTTAACCCTCTTCTTCATCCACCCTACCCCTAACAAAGCATGAGAAAGAAGCCACATCAGCAATCAAGGCAGCAACCTTCAGCTCAAACCATGCCAGTAACATCCATAGCATCATAAATACATAGTACCTTCACATGCCAAACAGCGTGACTTAGAATACCATTTTAAGAGGGGTTTTTTCTCCTATGGCTTTTGTTTGTATGGGGTTTTTTTTAATGGAACCTAAGTGACAAACAGCTTCAAAAAAAGGCAAGAAAAAGAGACTTTTCCTGCCTTTACAGACCTGCACAGAGCTTGAGTCATACTTGCATCTTTCACATTTGGATCTGTAGTAAGGCTCCTGATGAGAACTCTAATCACCTGTAATGGTCTGTGCTGCACAAGACTTGCCAGGCAACACAAGGTTTGAATGAAGGATCTGTAATAGTTGAACATGACAAATTGTAAGAAACTAAAAAGAAAACCCCATAGAAAAAGCAGGCTTTATCTTCTCTCCTACAACTTCACTATAATTGCAAAGTTTTGAGATGAGTCTCTCCTCCATCTAACGTTCTATCATTACAAAGCAAAACAAAATTGAAAAGCATCAACGGATTAAGGCACTGAATTACAAATTCCTTTCATTCATCTAATATCCACGCAAGAAAGTAACAATCTGCCAACTTCCTCCTCCATCATCAACAGAACTGAGAAGTGGGGTTTTTAGCGAAAAAGTACCACCATACAATTGTTTAACATACTTGATGTTAAGGATCCAATGCAGCTGGTAATTCCCACATCCTATCTCAACAACCGTCTGCTAACCACGCCAGTTATAGCAACATATAGTGTTATAACATTAAGTTGCCCAGCTGCCTCAACAGCAAAGGCACTTTCCAGTCTGACCTAATACAGTCCTTCACAGGTTTTTTTGAGGTCAGAAAGGACCTATTTACAATCGCATCGACATTACTCAGACAGCAAATCCTTCTTAGGATACCCACGTTTTAGAATTTCTTTACATATATCCCAGTTTCGTAGACTAAACAGTTCCAAGACCTAAGCTACCCCTCTGGAGGGAGCAAGAGGAAGAGCAGCTTTTGGTATTGAATTTTACTTCTTCCTAACAGGACACTCCAACTCTGCTCCACTATATCATTTCAAGCATTGCAACAGGAGTTTTTCCAAAAACCATGCTGCTAAATAAACCATTTCCCCTTTAGCTCTTCTTGGGAGTGTTGGAGAGAAGAGAAGAAAAGGCTTTGCTTTCTCCATGGCCAAAAAGTTGCTTTTCAGCATCTGGGCAGGAAGCAACAGTTCCAAGGCAATGTCTGCAAAGCAACCGATGCTAGCAGTGTAACTTTCCCTTTCTGTTGGCAAATCTGCCGCTCTCCTCAAGCCCCCATGGTACTCTACACCCCTCCCACCACCACCACCACCACCACCACCAGCCCTCAGCCGCGTTTGCCGGTGGGCGGTACTCACCGGCGGTGGCGATGAGAGCAAAGACTTCCTGCAGGGAGGGCAGCAGCGTGTTGGGCTTGGCTGTCCAGATGCTCCGCAGCAGCCTGCTAACCTGTGTCACCTCTGAGACGGAGACGCACAGCTCAGCCTGCCAGCCGCCCTGGCTTGGGAATGGTTTTACACCTTCTTTGCAACAAGTACACTATGGCCTGAATGAGTGGCCTCAGCCTCCTCCACAAGCTTCTTCAGCAAGATGTGAGGGGACCAAGTTGGGCAGTGGGTGCTCATGGAACAGGAGCCCTCTTCATCTGCAGCCACTTCAGCCTGAACCTCCTCAGCAGCCTTCTGTCAGAAGTCATCCTGCTCGTTCCGTGCCAGCAAAGCTCCAGCAGGCTCTCCCAGTTCTCCAGCTCTCTGCGGAGGAAACGACGTCCTACACAGTTCCTCAGGGGAGCTTTAGATGGGCAGTGGCACTCGAGCATTGATCACCTGATGGATGCTCTGCAGTTTCCTGGCTCGCTCTTGCAGCTGCTTGCTAAGGAGACGCAGCTTAGCACTCTTCTGCTTGAGCTTCTCTACCCCCTCCTGAACTTCAGGAGAGCTTCCCTTCCTCAGAAGACAGTTCTCCTCTTGAAGGGCACAGCACCACCTCTCCAGGTCTTTCAGGGCGCTCTGGAGGCGGGCGTTCTGCTCCAGCAGCCTGCTGTGACTGCTCCCAAGCAGCCAGTCCTCCTGATTCTCATCGGTCTGAACGCCCACCTCTGCCACAGACCGCCCGCTGCCGGCACTTCCTTGCGGCGGGGAGTGCAAGCTGTGCGGCACCAAGTCTTGCCCCACAGCCTGGAGCAAAACCTCCACACCGCTTCCTTCCTCCTGGAGACCAGCATGGCAGGAGGGAGTTGCCGTGAGGCTCTCCAAAGAGCAGGGCCCGATGGCCCCAGTGCCCAGGAGGGTCTGCAGGCGCTGTCAGGCTGTAGCCTTGGCCCTGGCCTCCTTGCAGGAAGCAGGCTGCTGGCCCTCAAACTGCTCCAAGATGTAATTTTGGAATAGTCTTCTCTGTTGCAGCAGTTCATCTTGCAGGCGGAGGATGCGGGCAGCCTGCTGGCCATTGGTGTCCCAGCGCAGCTTGCCGAGGACATCCTGGAGCTTCCCGCTGGCCTGGCTGCTGCTCCAGGCTGCTCTCACCAGCTCCTTGGCCAGCTGCTGCTGCAGGTCCCGTGCCTGATGGATGGCGTCGCCACGCTCTTGCTGCAGCATCCCCTGCACCTCGCACAGCTCAGCCTCCTTCGAGCGCAGCAGCTGGCGGATCTCCGCCGCCCGCTGCCGCTTGGTTCAGCTCCTGCAGCCACTGGAGGTCCCGTGCCTGCTGCTGCTCCCATTTGGAGTGCAGCCGTTCGGCCAGGAGCCGCTGCTCCCGCTCTGCCGCCTCCTTCAGCTGGCGAGTTTCAGCGGCGAAGTGCTGGCGCAGCTCTTGGGAGCGGAGTCGCTCGGCCTCCAGCTCAGCCCGCAGCCTCTCCCGCTGCTGCTTCTGCTCGTCCTTCTGCGCCGGGCCCCGGCAGGGTCCCGGCTCATGGCTGCAGGGATGGCAACCAAACACGGCCACCAACAGCCACCAACGTTGTGCGTCACTCCCTCTCAGCAGCTGCTGCCTCCCTTGACCACGCAGGTGCGCAGACAGCGTCTGCAACGAGCCAAGGGTGGGCGAGTATGGCCTTATGTACGTGTCCTGGTGCTGAGCTCGCCAAGGAGGGCTGGGGACACAGTGGCCTTATAAGGTGTGTCCTGGTGCTGAGCTCACCAAGGAGTGCTGTGGTGATCCCCAAGCATCCACGTGTTCCTTGAGATTTGGTGCCGAGGAAGAATAAAGCTGCTCTCAAGGACGTTTTGGATTTAGTGTTACTCTCACTGGTAACAGCAACAGGACAGTGCTGTAAGGGTGAGGCGTGGTGGACGCCTTGCTTATGAGGATGTTATGAGAGATGTGTCAAAAGCCTTGCTGAAGTCAAGGTAGACAACATCCATTGCTATCCCTTCATCCACCTACCCAACCGTGCCATCATAAAAGGCTGTCAGATTGGTCAGGCATGATTTCCCCTTGGTGAATCCCTGTTGACCACTCCGGATAAGACAGGTAGACTCCCTTCCAAAAGTATACAGCAACACAGCTGTATTTTTCAGCCATTTTGTGACATTATGATTGCATTGGCACACTCCCAGTTCAAAATGCTTGGGGTAGAATTTGCTGAAGCGTTACGGCTTCTTCAATTCTGCTCCCACTGAAGAAAGACCCCCACTAATTTCAGCGGCAGCAGAATTTGGACAATTTGGGACAAATTTAAGAAAGTTCAAATTTCCCCTTATTATACCTGTGGCTTTAAAACAGCTTTCATGTTACAGGGTTCCTCAGGTGTTTCTATAGGAAAAGAACTGGCTGAAGTGAGGACTGGCCATGACAAGGACAGTGGAAGGAATCAGTGGGCACTGACCCCCTGATTTTCTGCTGAGGAGAAGGAAAACGTTGGGTTTTGGTTGTTTGGATGAGCTGCATCCAACCTTTCTCTTTTTGCTTGGAAGAGCTGAATGTTTGCTGTCAAAGGTAAGAGGACTGCCTCCTACTATGTCCCTCCAGAACATGTGGGTGGGCGGGGGGGGAGGCGAGAAGGAGACAGGGGCAGAGGGGTGGAAGGGGGAAGAGGGGCCCCAGGCCTGGGCCGGGGGCTGCTCAGCCTCAGGACAGGCCCCACGGGCACCATGGGGAAGCTGGGGCTGGCCCCCAGGGGAGCCCGCCTTCCTCTCACCCTGGGCTTGGCCGGCATAGGTCGGCAGGACTGTCAGTCTCCTCCAGTGCAGTGATGCTGCCCTGGATTGATCCCCTGGGCTGTCACTCTGCCCTGGTTCGGGGCCTGCCCTTCCCTGTGGTGCTGCTCTCACTGATTGGCTGCCTGAAGGGGTCACTCCCCCACAGTGCCCGCCCTTCCCTCTGGTGATCATTGTTCTGATTGGCTGTCTGAGATGTCTGTCTGTCCTTGTTCCTCCCATTCAAAGGCAATTGGCGGTTCTGGGTCTGCTGACTCCCCATAGACTTCTGGGTGGGCGTTGCCAGGTGACTCGCTCTGCCTTGAGGGTTTAGAGGCCTAAGAAGGAAACTGTGGACCCTCCCAAAAGGCTGTGGGTAATAAAAGACGGGTTTGGGCCCTAAAAATGAGCATTTTGGCCCTGAACAGGAGGCGTTGGGCACTGGAAAAGATGCTCCAACCGCTGCTTTGGACCCTAGAAAGCAGGGAGGGGAGAGGGGCCTGGAGAAGAGCTCGGGGGGGGGGGTGGGGGGTGGTGGTCTGTGCTTGAAGGCAGGGAAGGAGGACGCAGCTCCAGGCTGTCCTGGGAAGGATCAGGGGTTCCAGTTTGTACTGGGAGGGGCCCCAGTCGGTATTGGGAGTGGTTAAAGGGGTGCGGTTTGTACTGAGATGGTGCAGAGTCTGTACTGGGAGGGGTTAAAGGGATCCACTTTGTACTGGGACAGGGCCCAGTCTGTACTGGGAGGGTTTTAAGGGATCCAGTTTCTACTGGCATGGTGTCCAGTGTGCAGTGGGAGGGGTCTGGAGGACGGAGCTTTTACTGGTACTGAGGACTAGTCTGTAGTGGGAAGGGTTCAAGGGGTCCTGTTTGTGCTGGGAAAGGGCCCAGTCTGTACAGGTAGGGATCAGCGGTTCCACTTTGTACTGGGACAGGGCCCATGTCTATACTGCGAGGTGTAAAAGAGATCCAGTCTGACCTGGGAGGGAGCCCAGTCTCCACTTGGAGCTGTTCAAGGGACCCGGTTTGTACTAGGATGCCACCCAGTCTGTACTGGGAAGGGTTCAAGGGGTCCTGTTTGTACAAGGACTGGGCCCAGTCTGTGCTGGGAGGGATCAGGGGGACAGAGCTTTTCCAGGTACAGGGGACCAGTCTGCACTAGGAAAGGAGAAAGCGATCCAGTTTTTACTGGGAGAGAGCCCAGTCTCTTCCGCGAGGCATTAAAGGGATCCAGGTTGTACTGGGACAGGGCCAGTCTGTACTGGGAGGGATCAGGGGATCCCCTTTGTACTGGCCACTGACCAGCCTCTACTGGGAGTGGTTAAAGGCATCCAGCTTGTACTGGGACAGTGGACCAGTCCATACTGGGTGGGGTTAAAGAGATGGAGTCTGACGAGGAGTGGGCTCAGTCTTACTGGAAGGGGTTAAGGGAACCAGTTTGTGCTGGGAGGAAGCTTCCTATGGACTGGGAGGGGTTAAAGTGATCCAGCTTGTACTGGGACAGGGGACCAGGGGATGCAGTTTTTACTGGGACATGGACCAGCTTGTACTGGGAGGTGTTAAACGAATCCAGTTTCCACTGGGAGGGAGCCCAGACCATGCTGGGAGGGGTTAAAGTGATTCAGTTTGTACTGAGAGGGGGCAATGGCTGTAGTGAGAGGAGATCAAGAGAACCAGTTTGTAGTGTGAAAGGGCCCAGTCTGTACTGGGAGGGCTCAGGGGACATACCTTTTACTAGGACAGGTGCCACTCTGTGCTGGGAGGGCTTAAAGGGATGCAGGCTGTACAGTGACAGAGTCCAGTCTGTAGTGGGAGGGGTTTAAGGGATCCAGTTTATACTGGGTAGTACCCAGTCTGTGCTAGGAGGGGACCAGGGGAAGCAGTTTGTACTGGGACAGGCCCAGGTCTGTACAGGGAGGGGATAAATTGACCCAGTTTGACCTGGCAGGGCTCCTCAACTTGACCTGGAGGAGTTAAAAGGATCAGCTTTTAGTGGGCAGGTGTCCCGGTCTGTACTGGGAGATCTTTCTGATCCCTTGGCTTTGGTGTAAGGCCTGATTGCTCTGCAGCTTGGTCACAGTCCTGCTGCGTGGTCATCCTGTGACCACAGGCAGGGACAGGCAACGGGCACTTCTGTGACAGAGCTGGCCTCCGTAGGACTGGTTCCATGGTGAAAGGGGATCTCCTCAGGGCAGTGCCTGAAGGCTTGAACCTTCCTCCAGAGTCACTCTCAAGAACATGCCTGAGAATGTGGCCCAGAGATGAAAACACAGGTGAACAGCTAAAGGGTGTGAGTGTGCAGGGTGGGGGCACACAGCAGTGTCCTCGCAGAGCCAGTCCTCCTGGGACAGCCGTGAAGGACCAGCAGAGCAGGGTCTGGCCTGTGCCTGTGGTCACTGGACAGCCTGGGGAAGCTGCCTGTGCTGGTTTTGGCTGGGATGGAGTTCATTTTCTTCAGAGTAGCTAGGATGGGGCTGTGTTTTGGATTTGTGCTGAAGACAGGGTTGGTAATACAGAGATGGTTTTGTTATTGCTGAGCAGGGCTTACGTGGAGTCAAGGCCTGTTCTGCTTCTCACCCCACCCCACCAGCGAGGAGGCTGGGGGTGCACAAGAAGTTTGGAGGGGAAAGAGCCAAGACAGCTGACCCCACCTGACCAAAGTGATATTTCACACCCTATGACATCATGCTCAGGTGAGCATCTTCATTTGCCTTTGGGGAGAAGGAGTACCGCTTACATACGGAAAGTAATCTGGGATTGACCTTTTTTCCTCCAGCCTGCCCAGAGGATCCCACGTCGGTGTCCTGGGACTCAAAGGCACAGAGAAGTCCACAGAAGAGCCCTGGCCAAGCAGCGAGCACTGAAGCGGCCGGAGCCAAAAGCGCCTGAGCCCGAGGACAGCAGAGAGCGCGCTGCTGTGCCGACAGGTAGAATGCCGCAAAGGTTTTAGTTCCATGCGTTTAGTTCAAAGCCCGTGCGTCCAGAAGCACCGCGAACAGGCAATTCATGCTGTAGTTGGGAGCACCACTTTGGGGTGTGGTTCTCAAACTCTTGGGTTTATAACATCCTGGAATTCATCGCATTGAACGTTAACAGACGGGGTGAATTAGGGTGACTTTTCCAGAGGTTAATTGACCTTCCTTCAGGTTTCAGTGCACAGCCTGGCACACAGTGCAGGGCTTCTTTCTTTCATCTTTCCAGATGCTCATCAGACATGCCCTGAGGTTTGTTAACAGTGCCACTGCTGGGGCCCTGTGAGCCTGCTGCACTGCCGCCCGGCTGCACGGAGGCTTTTCTCCATCAGAGTGGCATTCCACCCAGAATGAGGCAGTCTGCTGTGGAAGTTTTTGGTCCACCTGGCTAATGCAGATTGTCTGGTGTTCTCTATAGCCCTTCTTTTCCGAGCACGGTCTCTTAGCTCTCCTCTAAGAGACAGGTACAGTTCCGACCATGTGCCTGCACGTGAGGTGTGCTGTTACCTCCAGGGCTCTTGTGGCAGGGGCAGGAAGAGAAGGCGCATGTTCTTCACGGGGAGACCTAGTGGTCTGGACCGCCACATCTCACCTCTGCTGAGTGACACGTGCTGCCAGGAGTCCTTCCCAAGGGTGGCAGCAGGGGTTAAGAGCACATGGCATCAGAGGGCCGACAGATCACCACGATATTGTTCCTCCTCCTCCTCCTCAGCTGGGGTGTAGGTTTTTGCCATTTTACTTCACAGGAGTCATTTTGCTGCACATTCTTGGCATGTAGTTTGTCCTACTGAATCATCAGGCAGAGTCATGACGTTTAAAGCTCCACCCACCCCAACACGTGCCATTCCTTATGCCTTTGCTTTCCAGAGCTGTGTTCAGATGAGCCTGGGGACTGCGCAGTAAAGGTGGAGATCGGATGTCAGGCAGACGTACCTCTTGAGCGACCACCCTCTTTGCTCTCCAGCCTGGCAGAAGGAGGAGGAGCCATGGCCGGGCCAGCCGAAGAAGGAGAGGTCCAAGGCAAAGCCGGGCTCACAAACCCTGCAGCCAAACAAGCCATACCTGCAGTCAGTTTCTGAGGCAAAAGCGAGACAGAAGAGTGCTTTCTTTGAAGCAGTCAGGCTCCGGTGACTTTGCCTCATTAGACGCCTGATCAAGAGGACAAACCTGAGAGCAGGTTTTTTCTGTAGCTTGTGCAGTTGTAAAGTCAAGCAGTTAGCTTAGCTCTGTTCATGATGATAATGCCCTACAGGAATACTCGCAAGGCTCTGAAATACAAAAAAGCATCTTCCCACCTTATAACCTAAGTAGTAGCGCACGTGCACCCGTGATTTCCAAGTAGTCAGTGGATGATACCAGTCATTCCCAATCCACAGTAAGCACAAAAGGCAAGCCTTTATTATTCATTGTTACTCAACCTTGCCCTTTTGTTTTCTCAATCTGGCCGTCGAAGGATGTAAGAGGATATCCTGTGGGTTGTAACGAGCAGGTGAGAAAAGATGAATGCTGGAAGTGATAGTTCGGTGAAAGGCAATGGGAAAACGTGAGTGCATGCTTAGTGAGACCTGGGAAAAGTTCCTCATCTTTGGTGTCTCATCATTACTCGAGCTGGTGACTCAACAATACAGCAAGCAGAATGCTTCCCTTTCTCTCACACGGTGGCTGTTGGGTGAGACATTTGGGCCACAGACTGGCTCCCTCTCTCGAGGTGAGACGCTGTTAAACTGGGCCCCTGTGTTGCTTCCGAGGCACTCCCCCCAAACCAGACAATTAGTCTCCATGATGACGAAGAGCTACCACTGTTCTGAGTGGGAAAGCCACGCCATGAGCAATGCAGTGCCAGGGTTCATTGCTTTAAGTTCTTGTCATTTTCCAAGATCCTGAGGTGGGTGCAGGAAAGCTGGAGGCGGGAAGCCGTCCACATCAGCTACTTGGAGAAAGAACATTTATATCTCCGTTTTAATTTCCTCAGTTATATAGAGTGTTGGCAGGGCAACAAGGAGGCAGGCAGCTTGCCTGGGCAGTGCCTGCGCAGTTCTGGCCTAGAGGATCAAGCGCTTCCTGCTTCAGAGCTGCCAGGCTGGCGCTTTTCACCACTAAAGGCAGCAGCCCCACTCACTCCAGCAGCTGTGCTGAGAGGCGCTCCAGTAGCTGGCACCACAAGCCAGGGGTGCCCACACCCCCTGGTTGACTCCAGGAGCTGGCACCCAGTCCACCCACGCCAGCCCCCCAGTAGCTGGCACGTTGTCCTTTCAGTTCACAGACACACAGGGCAGAGAGTGAGCTTACGCAGAGAGACAGAGCAGAAAAGATTTACTAAGAAGGTATTGGAAGACAGGACAGACATCATCTGTGTCCTGCTACCAATCACTTCTCTCTGGAGACTGGTGTCAGCAGGTCGTCCGTCACCTGAAGCTTCTTCAGCAAGATGTGAGGGGACCAAGTTGGGCAGTGGGTGCTCACGGAACAGGAGCCCTCTTCATCTGCAGCCACTTCAGCCTGAAGCTCCTCAGCAGCCTTCCGTCAGAAGTCATGCTGCTCGTCCCGTGCCAGCAAAGCTCCAGCAGGCTCTCCCAGTTCTCCAGCTCTCTGCGGAGGAAACGACGTCCTACACAGTTCCTCAGGGGAGCTTTAGATGTGCAGTGGCACTCGAGCATTGATCACCTGATGGATGCTCTGCAGTTTCCTGGCTCGCTCTTGCAGCTGCTTGCTAAGGAGACGCAGCTTAGCACTCTTCTGCTTGAGCTTCTCCCGCACTTCAGGAGAGCTTCTCTTCCTCAGAAGACAGTTCTCCTCTTGAAGGGCACAGCACCGCCTCTCCAGGTCTTTCAGGGTGCTCTGGAGGTGGGCGTTCTGCTCCAGCAGCCTGCTGTGACTGCTCCCAAGCAGCCAGTCCTCCTGATTCTCATCAGTCTGAACGCCCACCTCTGCCACAGACCGCCCGCTGCCGGCACTTCCTTGCGGCGGGGAGTGCAAGCTGTGCGGCGCCAAGTCTTGCCCCACAGCCTGGAGCAAAACCTCCACACCGCTTCCTTCCTCCTGGAGACCAGCATGGCAGGAGGGAGTTGCCGTGAGGCTCTCCAAAGAGCAGGGCCCAATGGCCCCGGTGCCCAGGAGGGTCTGCAGGCGCTGCCAGGCTGTAGCCTTGGCCCTGGCCTCCTTGCAGGAAGCAGGCTGCTGGCCCTCGAACCGCTCCAAGATGTAATTTTGGAATAGTCTTCTCTGTTGCAGCAGTTCATCTTGCAGGCGGAGGATGCGGGCAGCCTGCTGGCCATTGGTGTCCCAGCGCAGCTTGCCGAGGACATCCTGGAGCTTCCCGCTGGCCTGGCTGCTGCTCCAGGCTGCTCTCACCAGCTCCTTGGCCAGCTGCTGCTGCAGGTCCCGTGCCTGACGGATGGCGTCGCCACGCTCTTGCTGCAGCATCCCCTGCACCTCGCGCAGCTCAGCCTCCTTCGAGCGCAGCAGCTGGCGGATCTCCGCCGCCCGCTGCCGCTGGTACAGCTCCCGTAGCCGCTGGAGCTCCCGTGCCTGCCGTTGCTCCCATTTGGAGTGCAGCCGTTTGGCCAGGAGCCGCTGCTCCCGCTCTGCCGCCTCCTTCAGCTGGCGAGTTTCAGCGGCAAAGCGCTGGCGCAGCTCTTGGGAGCGGAGTCGCTCGGCCTCCAGCTCAGCCCGCAGCCTCTCCCGCTGCTGCTTCTGCTCGGCCTTCTGCGCCGGGCCCCGGCAGGGTGAGGGGCGGCTGCGTGCCACGGGCCGCCGTCCCGCACCGTCCCGGCTCATGGCTGCAGGGATGGCAACCAAACACGGCCACCAACAGCCACCAACGTCGTGCGTCACTTCCTCTCAGCAGCTGCTGCCTCCCTTGACCACGCAGGTGCGCAGACAGCGTCTGCAATGAGCCAAGGGTGGGCGAGTATGGCCTTGTATACGTGTCCTGGCGCTGACCTCACAAAGGAGGGGTGGGTCCACGTGGCCTTATAAGGTGTGCCCTGGTGCTGAGCTCACCGAGGAGGGGTGGGTCCACGTGGCCTTATAAGGTGTGCCCTGGTGCTGAGCTCACCAAGGAGGGATTAAGCCGCTTGGTTTTGTCACTTCTTATCTTACTCCTGATAAGAGAGTTAGACTCCTTTCCATAAGAAGGGAGTTGTCATGTTCGGTCCCTGAGGGTGAAGCAGGGAGTCCCTGCTCTGGATCATCTCCTCCTCCTCCTCTACTCTGGAGAAAGATCCCGTAGGTTGTTGCCTGCATGGATGAGCAAGCAGCTGCTGGAAAAACTCAAAGGGAAGAAAGAAATTGAGAGCATGTGAAAAAAGGGAATGGCCACTTGGCAGGAATATAGGAATGTAGTCAGAGTGTGTAGGGATGCAAGAAGGAAGGCTAAGGCCCGCTTGGAATGAAAACTGGCAAGGGGCGTCAAGGAGAGCCAGAAGGGCTTCTTCAAGTACATCAGCAGCAAAAGGAAGACAAGGGAGAATGTGGGCCCGCTGCTGAATGAGGCGGGTGCCATGGCGACGGAGGATACAGAGAAGGTGGAGTTACTGAATGCCGCCTTTGCTTTGGTCTTTACTGCTCAGGCCAGCCCTCAGGAATCCCAGACCCTGGAGGTAGGAGAGAAAGTCTGGAGAAAATACGACCTTCGTCTTTGGTCGAGGAGGATGAGGTTAGAGAACATCTAGGCAAGCTCAACATCCACATATCCATGGGCCCTGATGGGATGCACCCGCGAGTGCACAGGGAGCTGGCAGATGTTCTTGCTAAGCCGCTCTCCGTCATCTTTGAAAGGCAATGGAGAACAGGAGAGGTGCCTCAGGACTGGAGGAAAGCCAGCGTCACTCGAGTCTTCAGAAAGGGCAGGAAAAAGGACCCAAGAAACCTACAGGCCAGTCAGCCTCCCCTCCATCCCTGGAAAGGTCAATGGAACAGCTCATGCTGATGGTCATCAGTGAGTATCTGGAGAAGAAGAAGGTTATCAGGAATGGTCAACAGCAAGGGGAAATCATGCCTGACCAATCTGATAGCCTTCTCTGATGGCATCACCAGCTGGGTGGATGAAGGGAGAGCAGTGGATGTTGTCCACCTTGACTTCAGCAAGGCTTTTGACGCCATATCTCATCATAACCTCATAAGCAAGCTTAGGAAGTGTGGGTTGGGTGCATGGACAGTCAGGTGGGTAGAGAACTGGCTGAATGGCAGGACCCAGAGGGTTGTGATAAGCAACGCAGAGTCTAGCTGGAGGCCTGTAGCTAGTGGTGTGCCCCAAGAGTCAGTGCTTGGTCGGGTCTTATTCAACATATTCATCAATGACCTGGATGAGGAGACAGAGTGTACCCTCAGCAAGTTTGCTGACGATCCAAATCTGGGAGGAGTGGCTGACACAGTAGAAGGCTGCGCTGCCATCCAGCTAGACCTGGACAGGCTGGACAGTTGGGCAGAAAGGAACCGAATGAAATTGAACAAGGGCAAGTGTCGCATCCTGCACCTAGGGAAGAACAACCTCAAGCACCAGTACAGGTTAGGGGTTGACCTGCTGGGAAGCAGCACTGCAGAGAAAGACCTGGCAGTCCTGGTGGACAAGAAGCTCTCCATGAGGCAGCACTGTGCCCTCGTGGCCAAGAAGGCCAATGGTGTCCTGGAGTGTGTTAAGCAGAGCGGGGCCAGCAGGTTGAGGGAGGTTATTCCCCCCCTCTACTCTGCCCTGGTGAGGCCACATCTGGAATATTGTGTCCAGTTCTGGGCTCCCCAGTTCAAGACAGACAGGGAACTACTGGAGAGAGTCCAGTGGAGGGCTGCAGGGATGATGAGAGGACTGGAGCATCTCTTGTATGAGGAAAGGCTGAGAGAGAGCTGGGTCTCTTTAGCCTGGAGAAGACTGAGAGGGGATCTGATCAATGCTTCTAAATAGCTAAAGGGTGGATGTCTAGAGGAAGGGGCCAGACTCTTCTCAATGGTGCCCAGTGACAGGACAAGGGGCAACGGGCACGAACTGGAACACAGGAAGTTCTGTCTGAAAATGAAGAAAAACTTCACTCTGAGGGTGATCAAGTCTCCTCCTCTGGAGAGATTCAAAACCCACTTGGACACGGTTCTGTGACACCTGCTCTAGGTGATCCTGCTTTAGCAGTTGGGTTGGACTAGCTGATCTCCAGAGGGCCCTTCCAACCCTGACCATTCTCTGAGGCTGCGATAACCCTCTGCCACGGCAATGCTGTGGACCAGAACCTACTCGCTGGCGGGGCAGTGCGAGGAGCAGAGAAGCCCTTGACGCTGTGCGAGCGCTGCTCAGCAGTAACTAACACATCCCTGTGTCACCAACAGCGTTTTCAGCATAAATCCAAACCACAGCCCCATCCAAGCACTCGGAGGAAATTTACCCCAGCCAAAAACAGGACACGGGTGCAGGAGTGACAAGTTGGGAGTTATGAATTAGAGAACTGCGAGTTAGAAACCTCATGAATTAAGTGGTGAACAAGTGAATTCCTGTGTGAGATGAGTCTGTGCAAAGGGGACTGAGCCCTTCTTTACTGTGTTTGTTTTGGGGGGTTTTTTTCCTTCCCTAATGAGCTCACAAAATAAGGTTGCATTTACAGAGTATGTTTTCCTGCTGTAAATGCGAGAGATCTTGCTGGGATGGGTGGAGAAGAGAGGGTCTCTCCTGTGATGCGATGCAGTAAACATGGGACGCGCACCGAGCAACGCAGGAAGCACAAAGCACTGATGGGGCATTACAACACTGGAGCGGAGGAAAAAAGATAAAGCTGGAGTTCTGCGGAAACTGCGTCTCTGGGCTCTGTCCCCAAGGCGGATCCTCTTTCTCCCTGTGCCCTAACCAGAGGTAGCCGTCCCATTTTGAAAGAGAAAAGATGCCCTTGGAATCCTCATGGCAGCGGCCCAGGGAGACCTGCGGACAGAGGGCGGGATGACTGTGGATGCCGGAGGCACATCTGGTGCATCCACCAGCACCGGCACCATCGCTGCTGCTGCTCCCGCCCCTGCCGTGCCCACCGGTAGAACCGCGGCCCCTCGATGTCGTGGCTGCAGCGGAGGAAGAGGCAATGGCAGGAGGTGCTGAGGCTGCTGACTGTGGAGGGATGTTAGTTGTTCAACCTAAATAAGGAAGTTTTAATTAGAATAAACTGCTTAGGATTCTAATAGGGTGTGATTTGTGCTGTTTGCGTAGCTTTACTTAGCACGAGTAGCTAGATTTGCTGAAGCGTGTAGAGGTCTTTTTCTCAGTAATTTTCCTAGAGGTTTTCCTAACAGCTACTGCAGTGCTGTGTTTAGTCTTTGAGTATGGGAAGGTATTTTGATATCACACTAACGTCTTGGTAGTGTTTTTCCCAAGCCTGGGACTCTTCCATTCTCCATGGTCCACCAGCAAGGGCAGGTGCACAAGGAGTGTAAACCAGAAGATCAGGAGCCTCCAACCTCCGGCAAAAACTGCGGAAGCTACAAGTCAACAAGAAGAAGAATCCAATTAGATGTCAGAAGACCCCAGACCAAAAATCACCATTGGACTAAAGGACGCGTGGACAGTAGGCAAAGGGCGCGTGAGGGGTGGGTGTATGGGTCCCAAGGTGTAATTACCCCAGGATTTCTTGATTCTGGTTCTGTCTCTTTAGAGGCACCCAGCCTGGGCTGATCCTGCTGCTGCACCTTTCAATTAAATCAATTATTTCATACAATCTGATGCCTGAGACTCTGCTGCAGGAAACCTAGGGTCGAGCCTGAAGAAGGAGGAAGCGTGCTGAAGAATAACTCTGTGTGTGTGTGTGCACGCACGCGCGCGCGCACACAACAACTTGAATGGTGTGCGAATGCTCGGGCAGCAGCTACGCCTTTAACACTGACCCAGCAAGGGACCTGGGGAAGGGTGTGCAGAGGGTGAGGGGCTGACCGGGGGGGTCCCCTTGGGTGCCAGTGGAGTCCCCAGTGGGGTCCCCGGGGGGGTCTCACTGTGACACAGGGCCACCCTGGCAGGACACCGATGGCCCGGCAGCCGCAGCCCAGTCAGCACCAGCGAGGGGTTGAGGCTGCAGCAGATGAAGCGAGGGCAGGGCGGGCAGGGGACCTGCCACGTGGGGACACTGGGGACAGAGACAGGGACGAAGGCCAGGGGTTGGGCCAGGGGTGAGGACAGGGCCCCAGTGGGGACAGGGCACAGTGGGGACAGGGGCTGCCTGTGCCCTGCTCCTTCTCTCCCTCCCTTCCTACCCCGTGTCAGTCAGGGTGGGCTTCTTGTCATTCTAGGCTGAGCCCAATGCCTCGGGCTACACTGCCACCCCCTTACTCACCTCTCCTCGGCTACGGTCAAGAAAGAAGAATCAGCAACTAGGAACTCTACCCATAGCCCTGGACAGCCTCAAAAGGAGTCAGAGCTCAGCCTAGAGCTCAGAAGGTATAGACCAGCCTATACTTTGATCCCGCATCTCCCTACTCTGTGGTCTGTCCTAAAAGTCCAGTCCGAATTACTGTTGCATGCCGGGTAATATTTGGTAACACCGAATTACCCCGGGGCATGCCGGGAGCTGTAGTCCTGGGGCAGGGGGCTGCCAGGCGGCCATGTTGGTTCCCGGGGCATGCCGGGAGCTGCCATTTCACCACACTCAGCTGCCAGGGCAGGCTGCACCGCGGGGACGGGATAAGTAAAGAAAATCACACTACGGACGGGGGAGAGAGAGAGGGGGAGAGAGAGAGAGTGTGTATATGTATGTATGCGTGCGCATGTGCACGGCTGTGTATCTTGGAGGCCTCATGTTTTAAGAGCTGTGAGACACCCGTGTGTTCTCTTAGGTGGAGCACAGGCCAGTGACTGGAGCTACAGAAGAGCAAGGGAGGAAAGGACAGGCAGAGAAAGAAGTGCCTGAACTCTAAAATTTGCTGGGCAGCGAAGAGAGCAGGAACCACAATGGCTTGCAGGACAGAGAGGGAGAGAAAAAAAGAGGCAGAGGGACCAGGAAAGAGAGGTGATGAGGAAAGTAAATGGAGCGGTAGGATGACAGAGAAAGAGACTTGGAGAAAAGCAAAAGGAGGGACAGGGAGCAGAGCACAAGGATAGAGAGGAAGAGAGGTAGAGGGAAGTGAAAAAAGGGAGGCAACGCGGAGGAGGCAGGGAGGGACTGAGACGCAGCAGAGGGGCAACATGACCCCAAGGCCCGGGACTCAACAGAGTTAGAATCATAGAGTCATGGAATGGTTTGGGTTAGAAGGGACCTCAAAGATCATCAAGTTCCAACTCCTCTGCCATGGGTAGGGACACCCTCCACTAGACCAGGTTGCCCAAAGCCCCATCCAACCTGGCTGTGGTGGGTTGACCCTGGCTGGGGGCCAGGTGCACACCAGAGCCACTCTATCACTCCCCTCCTTCACTACACAGGGGAGAAAAAGAACAACGAAAAGCTTGTGGGTCGAGATAAGGGCAGGGAGAGATCATTCACTAATTATCATCATGAGCAAAACAGACTGAAGTGAGACAGGGACTTCATCTAATTTATTACTAAGCAAAACAGAGTAGAGGAATGAGAAATAAAATGTCTCTGGTGTGGAGGAGGAGGACGTGCTCCAGAGCAGGGCTTCCCTGCCACACCGCCAGAGGCATAGGGCATGACGGCTGCCTTCTGCCGGGAACGGCCGCAGGGGTGTGCAGGGGGGGTGCAGCCAGGGGTGCCCAGGGCTGTCCTTCCGAGCAGGGTCCCTGCACCCCAGGGGCTGTGTGCTGGGATAGGGACGCTGCCGCCTGCCGGGGTCACCCTCAGCCGCCCGGGGAGCTCCCCATGGCGCTGAGGGGAGAAGCTGTGAGTGGAAGGAGCGACCTCTGTCAGGGCAGGGTCCTTCTGCTGTAGAGAGGGTGCTGCATGGGTCAGGGTTGCTCACAGCTCCAGGGTAGCCCTGGGGATTTCCAAGGGGTCTTTTCAGGATGGTGTTCCCTGTAAGGGAAAGTGTCTGTCTTTTGAGGTTTCTCATCTTGGTCGGCTGGTTGGGCAGTGGGATGTTTCCAAGGGGACTTTTGAATCCAGAGGTCAAAGGAGGGTCTCCTGTATGGATAAGGAGCTTTACTCATCTGTGATTCAGTTCCCCATGCCCAGAGGAAGGAAATGTCCAACAGCAGCTCCATCACCCAGTTCCTCCTCCTGGCATTCACAGACATACGGGAGCTGCAGCTCTTGCACTTCTGGCTCTTCCTGGGCATCTACCTGGCTGCCCTCCTGGGAAACGGCCTCATCATCACTGCAATAGCCTGTGACAGCCACCTCCACACCCCCATGTACTTCTTCCTCCTCAACCTCTCCCTCCTTGACCTAGGCTGCGTCTCTACTACTCTCCCCAAATCCATGGCCAATTCCCTCTGGGACACCAGAAGCATCTCCTACCCTGGATGTGCTGCAGAGGTCTTTTTTCTTTTCTTCTTGAGCTCAGCAGAGTATTTTCTCCTCACTGTCATGGTCTACGACCACTACATTGCCATCTGCCAACCTCTGCACTACAGGACCCTCCTGAGCAGCAGAGCTTGTGCCCACATGGCAGCAGCTGCCTGGGGCACTGGGTTTCTCCATGCTCTGCTGCACACGGCCAATACATTTTTCCCTACCCCTCTGCCACGGCAATGCTGTAGACCAGTTCTTCTGTGAAATCCCCCAGATCCCCAAGCTCTCCTGCTCAGACGCCTACCTCAGGGAAGTTGGGCTTCTTGCGGTTAGTGTCTCTTTAGCCTTTGGGTGTTTTGTTTTCATTGTGGTGTCCTATGTGCAGATCTTCAGGGCCGTGCTGAGGATCCCTTCTGAGCAGGGACGGCACAAAGCCTTTTCCACGTGCCTCCCTCACCTGGCCGTGGTCTCCCTGTTGATCAGCACTGGCATGGTTGCCTACCTGAAGCCCCCCACCTCCATCTCCTCTCCATCCCTGGATCTGGCAATGGCAGTTCTGTACTCAGTGGTGCCTCCAGCCATGAACCCCCCTCATCTACAGCATGAGGAACCAGGAGCACAAGGATGCAGTGTGGAAACTGATGACTGGATGATTTCCAGAAGCAATAAACTGTTCATCATCTGCATATCACTCATAATGTAACTCATTGCAGTCCCCAACCTGTCTTCTGAAGTTTTTGTTGCTGTTGTTTTGGGGAGGGGGATTTCATTTTTTCTTTTGTTTTAGTGGTGATAATATCGTCCGCAAAGCAATGTCATTATTCATCCCTCTTCTGCACAGTATCTACCTTTCCTGTGTGATCCAGAGAATGTGTTAATGAGAAGCAAGACTGTCTGTATATTTAAAGAAATCAAAGGACCCTGCAGTGACTGGTTTGTTTGAGATCCTTCCTGAGAGACCTTTCTGGAGCTGCAGGTCAGTGCCTATGTGCACAGGTGGAGGGGAGAAGAGTCCCAGCACAGAAGCACTGCCAAGTAGCACCAGCACTTGGTCTTTCCCGAGCTGCTCTCTTTTCACTTCCACACTCTCTTTCTGAGCTCTTGTTTTGGTGCAAGGCCTGAGACCACTGGCAGCTTGGTCAGAGTCCTGCTGCGTGGCAGTCCTGTGATACTACGCAGGGACAGGCAATGGGCACTACTATGACAGAGTTTGCCCCCATAACAGTGTTTCCGTCATACAAGGGGACCTCCTGAGGCAATGCCTGAAGGCATAGGTCTTCCTCCAAAGTGGCTGTCAAGAACAAGCGCAAGAAAGTGCCCTGGCGAGGAAAACACCAGTGAACAGACCGAGTGTTTGAATGTGCGGGGTGGGGGCACACGGCATTGTTCTCGCACAGCCAGTCCTCCTGGGATAGCCTTGAAGGACCAGCAGAGCAGGGTCTGGCCTGTGCCTGTGGTCACTGGACACTCCAAGGAAAGTGCCCCAGGGCAATCATCACAGACCAGCCCCTTGCAACCACCGTTCCCAATACTGGCTTCTCACTCCAGCTCGGGGAGGTGGTTTGTCCCTCCTGTTCAGGAGGAGGACACTGAATGACTAGGTCAGAAGCCCATGTCTGCATTTTACAGACGAGATATAAGCACGCACATCATGTGCATGTGGGGAGATGAACCTGAGTGAGCGTGAATGCCATCAGCTATTCCTTAGAGGTGCCACGAAGGCTTGTGGGACAGACAGTATCTTGAGGTCACTTCACTGTGAGAGTAACTTCCCCTGGGAAACCACCTGAATGCAGCACTGGCATGGGCTTCCTTGAACCTAAGTCCCGGTGTCCATTCCTCATGCCGTGGGGCATCTCAGATGAGGGCAGGGCAGGGAGACACACTGCAGGGCTGAGGTGCCTCCCAGCCTCCCAGAGTGGCAACAAGAGGCCAGAGAGACACTGTGACTGCTGCCTCTGTGTCTGCAAGGGAAGGACTCGTGTCTCTGAACACCCCTGTGTATGTGAGGAGTCAATGAGGCCAAGTCAGGTGCGGACATCTCACAGGGCCTTGACGTTTCTATTTGTGACTGCAGGAACAACCCCCAACTTCCCCTTGAGATTCCTCTCACCCGCCTTGGACAGGCTCATTGCAAATACTCCTGTCTGCTCACGTCACCCTTTCTGGATTGTGCCCTCAAACGTGTCAGAGCAATCAGAGAGGTTTTTGGGATCCTCAGAAAAGGCAGACATCAAACATTCTTCAAGAAGGGCAAGAAGGAGGATTGGGAGAATTACAGGCTGGTCAACCTCACCTTAGTCCCTGAGAAGGTGATGGGCCAAATACACCTGCAGGGATTTACAGGCACTTGAAGGAGAAGGAAGGGACTGCCGAACCCATATGGGTAGGGGCAAGAAGGGGATGTTTCATACCTGGACCTTAGCGAGGGCTTTGACATGGTCTCCATAATCTCCATAGAGTCAGATTGGGTCAACACTGTTGAATGTCTTTATTAACTCCCTGTATAATGTGACAGAGTGCATTTTCAGCTCCTTTGTGGATGATGCCAAAATGGGCAGCGCCTCTGAGCGACCTCATCAGATTAACCCTGCCTTGAGCAGGCTAGCCGGACAAGATGAACTTCAGGGCTCTCTTCCAACCTGAGTTATTTTATGATTCCATGAGTCTCTCCCTTGGAGAGCTTTTGGAGACAGAATCGACAGAGGAAGAAGACAAAACAAAGAGGCAGAAGTAGAGATATAAAATGCAGCAGTAGAAATACAGCAGTTCCTCTGAGGAACATTTCTCCACTCAAATTGTTGGTAGGAAATCTACTGGATAAATTTGATGCAAGAAGCTTACTTTTACCTGCTCAGGTACTGGGCCACAAAGAGGGTGATAGTTGGGTAGGATATGATGTGGTCAATTGTGTACAAGTACCTCATAATCCAGTAGGAAGCAAATGGGGAGGTGAGGTCACTTCTGCCTCTGGAGGTGATAGGCCAGCAGCAGGAAGGTGGCTGAGAAAGGGACTCTGAGGTCACTTCATTCTGAAATAGCTGATAGGCCTGACCTTGGCTCATGGCTGGCATATGTGCTTTAAAGCCCACATCTGCCAGTGTCTCTGACAGGCCAGCAGAAGGCACCTGGTTGGCACATTGTCTGTGAGATCCCATCTGCCGAAGGACCTAGGCTCAGTCCAGGAAAGGGGCTTGTATCTTGGTGGTCATGTCTGTTCTGCCTGAGAACATGATGGGACAGCAGCAGGCACACAGCTTGGTCGTGTCTATCCGAGAAGCTGAAAGGCTAGCAGCCTTGGGAGATCATGGTGAGGTTACTTCTCTCTGGTCAGGTGAAAGGCCTCGAGAAGACTGGTGGGTTGGGATGCCTGCCTGAAGGGTTGTTTCTCAGATGGTGGAGCTTTCCTTGGAGGTAGGAAACAACAGGAGAGAGAAACGCTGCCACACAGTGCAGCGTGGAAGGTGGAGACTGGACACGAGGAGGAAGAACTGTCACTCCAAGCGTAGTGCTGTGGTACAAGAAGTCATCCAGAAGGAGTATGAGATCAGTCCATCTCTTTGTGTTTCAAGGAACAGAGCGTGAGGGTGGACAGACATTCGTGAATGTATGCAAATGCCAGGGTGAGGGCAAGGTGAGGAAGTGAGATGGGCGTCTACGGTACGCAGGGAAAAGCAGCAGCTGTGGGACAGCGTAGGACAACGTGTGGTGGAGATGGCAAAGGGTGCTGGCAAGGCTGGAAGTCGCCAAGAGAAGCCAAGTCTGTGTCCCCTTGGCAATCGTCCCTACCACCAAGGCCTGTGAGGAGACATGTTGTCCTAAGGCACTAGAGGGCCTCGTTGCCTCCTTGCACACCGCCCGATAAGGCTGGGAACTGCCATCCCATTGTCCTTCACTCAGCGTGACACCCCCCACATCCCACTGCCCCAGGAAGAGCCCTGAGCAAGGCGTGAAGGACAGGATCTGCCTTCCCAGGGGCTGGGGGGTCAGGCCTTGGCCCTTCTGCTTCATCAAACAAAAGCAGGACTTTCTCTGCATCTCAGCTGCCTGCACATTCCCTTTGCCTACCTGCAATCATGGCCTCCAATTATCCCTTCTAATGAGTCCTCGGGGAGCCTTTGCTGGTAATAGTGCTCAGTGGGACTCCATGCTTCAAGCTACTTTGGGGGTTTTTTTTTCTTTTTACATTGAGTCTTTGAGAGGTTTGTGCAATCTCCTCTCAGTACCTGAGGTTCGTTACTCAGCACCAAATACACTTTGGGAGTCATTAAAGTAAGCCCTAACGAGCCATCTCTCTCCCTGTCATTTTCTTCAAGTCTTCTTCAAGAGTTGTACAGATCATTGGAGCTGTTTCCTAGTGTAGTTATGGAGAAAGATTTCAAAGAACTTCTAATAAAGAGGAGGTTTTATTTCCAAGGGTGTATTTTACAACTTTTCAGTTTAGAGAAGAGGTGATGGCAGCATTCCCCAGTAGATATTGCTCCAGGGTCTCTCCTAAGGATGCCTGGACAGGAGGAAAAGCAGTCCCTTGAGGTCTGACACAGTATGGACATCCTTCACCTCAGCTCCCCAGCCCCACCATTTCTCTCATTGGCCACCAGGGACTTTCCCTTACATCAGACTTCTCCACTGAATTCTGCAGCTGGATGTTACAGTTGCTTTGTATCAACTCCCACCTGCTTGCCGTAGAGAACTGGCTGCACATAGGCACAGCTTTGGTGGTTTTTTTTCCTATTTGTAAGCAAAGAAAAGTCAAGTATGATAAAGTTTCACTGACAATAAAACACACTCTGCACCATATGCTTACTACAAGGTGCCTCTAATGACATTGCATGTCTACAAGGGATAATTTTATGAGAAATGTTTTAGACAGGTAGGTGCCAAAAGCTAGATATAAACACAGCTAAAGAACTGGCTAAAGAGCAAATTAGACTACTGTCGTGATTTAACCTGGTCAGCAGCTAAGCCAACCCCACAGCTGTTCTCTAACTCCCCTTCCTGGGATGGGGGAGAGAATTGAAAAAAGGAATAAAAGGAAATCTTGTGGATTGAGATAAAGACAGTTTAATAGGACAAAAAAGGATGATGATGTTAGTAGTAACAACAATAATAGATATACAAAACAAATGATGAACAGCACAATTTCTCACCACCTGAAGTCAATGGTCAGCAAGTTCCTGAGCCACCTCATCTCCTGGAAAAACCCCACAGTTATATACGGAGCATGACGTCATAGCGTATGGAATATCCCTTTGGTCAGTTTGGGTCAGCTGCCCTGGCTGTGTCCCCTCCCAGCTTCTTGGTGTCCCCCACCTTCTTGTTGGCAGGCCATATGAGAAGATGGAAAGTCCTTGACTGCTTGGCAACAACTGAAACCATCAGTGTGTTTTCAATATTATTCTCATCCTAAATCCAAAACACAGCACTATCCCAACGTCTAGGAAGAAAATTAACTCCATCCCTGCCAGGGGGAGGAGAAAAGTAGCGTGTAATGGAAAAGGCCTTTGTCTAGACAGTCAGCTGGAAAGATGACTTTAGAAATGGTTGCTGTTATCAGGAGAGGTGAAAATATAGGTAAGATTAGAGAAATTAAGAACTCCATATAATGGGCAGAATAGTGATGATAAAGGTACAGGGGAAGATCAATATTTCTTTTGAATATCCCTTTTCAAAGTTCACAGGCTTGGTAGAGGTCTTTTGTGAGTGAGGACGTGCAAAAGCTGCACCCATCTTTGAAAGTGGCCAACATTGCAACCCAGGGAACCCCAGGCTGCACAAGCTCACTTTGGTGAGGAGTGTGCCATCAGGCAGAGTCTTCTCAGGTGACATATCTGGGCACCCAGATGAGAAGAACGTGTCCACGAGCTGTTGGCATGGACTTCCCAAGGGTATATCTTGCCTCACCAACCTGGTTGTCTTCATGACGAACTAACTGCAGTTATGCATGAGGCGAGAAGAGGGGCCATCATTTACGTCAGCTTCAGCAAGACACATGGCATGGTCTCCCTCACTCTTCTCGCACCCACGTTAGGCCATTACAGTCTGGAGGGGTAGACAAACAGATAGGTAAAACACCAGCTGGATGATCAGGCTGAGATCGCAGTGGTAAAGGGGTCATACCCTATGTGGAGGCCAGTGAGACATCCTGGGGCATGGTGGGGCAGCACAAGGGACGCTCCTGGGCCCTGTGCAGTTTATCACCTGTACCCATGACCTGGAGGAGGCAACTCTCACCACCTGTGTCAATGACACTAGATGGGAGGGTTTGTTCCTGTGCCTTAGCGAAGCCGTTCACGGGAAACGTGGCAGGCAGAAGGACTCTCCTGTCAGGAACTTCATGACAGAGAAGACAGACAAAGGCCAGGTCCTGCACCAGCAGTGGCCAGGGCTGAGGAATGCCAGGCTGGGGATCAGCCCTGCGTCAAAGGCCCTAGTGGTGCTGGGGGACAAATGACAACGATTGATCCCACCGTGCGACCTGCTAGCAAAGGCCACCAGCCTTTGTGTCCTGGAGTGTATGAACTGGAGTGTCAGCAGGAGAGTGAGGGAAGCGACTGTCTCCCCCTGCTTATCGCTCTGTAGACCATCTGTATGCTGCTGTGTCAAGTTGGGGGCCCCCCCCACTGGAGACGGGGAGGAGGGAGTGAGCAGCTGTGTGCCTGCTGGGCTGTTGGCCAGTCAAGCCACCCCATGGAGGAAGATGTTGATAACTGGGAGCGAGCGCAGTGGGAGGCCTCCGAGATGCTCAGGGGCTGGAGCACTTTCCTGGGAGGAGAAACTGAGGGGAAGAAACTTGTTCAGCCTGCAGAAGTGGCAGCCTCAGGAACCTCGTAGCAGCCTGCCAGTCCCTATGGAGACTTTTTCGGGAAGATGGACCCAGTCTTGTCACCATGGTGCTTGGCAGGGGGAAAACAGACAATAGTTAGATGATGGAATAAGGCAGGTTCAGCACAGAGATAAGGAAAATCTTTTTTCCCGTGAGGGCATCTGAGCATCAGAGCAGGCTTCCCCGAGACGTTGTGCCATCTCTGTCCTTGGGTGTCTTCCAGCCCCAACTGGATAAAGTCTTGAGCAACGCTGTCTGCCCCCATACCTGAGTCTGTGGTGAGCAGGACGCCAGAGCAGAGACCTCCTGAAATCCCAGGTGGGTTCCTGGGAATGACGGAGAGAAAAAGAGGTCACCACTGCCTCCTGCAGCATCAGGGACTGAGGAGTGTGTCCCTGCCTCTTGGCTCCTGACAACGGTAAGTCCCTTTTGGCATGCCCTGAAATGCGGAGATAGCGTGGTAGCACAGACACTGCCAGCAGCAGCTGCAGGCATCTGTCCAGCTTGGCCGGGGTCACTGGAATGGGCTTCCTTCAGCTCTGAGAAATGCCGCCTGTGAGACAGTCACCGTACAAGAAGTTCTCTTGCAGTTTCCCATCAGCAAAGCTGGCCGGAACTCTGCTCTACCTGTGATCTTGTGAAGCGCTGAGACAGCGGAGAGTTACAAAGAATAGGCTGTATGGCTGAGGGCATTTTGAAATGATCAGGAAATGCTGGCATGTGGATAACCTGCATACAAATGGTTGCTTTGAGTTAAAGCCTTAATTTAACGTACACGTGGGTATCTCACAGTTTTTTCAGAAAACAAAGGTATTTCTTTTCTTCTGTACACTCACATGAATCAGTAGGTAGATTAGAAAACAATCATGGTGACTTTTCCCTCACACCTACCCCAATGTTATCTTGGAAGCAAAGATAACAAAGGAAAAAACCTCTATGAGATACACAAAACTCACGGGGAAAAGGTAGGAATACCTTGGGAAAAGAATCAAACTACTAGGACCACATGTTTTTGTGAATCCAGATTTTTCTCTTGAGAAAACCCCTCTGTGTTTTTCATTCGGCTAATCTGAATGCTTTCATTACATGTTTTATGACCTGCTGTTCTCATCGTAATGCATCAGAGTTTAAGACGACTTTTCAAAGGGAGTTAGTGACAGCTGTAGAGACACCGCCAGCATCCTCAGTCCTCTGCCTGGAAGAGCATATTCCTTCCCCATGTCAAACTGAGCTTCTTAAACATCTTTCAGCTGAGTCTCTTCCTCATAGGAAGACACCTGCTACTGCAGTGCTGCTTGCTTGGAGCTCCCATCCTGCAAGTGTGCCCAGCAAGAAGTCTTGATGCTCTGGGAAGGTGGGAAATGCAAAGGGAAGGCTCAGTTCCCCAGGCAGCAAGAGCATTGCTCTGCTTCTGCGAGGGCTTGCAGGGGAGAGGGAAGCATTGCAGGGTCGGGATCAGAGCGAACGGGCCCTCAGCTGGATTTGAAAGCTGTCAGAAATCCAAGTGACAGAGCAGGAAACTTAGGAAAGCGGAATAATTCAGGACTCATGGAGAAGTTACAAAAGTCTGACCTGTTCAGAAAAAGTGGGTATCGTCAGATCACCCAATTTTAATCACCTTCTTCTCTGACTGAAAACTGCATGAAGCCGTTTGATTGCTTGCATAAACATGTCTTTTAGCACCCTGAAAACTTGTGGTTTATGCAGCGACTGCTGCTTATCTGTCTTGTTAAGAAGTCCCATGGATGCATCAGTATTACTAGATTCCTCGACGGATAGAAGCCTTTTTAATTCTGATGGGATTCACCCTTCACCATGTAAAAATGAATGATTCGGATCTAAATATATTCTCCCAGATCTTTGTGTGCGGACACAGTATCAAGAGACGAGCTCTTACACGTGAGGAAAGCTGGGATTAATGTCTCTCACTAAGGTCTAAGAATCAAGCCATGCCTTGCCTTGCTTTGTTTTGATTGCCTCTCTGTGCCCAGCCTAGCCTTGCTTTCTTTTCCCCTTTTCATCCCTCTCCTCCTTTTCACCCTATGTCTTCTTAATGGTCTTACATTCAATGCAGCTCTTACACAATCTGGACAAGGAACGTAAGCAAGACTGTTCTTAAAGGGGCTAGTATTTATCCATTCTCTTCCTTTTCTCTCATCTATCACCAGATATTCCATGTAATAAAATCACCTCTAAAAAAAGAAAGTCAAGTTTCTTTTATCCATGTGACAAAACCGAGACATTCAGGCTCAGGGATTCTGTTTTTTCCTCCGTTTACAAACCTCCCTGCAGCAAGCAACCCATGTTAGATTGCCAAACATTCATGCATATCTTGGTCAAGCTTGCCCAACCCTGCAATCACATGTCTGCTGATGTTTGTAATCTTTCTCTAGGCTTGGAGTGTACGTGATGGTGGACGGGCCATCAGCATCCTCTAAGAGCCTGTGGTTTGGCTTGCTCTGCATAGGGAAAATGCCCCAAAGAAAAGGCTTGGGGAACCACACCGTTGGATCTGGATTCATTCTCCTGGGATTTTCTGACCACTCCAGCCTGCAGGGCCTGTGCTTCACCATATTCCTGCTCATCTACCTCGTGGTTCTCACAGGGAACAGCCTGATTGCACTCATCACAGTGCTGGACTCAAGCCTCCACAGCCCCATGTATTTCTTCCTGAGGAACCTGTCCTTCCTGGAGATCTGCTACACGTCAGTCACTCTGCCAAAAATGCTGGTGGGTTTCCTGATGGAAGATGGCAGGATCTCCTTCCTTGGCTGTGCTGCCCAGCTCTATTTCCTGGTTTTGTTGGGCAGCATCGAATGCCTTCTCCTGGCTGCCATGGCCTATGACCGCTACATAGCCATCTGTGACCCCCTGCACTACACCCTCATCATGAGCAGGGGTGTCTGCATCAGACTGCTGGTGGGGTCGTGGGTGGTCGTCATACCAGTGCAAGTAGGACAGACCTACCAGGTGTTCACTTTGCCCTTCTGTGCATCCCGGGACCTTCACCACTTTTTCTGTGATGTCCCCCCTCTGCTGGAACTGGCCTGTGCAGACACTTTCTGGAACCAAGTGATGCTGTACACCATCATCCTGGTATTTGCGATCCTTCCCTTCTCCTTCATAGTTATTTCTTACATGAAAATTATCAGGGCAATTCTGAAAATACCTTCAGTTCTGGGCAGACACAAAGCCTTTTCCACCTGCTCTTCACACCTCGGGGTGGTGACGCTCTTCTATGGCTCAGCCACGGTCATCTACTTAAAGCGACGGTCAAGGGATTCTGTCGACCCTGACAGGTACCTTGCCCTGTTTTACACAATTGTGACCCCCATGTTTAACCCTGTCATCTATAGCCTGAGGAACAAGGAAGTGAGAATTGCCTTGAAGAGCCTCCTATGGACAAAGTGATACTAGAGAGTATGTAAAATAGCCCCAAATAGTCCCAAATGCCCAACTGGGGTACGTGTTTGTCTGAAAAAAGGCATCCCACATTTGCTCCAAAAAACCCCACATGGCCAGCCTGGCTTCCATCCTTCTCAAGGAGGGGGAAGGTGGCCTGAGGCATTCCTGCTATGTCATGCCCCACCATGATTAATGCAAACAGCTCCTTCAAGCTGTGTCTGACCAATGTAAAGTTAAAGGGAAATAGTCGAATCGTGGTCAGTAGTCAATGAGGCCCAAAGGGTAACACAACCGATGAAGAGATGACTACCCTCAGGTTTGAGAAATCACTTGCTAGACCCCATGGACTATCTAGAGTGTCACTGCATGGAATCAGCCTAAAAAAGTTAAAAGACATGATGGTCATCTTCCCCTGCTATGATGTCTTGCACTCAGTTGTGTAATGCTTCACTAACTTGACAGAAAGAACAAAAAAAAAAAGTCACTGGGGGGAAAGTCCAGCACTGGAGTAGGGTCCCAGGGACCCGTGGAGTTTCTTTTTGCCACGGTTTAATACCAGTCAGCAACTAAGCACCACACAGCAGCTTGCTCACTCCCCACCCTGGTGGGACAGGAGAGAGTCAGAAGGGTAAAAGTAAGAGAACTGGTGGGCTGAGATAAAGGCAGTTTATTAGGTAAAGCAAAAGCCATGCACAAAAGCAAAGCAAAACAAGGAATTCCTCCATCACTTCCCATCAGCAGGCAGGTGTTCAGCCATCTCCAGGAAAGCAGGGCTCCATCACGCGTAATGGTTACTTGGGAAGACGCACACCATCACTCCCAATGCCCTCTCCTCATCCAAAACACAGCCCCATGCAAGCTACTATGGAGGAAATTAACTCTGTCCCAGCCAAAACCAGCACACACATTTATGTACTGAATCTGCTTTGCCAGTCTGAAACTGTCTCTTTAAAAAATGAGCCAGTGGGGGGTTTTAGCCCAAATGCCTATGCAGC
The DNA here is from genome assembly GCF_011004875.1 of Balearica regulorum gibbericeps. Classification (NCBI taxonomy): domain Eukaryota; kingdom Metazoa; phylum Chordata; class Aves; order Gruiformes; family Gruidae; genus Balearica; species Balearica regulorum. The sequence continues at coordinate 404,782 of NW_022679074.1, read as the reverse complement.
ATGAAGTGGGTTTCCCCAAATGGAGCAGCTTTGCACAATGTCTGCTCCACGAGGGGAAATATCTCAGCCTGCAATTGCAAATGGCTGATGCTGTGGAGGACAAATGTGTTTCCTGAGACAATGTTCAATAAGCAAACAATACTAAATGATTGGGAAGGTGAGTGGGTAGGACAGAAACAGGAAAATTGCCCATCCAATGGAGCTCTGCAGAAGGAGGCTGGAGTGGTGCCCAGCATGAGGTGCTACAGTGGGATTAGCACCTAGACAAGACTTTTGTAGGGAAGGCTTTGCAAAGGAATAGCCTGACTTCACCCAGTTGAAAAATAGACAAAGGGCAGTGTACTGAAGTGATGGTGAGATATGTCCTGGGGTAAAAGACCTTTGATGAGAGAAGGTTGGAGAGATTTGGGTTGCAGAGATTGGAGGTAATCCTCCGGCAATCTGAGTAGACTAAGCTTTGGAAATGAGGAAAATAAATTAAATTAAATTAAATTAAATTAAATTAAATTAAAGCACTTCAATTTCATTCCCAACATTCATTTCTACTTTACAAAGTAGCCATAAATTCTCAGCAGTTAGCCTCTGGCATGAAGTTCTTAAAACGCAGTGCTGCTTCTCTCACTGTTACCATTTAAATATTACACTTCTTAGACAGTATTGCCCTTAAATTATCCCTGCTTCATCTCTTTGCTCCCTGTTTTGTGGAGGAGAGGGAGGTGGAAGAGGGGAGCTGTTTCTTTTTTAGCCACAGGCGACCAAGGGACAGATCCCAGGTTATGCAAAAGCACAAAGGAAGACAACATTTCCATGTGGTGTACGCTAACGCAACACCGCTACCTGCATTTCCAGTCTCTGATGTCCTAACTGTGCGGCAGGGAGCCTGGAAGCTCTGAGCTCCCTTCATCTGCCCTGCAATTCAGCATGTAAAATGTAACCGTAGGATAGGGGCCGTGAAACAGAAACTATAGAATCAGGTTGAGATCATTAGTTTGTAACCAAGGTAATACGTAATGAAGCTAACTGACCATGGCAAGGTACAGTGCTGCTATGTTCCATGTACAGTCCCTACCAAACTGAACAATAGGCTTGGAGATATTAATCTTATGAAGTCGTTAGGGACAGGTGCATCCACAGCAAGGGTACTGCGCATGCCCACAAGAAGAGGGTCATCCAGCGGACACTGCAAGACCACTGACGACCACCAAAGACCCTTGAGGACCACCAACTCAAATCACTGAGCATGCGTAATGGGGAGGAGAATATGGAAATGGATTCTAAGAAATGATTATCATAGGACTGCCCTTCCTGAGAAAGATGATGAATATGTATGTTTTGATCCTACATAACCTGTGTGTTGGTGATCACCTGGCATGCATGTTGGGTGGAGCAATCCCCCATGCATCCAGCGCTGCAATAAAGAATGCCTGCCTTTTAACACTACATTGGTGTTACGAGGTTTATTCCCAGATTTCGGTGACAAAACTAACCTCTGCAAAAAGATTTTTCTGATTCTCTTCAGAACCTACAGCACCACATTTGCCAGGAGACTGGCCAGGACAGGAAAAGTGGATTCGCATTCCTCTGCACAGAAAGCTTAGGTGTTCCTGGGAATCTCAGGAGGCATGGCATACCGATTCCTGGGTTCAAGGAGCCACTCAAAGGCTTTGTGTCCATTTCCATAACGGTGGATTCAATGCCTGGCACATGTGCAGCCTCTGTACTGAGATGCTGATGTTTATGGAGCAACCTGCTCCGACCTCCGAGCTGGCCCTGCTGGAACCAAAGGTAGAACTAGAGACCTGACGTGGTTTAGCCCCAGCCAGCAGCTAAGTGCCACGTGCTGCTCGCTCACCCCTCCCCCGGCGGTATGGGGAGGAGAATGGAAAAACAACAGCAAAACCTCGAGGGGTGGGATAAAGGCAGTTTACTGGGACAGCAAGGGAGAGGGAAAACAATCAACAACAGTGCTGATAACAGATAGTAACAACGGGTGATAACAGAGAACAATTTACCGATCCAAAGACCGACCATCCGACCGACCAGAGGCTCAGCCCGTCCCAGAGCCATGCCGAGCCCGCCCCTGCCCGACTAGCCCACTTTTATGGTGAGCATGATGTCACATGGTATGGAAGAGCCCCCCGGCCAGCTTGGCTCACCTGTCCTGGCTCCTGGTGAAATTAACTCTATCCTTGCCAGAACAAGGACATTATCCACCCCTTATTCCATACCATCTACATCATGCCCAGATTATTTCACAGGCACCATTCTCTTACTCTACGGGCTATCGCTCTAAAATGTCTGTCGATGTGTTGGTTTTGCGTGGCAAGGTTTTGGTAGCAGGAGGGGCTACAGGGGTGGCTCCTGTGAGAAGCTGCTAGAAGCTTCCCCTGTGTCTGATAGAGCCAATGCCAGCCGGCTCCAAGACGGACCCGCCGCTGGCCAAGGCCAAGCCAATCAGCGCCTCTGGGATAACATATTTAAGAAAGAGGAAAAAAAACAGTTAGAGAGTGCTTTTGCAGCCAGAGAGAGGAGTGAGAAGATGTGAGAACATGGGCAGACACCAAGGTCAGTGCAGAAGGAGGGGCAGGAGGTGCTCCAGGCGCCGGAGCAAGATTCCCCTGCAGCCCGTGGTGAAGACCATGGTGAAGCAGGCTGTCCCCCTGCAGCCCATGGAGGGAAGATGAGAGGGTGTAGAGATTCCACCTGCAGCCCGTGGAGGACCCCACGCCGGAGCAGGTGGAGACACCTGAAGGAGGCTGTGGCCCGTGGGAAGCCCGCGCTGGAGCAAGCTCCTGGCAGGATCTGTGGATCCGTGGAGAGAGGAGCCCACGCCAGAGCAGGTTTGCTGGCAGGACTTGTGACCCTGTGGGGGACCCACGCTGGAGCAGTTTGCTCCTGAAGGTCTGCACCCCGTGGAGGAGACTCACATTGGAGAAGGCCGTGAAGGACTGTCTCCCATGAGAGGGACCCCACGCTGGAGCGGGGGAACGATGAGAGGAGTCCTCCCCCTGAGGATGAAGAAGCGGCAGAAACACCGCATGGTGAACTGACCGTAACCCCCACTCCCCGTCCCCCTGTGCCGCTGCGGGGGGCGGAGGTTGAAGCCGGGAGTGAAGTTGAACCCGGGAAGATGGGAGGGGTGGGGGGAGGTGTTTTAAGATTTGGGTTTATTTCTCATTCCTCTACTCTGTTTTGCTTAGTAATAAATAGGATGAATTCCCTCTCTAAGTTCGGTCTGTTTTGCTCATGATGATAATTAGAGAATGATCTCTCCCTGTCCTTATCTCGACCCATAAGTTTTTTTTAGTTATACCTTTTCTCCCCTGTCTAGAGAAGGAGGGGAGTGATGGAGCGGCTCTGGTGGGCACCTGGCTCCCAGCCAGGGTCGACCCACTACACAAGGGTATTCAAAATTCTCAAAAATTGTCGTGACCAACCAAAAAGGAAAAGGGGAGGTGAAAGAGTGGGAGAAGGTATCCCCCCTGTCTTCCCAATAGATCGGGTGCAATTATTAATCAATTCTGAAAGATATTGACTGAGGTACGGGCCTGACTGAAATGCTACGTACAAGTACCAGCTCAGACTCATGACTGTCAATATGAAAACAGGAACCCCTCTCCCAGAGGTGATAAACAGCACCGCAGGGATTGCATAGAGTAAACACGGGTTTACAAACCAGAGCCATGTAATCAAACAGATCATCATTATGATCAGTGACTGTTTCAATAATATTATAAATGCTTATAACAACTTTGTTTTAACACACTTGGGTCAGACTTGTCGTTATCACAACCCCTCGAGCCCCACGTTGGGAATGCTCAGCTAGTTTTGAGCCAGAGCACCTGCCAGCCGCCCCCCGGCTATATACTGAGCATGACATCATATGGTATGGAATATCCCTTTGGCCAGTTTGGTTCAGCTTTCTTGGCTGTGTCCCCTCCCAGCCTCTTGGGTGGCCCCCACCTTCTTGTTGGCAGGCCGGTATGAGAAGCAGAGAAATCCTTGACTGCCTGGCAACAATCAAAACATCAGTGTGTTGTCCACATTATTCTCATCCTAAATCCAAAGCACAGCACTGTACCAGCTGCAAGTAAGAAAATGTAACTTTATCCCAGCTGAAACAAGGACAATGTCTCTCCCAGGAGGCCAGCCGTGTGAGAACACTGAGGGCATGGGCTTATGCACAGCCCACAGACCCTTTGAGGCGTACCTGCTCCAGCATGGGCTTCTCTCTGGCCACAGTCCCTGCAGGGGTGTATCTGCTCTGGCTTGGCCTTCTCCACACCCCCAGATGGTTTGGATTGTGCCTTTTCCAGCCTTGACTTGTCCAGAGGTAAGAGCCCCTGGGACTCGAGTTCACACCGGAGCTCCAGCCTGTCCAGTGCAGCAGCAGAGGAACAGCAGCGATGTCCTGGCCGTCTTCCAGCCCAGGTGTGTAGCCATTGCTGGTACCAAAAATATTTTATATTTGTATATATATTTATATTTTGGTGCACCGTAACGCCAGAGAGACGTTGGCAAACTGGAGGCAGTTCAGTGGACGGCCAGAGAGATGGTCACGGCACTTGCCCTGTAAGGAGTGGCAGTACTATCATCCTCATAGCCTCCAAAAGCAACAGCCTACCCCTTTGTACTGGCTCTGGCTGGGATGGAGTTGATTTTCTTCATATCTATGGTGCTGTGCTTTGGATTTATGACCAAAACTGTTTTGGTAACACGCCGGTGCTTTAGCTATTTGTGGTGGGTTGACCCTGGCTGAGGGCCAGATGCCCACCAGAGCTGCTCTATCACTCCCCTCTTTCATTAGACAGGGGAGAAAAGGTATAATGAAAAAAAAAAAAAAACCAAAAACCAAACCTTACGGGTCGAGATAAGGACAGGGAGAGATCATTCTCTAATTATCATCACGAGCAAAACAGACCGAACTTAGAGAGGGAATTCATCCTATTTATTACTAAGCAAAACAGAGTAGAGGAATGAGAAATAAACCCAAATCTTAAAACACCTCCCCCCACCCCTCCCAACTTCACTCCCGGCTTCAACATCCCCCCCCCCCAGCGGCACAGGGGGACGGGGAGTGGGGGTTACGGTCAGTTCACCATGCGGTGTTTCTGCCGCTTCTTCATCCTCAGGGGGAGGACTCCTCTCATCGTTCCCCTGCTCCAGCATGGGGTCCCTCTCACGGGAGACAGTCCTTCACGGCCTTCTCCAATGTGAGTCTCCTCCACGGGGTGCAGACCTTCAGGAGCAAACTGCTCCAGCGTGGGTCCCCCACGGGGTCACAAGTCCTGCCAGCAAACCTGCTCTGGTGTGGGCTCCTCTCTCCATGGATCCACAGGTCCTGCCAGGAGCTTGCTCCAGCGTGGGCTTCCCACGGCGCCACAGCCTCCTTCAGGTGTCTCCACCTGCTCCAACGTGGGGTCCTCCACGGGCTGCAGGTGGAATCTCTACACCCCCTCATCTTCCCTCCATGGGCTGCAGGGGGACAGCCTGCTTCACCATGGTCTTCACCACGGGCCGCAGAGGATCTCTGCTCCGGCGCCTGGAGCACCTCCTGCCCCTCCTTCTGCACTGACCTTGGTGTCTGCCCATGTTCTCACATCTTCTCACTCCTCTCTCTGGCTGCAAAAGCACTCTCTAACTGTTTTTTTTCCTCTTTCTTAAATATGTTATCCCAGAGGCGCTGATTGGCTTGGCCTTGGCCAGCGGCAGGTCCATCTTGGAGCCGGCTGGCATTGGCTCTGTCAGACACAGGGGAAGCTTCTAGCAGCTTCTCACAGGAGCCACCCCTGTAGCCCCCCCCCCACTACCAAAATCTTGCCACGCAAAACCAACACACTATAGCTGAGCATTGTTGAGGTTGTCTCTGTTTCTCACACTGCTCCACCAGTGAGCAGGCTGGGGGTGCAGAAGAAGTTGGGAGAGGCCACAACCAGGATATCTGACCCGAGCTGACCAAAGGGACATTCCATACCATATGATGTCATGCTCAGCAACAAAAACTGCAGGGAAAGGAAGAGGAAGGGAGAACATTTCTGACTATGGCCTTTGTCTTCCCAAGTAACCATTCCGTGTGATGAAGCTCTGCTTTCCTGGAAATGGCTGGACATCTGTGGGCTGATGGGAAGCTTTGAATTTATTCCTCATTTGCTTTGCTTGCATGTGCACTTTGCCTCACTGCTTAACTGTGTATCTCAACCAATGAGATTCTTCATCAAACATAAATAGCTGCATGGTAGACATCTGTGGAGAAGAGGAGAATGTTACTCATGAAGATAGTTAAGACGCATTTGCACAGTGCTGTCCTGTGAATGTCAGGGGTGGTGGGTTGACTTTTGGCCACCAGGTGCCCACCCAGCCTCTCTCTCACCCCCACCTCATTCTTCACTCTCCTTGGTGCCTCCAGGGTTCTTTCTCTCTTACAGCTGCTGCACACTGGTTTTTATCCTTTCTGCAAGAAGTTATCACAGAGATGCCACTGCAATTGCTTATTGGCTCAGCTTTGGGCAGTGGCTGGTCCATTTTGGAGCCAGCTGAGAGTGGCTCTCTCCGACATGGAGTCCACTCTTGATCGTTCCTCACCTAAGCCTGCCATAACTGTCGGTGAAGGTCTGGTGGAGAAGAGAGAGAGCCTTAGCTCTCCCAATGGCAATGACTCCGTTTGCTCAGAGGAATACCTCTATAAGCTGTCCTGGACATACTGAGCAGGGACAGGCTTCATTATTCTAAGTGTGGGCATCTACTGTCACTTCAGCTGGCCAAAGGAAAGTCCCACCAGCCTCCAAAACAATGAACCAAGGTGTCCTGCCCTGTCCTTCTGAATTGCTCCATCAGAGCTCAGAGTTACCTGCTCATGTCTTGGACACCCTCTGGCACCCCAAATGTCACCAGTGGTTTCCATGGGTACAGGGGGGACAGGAAATGTCTCCCTGTGACTGTCTGGGTATTCTGTCCACAGTGGGACAAGAAGAGGGGATTCTTTGACCTAACTGTCTCTTCCCCAGCTCAGGGCAGAAATATCAGTAATGACTTCAGTTTTTTTCACAGCAGGTTCCTCTGGAGCCCCAGGGACATTCTTTGAGGGAGGCCAGAGGGGGCAGAGAACGTGCTGCCTTGGGCTGGTCCTCTGCTGCTGAGCTGGGCTGGGCTCCTGGGATGGAGGGAGCTCATGGCAAGCGGGCAGCGCTGCAGAGAGACGGCTCTGCCCAGGAGCAGCTCCTCTGCAAAGCGCAGCAGGGCTGAGGGCACTGCCTGCAGGCAGCAATGGGAGGGGAGAGGAGTGAGGTAGAGACAGGTTAAAGGCAGTCAGGACTGGGAGGATGCTGAGAGCTCACAGGGGGACAAATCTTCACAGCCCTTGATGTGGTAAGCCCCTGGGTGCCAGGCAATGCAGCTGCAGTTTCTGGATGGATCTCATAAATCTGGGATAGCCCACAGCCTATGGTATCTGCTAGCAGGAATCTCAAAGCTTCTTTGTGTGGAGGAGGGGGACATGCTCCAGAGCAGAGCTTCTCTGCTGCACCATCAGAGGCACAAGGCAAGACAGCTCCCTTGTCTTGACGATGGCTGCAGGGCTGTGAAGGTGGGTGTGCAACCAGGGTTGTCCAGGTCTGTCCTTCAGAGCAGGGTCCCTGCACCCCCAAGGACTGTGTGCTGGCGCAGGGACTCTGCTGCCTGCCAGGGAAGGGGAAAGGGAAAGCTGTGGGTGGAAGGAGAAAGCCCCAGCATGGCCGGGCAGGGTACGGTCCTTCTGCTGTCAAGAGAGTGCTGGATGAGTCAGGGCTTCTCACAGTTTCAGCTCTCCCTCGGGACATTTCTAAGGGGACTTCTCAAGAAGCCCATCAGGTTAGTGGCTCGTGGAAAGAGAAGGGCTTTCCTGAATCTTTTTCTGGTTGTCTGGGGTTGGCACTGGAGATCAAAATTTCTGTTTCTGCTTAGAAGAACGCTTTGTGACTCCTAGACTCTTACCCTGAGAGACAAGTAACTCTGGGAGAAGCACCTCAAAGCACTGTTCCCAGCTGCCTCCAGCCAATGCAGCAGCAACAACTTGCCCTTCCCAGCCACATCAGGTGGCTGAGATCTGGTCTTTAGCCCCTGCAGAGGCAGAGAGGCCCCTGGGCAGTGCCCTGCCCCCCGGAGGGGTTTGCAGGCAGAGGTGAGCACACAGCAGGAGGGATGGGGTTTGTGAGCACTGACAGGGAGCTGGGGACAGGGAGATGAGGGCTCCTGGCAGGAGCAGCTGCAAGCAGCAGAGCCACGGGCAGGGAGTGAGAGGGAGCTGCTGCCAGAAACACTGGGGAGGGGCATGTGGGCACCTCCCTGCTGTCCCTGCAGTGCAGACACCTTCCCCTGAGCAACTCCTCCCTGGTCTCCTTTCCCAGCCTCAGCAGAGCCTCTGCCCTCAAGCCCATGGGCTCTCGGGTGTGCCTTGCCTCTGGAGCAGCCAGAGCCCAGAGAAGGACAAACCCCTGATGTCCAGCAGTCTTTGTGTGTCCCTCCTCCCTTAGCAGGAGCATGGTGGCATTTCACTGCCCACCCCTCCTGCCTGTGCTGCCCTTCTGCTCACCCTTGGATTTGCCTTCTCAGTGCGGAAGGGGGTGGGGGCTGCGGTGGCAGGTTCATCTCCTGGTGGGACACCGACCCTTTGGGGCCTGCTATGCAGATGTGTCTATGGGAGCAAAGTGCCCAAGTCTCCTCCGGGCAACCTCAGGCCATTCAGCTGTTTCCCTGGGGTGTCCTGCTGGGCTGCAGGGTGCCCTCCAGAAGGGCACAGCTCTCCCCTAGTATCTCTGTGCTAGCAAGGATCCCCATGGAGAAGACACCTCAGTGCTAAGGCTGTAGAAATGCTTCTGGGCAGCTGTACGTGGGCAGATGGAAGGATCTCTTTCTGTGCCTGTTTGGAAGGGGAGAGATGAGATCCTCCTCAGGTACCCTGAGAAGAGGTGAGGAGTCTATCAATCTGCTCTTTGAACCTGGATTTCTTTGCTCTCAGCAACATCCTGTTTCTTTTGAGAGGAACACCTGGGGTGATCATCCTCCAGCTCCAAGCTGCCAGCACAGGGCAGCTGAGAACAGGACTGATGGGCAGAGCAGCTCTCCTCTCTCAGCACTATGGGGAAAAGTCCCTTTGCCTCGCAGGACCCACAAGATTTCACTTGGGGTGCCTTAGAAATGTCAGGGATTTCCTCCATCCCAAACCACTCCACTTGCAACTAGAACAAGAGAAACAACCCTCAGCCCTTTTCTGCACTTGGGCAAATTGCAAACCACAATGCTGAAAAGCTTTTTGATATATCATGAGTGCATTTAATTGGACATCACCCTGCATTCCTAGTTCCCTCTCGCTGCACGGCAAGAAGGACTCCTCAGGAGCCCATTACAGAGTCCTTGCTCCCAATGGCACCCTCAGCCAGCAAAACCCAGAGCTCAAGTAAGAGAGCTGCAGAGAGGTGTTCCAGAAAAAGAAAGAGTCATAATGTGGGGTTGCAATGAGACATGCAATATGTTTCGTTTGGAGCAGCCTGGCTGAACTCAGTACTGCCTTCTCCTCCTCTACAGGTAACAACACCCAGAGGAAGCTCCATCACCCAGTTCTTCCTCCTGGCATTCGCAGACACACGGGAGCTGCACCTCTTGCACTTCTGGCTCTTCCTGGGCATCTACCTGGCTGCCCTCCTGGGAAACGGCCTCATCATCACCGCTGTAGCCTGTGACCACCGCCTCCACACCCCCATGTACTTCTTCCTCCTCAACCTCTCCCTCCTTGACCTTGGGACCATCTCCACCACTCTCCCCAAAGCCATGGCCAATTCCCTCTGGGACACCAGGGACATCTCCTATGCAGGATGTGCTGCACAGCTCTTTCTGTTTCTTTTTTTCATTTCAGCAGAGTAAATACCTCACAGTCATGGCCTACGACCACTACGTTGCCATCTGCAAACCCTTCCACTACGGGACCCTCCTGAGCAGCAGAGCTTGTGTCCACATGGCAGCAGCTGCCTGGGGCACTGGGTTTCTCCATGCTCTGCTGCACACGGCCAATACATTTTCCTTACCCCTCTGCCACGGCAATGCTGTGGACCAGTTCTTCTGTGAAATCCCCCGGATCCCCAAGCTCTCCTGCTCAGACGCCTACCTCAGGGAAGTTGGGCTTCTTGTGGTTAGTGTCTGTTTAGCCTTTGGGTGTTTTGTTTTCATTGTGGTGTCCTATGTGCAGATCTTCAGGGCCGTGCTGAGGATCCCCTCTGAGCAGGGACAGCACAAAGCCTTTTCCATGTGCCTCCCTCACCTGGCCGTGGTCTCCTCATTTGTTAGCATTGGCATGTTCACCTACCTGAAGCCCCCGTCTGTCTCCTCCGCAACCCTGGTTCTCGTGGTGTCACTTCTGTACTCAGTGGTGCCTCCATCCGTGAACCCCCTCATCTACAGCATGAGGAACCAGCAACTCAAAGACGCACTGAAGAAGCTTTTTCAATCAATAGTTTTTCAGAAGTAATAAGCTGCCTATGTCTCTTCACAAGGCATTTCCAATATATCTGGGGGAACCTACTGTGCTTTGGTTGTTTTATCTATGATAATTATATTTTCCCAGGAACGTCTGCACCTACGCCACTTCTCCAGAGGCACAAACGCAGTCTTTCTGACCCAGATGTCTTTGCACATGTGTCTGGCACAATGGCCCAGCTGGCCTCCCTTCTCACATCTCTGTAATAAAAAGGCATTTTCTCAACGCCAGTGTCTGGAGGCTGGGTTCTTCTTCCAAAGCTGAGGTCAGGAACAGGCTGAAGAAATTGCCCCCACAAGGCCGTGCTGCTGTGCTTGGTTTCTCCATGGGCTGAGGGGAGGTGGGCATGTGGTGATGTGTTAGAGAATGACACCAGAGTGAGCTTTCACTGGTGGCCTCACCAATCTGTGTCCTGGAGTCAGCTGGGACAGAGTTAATTTTCTTCCTAGTAGCTGGTATAGTACTGTCTTTGGGATTTAGGATGAGAATAATGCTAATAAGATAGACATGTTTTGGTTGTTGCTAGGCAATGTTTACAACAAGGCAAGGACTTTTCAGCTTCTCATACTGGCCTGCCAGTGAGGAGGCTGGTGGTGCACAAGGAGCTAGAAAGGGGACATGGCCAGGACAGCTGACCCAAACTGGCCAAAGGGATCTTCCATACCATATGACATCATGCTTATTTTATAAATGGGCAAAGCTGGCTGACAGCTGGGACCACGGCTCAGGAACTAGCTGGGCATCTGTGGTCTGTTGGTTGTGCGCAATTGTGCTGTGCATCACTTGGTTTGTATATTATTTTTTATTGTTGTTGTTGTTGTTATTATTTACTTACTTTTTCTGTCATATTAAACTGTCTTTATCCAACCCACAAATTTTACCTCTTTTCCTGATTCTCTCCCCCATCCCACTGGGTGGGGGCAGTGAGCAAACAGCTGTGTTGTGTCTTTAGCTGCCTGCCAGGTTAAACCGCAATCGACCACTTCCAGCACTGCCCGCTCCGCACAGGTTTATGGGTGAGTTGTGCTGCACGGCCAGTTCCTTCCTCCTGCTGGGCTCAGTGCCTGCACGGGGGGAATAACCAGACCTGCTTGACATCTCTCCTTCTCCAGACCCTGGCAGACCTGGAGCAGGGATGTCTGCTAAACCTCACGTGGGATGCAGACAGGGTTGGGTAGGTTCCAGGACCTGGAAGAGGCTGTCTCAAGTGGGAGAGTAGTTCAGCCTACTGCTGAATGAGGACAGTGATCTCATGAAGAGGAGACACGGATTGGGGTTCAGGGACTCAATGCCTTTGTTGCTTGAGTTTTTACTGCCAAGGTCTCTGTGCTCAATGAAGAGGTTGATGGAGAATGACGGCACGTATTAGCAGGAGCCTCATGAGATCCCAGAAGGACAAATGCCAGTTTCTGCCCCTGCAGGGGACTCACCCTGGCAATGGCACAGCCTGGGACCTGCCTGGATGAGACCTGCCATGGGGGAAAGGTCTTGGTGGTCAGCGAGCTGGACAGAAGGCAGCCATTGTGCCCTGGCAGCAAGGGAGGCCACCAGCTGTACAACCAGGAGCATGGCCAGAAGATTGAGGGAAAAGAATTCTCTGGAATACTCCATCCAGATTTCAGACCCCCAATTCAGGAACGATACTGCCAAGCTGGAGGGGGTTTAGCAAAGGGCCCTCAGGACAACCTGAGACTGAAGCACTTTGCTGTGAGGAGAGGCTGAGGGAACTGGGCTTGTCCAGCCCAGAGAAGGGAAGGCTGGGAGGGCCCTCATCCCAGCCTGCTAGTACCTACAATTAGGTCATGCAGAATACGGAGCCAGGCTCTTAAGGATGGTGCATGTTGGGAGGAAAAAAACAATGAGCGTTCCGCCTGGAGATAAGGACAAAGATTTCACCATGAGGGTGAACTCCTCACTCCTGGGCTCTTCCTTCCAAGCAAACCCCCTCCAAGATGAAGTCCCAAGTGTGGTTCTGAGGCTAACTTGGCCCGAGATACCCTCCCGACAGCGAGGTGCAGATACATCCAAGCAAGATTCAATTACTTTAACCTCCAGTGAGTCCAAAAAGGCCTTGCACAGACATGGAAGAGGCTGAGGATCACGTTGCCACACGTCCCTACTCCTTTCCTGGTAGGATCTTTCCCCAGGTGTCCCTGGTCCTTGAGTCTCCTAGCAGCCTCTGTGGTAGCAAAGCTTCACCCATGTGAGAGCAAGATGCAGCTGGGGAGCACTACTGCCAGTTGGACACAGGCAAGTGCATGGGACCAGAGGGGATGCACCCAGGGCGTCAGGGGGAAATGGCTGGTGTCATCGCAAGGCCACTGTCCTTTGTCTTTGAAATGTCATGGCAACGGGGCAGGGACACACACACATAGCAATCATTGTTAGAAAGTCCAACCGATGGCCAGTTTCTAGAGGCATCCCTCACTGAGAAGTGCCGGGGGCAATGCTGTCTGACCCCTTTAGTGATGGCCCGGACAATGGGACAGAGTTCAGTCTCAGCATGTTTGTGGATGACACTGAAGTGGTGGGAGCCCTCCATTGAGTAAGGGGTGTGGAGGGGAACTAGATGATGCCCAGAAATATCTCCCACATTTAATTACTCAATAAATCTTTACCTGGAGTTCTCTATAAAGACAAGACAGGTAGAGGAAAAAGAAAGGGCAGAGAGGCTGAAGAAGAGATGGGAAAGATGTCGATATAGATATAGTATATTTTCAGAACAAAATTTCTCCACTCAGAGCACTGGTAGGAAAAGTATTTTGATAAACAACTGCATATAAATATGCTGGCAGAGGGAAATTACTGTAGTGTACTCATGTGGTCCTCCCAAATTATAAAAACAAAATAAGAAAAGAAAAAAGAACTGAGCCAAAATAGCTGACATTCTGAAAAGGAAGACTGTTTTCAGTTATTTTTAGAATAATTTTTAAGTAGGTTTCAACTCAAGACTAAGACCTACATTCAGGTCTGGATTCATTTGCCCACATAGAGAGGCTGTTGCTGTCTGAGCTGCCCTGGGTTACAGAAGTACCCATAAGGTGCTTGGAAATGTGACCCAGGGCTCCCTTCTGGAGCATTAGCTGGTCACCAGGAAATCTCCAGGCATCTGGGCTGAGACAACTTCTTTCTCTCCATTTACTACAAAGGCAAGTCTAGACATCTGCACTGAGGTGCCTGGTGTTGGGTAAGGACAACCTCGTCCCTTTCTTCACCTAAAATAGAGCGCCAGCCCACAAACCCCAGAGGGAATGTGAAGGCAGTGGGTCTTGCTGATTTAGGGACTCCTTCCAGAAGTGCTGGAAACACTGATATGTTGGCCATGGAGAAGCAGAGCGTTTCACTTCTTCTCTATAACAGTCGAGAGAGCTCAACACCTCAGAGTGTGACTGGCTGTGTGAAAGGGCGAGCAGTGGCAAGGACAGTCCTGGGCAGGGAGGTTTTAGGCCACTGAACTCCATGTGAGACACAGATATATTGTTGTTAATGTTATAGGCCTGATTATGGCAGAACGGTTCAGAAAATGTCCAAAATTAAAATGAAGCAACAAAGAAATTAAGGAAACAATTTAAAGAGAAGGAAATGTTCTGCTTCTGTGGTGTGTTGAGCCTGGCTGGAAGGCACCTGCCCACCAAGCCCCTCTGTCACTCCCCCTCCTCGTGGGTGGAGATGAGGACAGGGAGATCACTCACCATTTACCATCACAGGCAAAAGAGACTCAACTCAGAAAATTAATGTAATTTATTACCAATCAGATCAGAGTGGGATAATGAGAAATAAAACCAAATCTCAAAACACTTCCCCCCAGCCCTCCCTTCTTCCTGGGCTCAACTTCACTCCTGATTTCTCTGCCTTCTCTCTCCAAGGGGCACGGGGGGATAGGGAATGGGGGTTGCAGTCAGTTCATCGCACGTTCTCTCTGCTGCTCCATCCTCCTCACATTTTTTCCCCCGCTCCAAAATGGGGTCCTTCCCATGAGGGACAGTCCTTCATGAACTTCTCCAATGTGGGTCCTTCCCATGGGCCGCATTTCTTCATGACCTGCCTCCAGCATGGGTGCCTTCATCAGGGTGCAGTCCTTCAGGAGCAGACTGCTCCAGCATGGGTCCCCCGTGGGGTCACAAGTCCTGCCAGAAAAGCTGCTACAACATGGGCTCCTCTCTCCATGGGGTCACAGATTCTGCCAGGAGCCTGCTCCAGCGCGGGCTTCCCATGGGGTCACAGCCTCCTTCAGGTGTCTCATTCATGCTGGAAGGCACCTCGGGAGGTGTCTGAACCTCCTGCTCAAAGAAGGGTCAGACCAAACTACTCACAGCTTTATCAAAACACATCCTGTTTGCTTTCTGGGGTAGAGACGGTGCACACTCCCTGGGAAATGGCTTCCAGCACTTGACTATCCTCATCCTGGAAAACTCTCTCCCAATATGCAGCCTGACCCTCTCTTGTTTCGGGCCATTGCCTCTTGTCCTTACGTCTTGTACCATGCACATAAGCCTGACTCGGACTTCCTGTGAACAGTGCAATGCTTCTGCAAGAGCTTCCCTTCTCCAGGCAGGACAAGCCCAGCTCCCTCAACCTCTCCTCATAGGCAGCGTCCTGACATTCTTGAGGGCCCTTTGCTAAACCTGCTACAGCTTGCCAATATCCTTCCTCTACTGGGGATCTGAAATTGGGATGCGGTAACCTGGAAAATCCCTTCCCCCAATTTCCCGGCCGTGCTCCTGCTCTGACAGCCCAGGATGCTGGTGGCCTCCCTTGCTGCCAGGGCACACGGCTGCCTCCTGTCCAGCTCCCTGCCCACCAAGACCTTTCCCACAGGGCTGCTCCCAGCCAGGCAGCCCCCCAGGCTGTGCCACCACCAGGGTGAGTCCCCTGCAGGGGCAGAAACTGCCACTTGCCCTTGCTGGATTTCGTGAGGTTCTTGCCCATAGATGCTCTTTTCCTCCTTGAACCATTTCCCTGAGCACAGAGGCCTGGAGACCTTTTCAGAAAAGACTCAGGCACAGAAGGCATTGAGTCCCTCAGCCCCACCTGTGCCTGCTGTTATGAAATCACCCTCCCTGTTCAGCAGCAGCAGGCTGGCATTTCAGTTGTTCAGCCTAATGGTCATCTCTAAGGGGTCTCTAACAGGTGATCAAAGCTCATCTTTTCACTCCTGACTTTCCCAGGTGACCTTTGCCTTTCCCTAAATCCTACCTGCACAATGAAGTTAAGGCTCAAAATTTTCTCGTTTGTGCAAGGATCTCAGAAAGTCACTGCAGGGCCCCCTTTTTTTTTTTTATTGTAACACACAGAGAGCAAAACTCTCCATATACGCAGCCACTCAGTCAGAAAAGAAAGCAGACAGTGAATTAGAGAGGGGATGACAACATCATTACAAGTAAAACACCATGCCAAAACCAAAAAATGCAGACAACAGACTGGACCTGTAATAAGTTACATCATAAATAAATGCTATGCAGAAGAGGGGCAGTTTTTTACTTCTGAATACCATCCAGTCAACAGTTTCCACACTGCATCCTTGAGCTCCTGGTTCCTCATGCTGTAGATGAGGGGGTTCACGGATGGAGGCAACACTGAGTACAGAAGTGACACCACGAGAACCAGGGTTGCGGAGGAGACAGACGGGGGCTTCAGGTGGGCAAATGATCCAGTGCTGATGAACAGGGAGACCACGGCCAGGTGAGGGAGGCACATGGAAAAGGCTTTGTGCCGTCCCTGCTCAGAGGGGATCCTCAGCACGGCCCTGAAGATCTGCACATAGGACACCACAATGAAAACAAAACACCCAAAGGCTAAACAGACACTAACCACAAGAAGCCCAACTTCCCTGAGGTAGGCGTCTGAGCAGGAGAGCTTGAGGATCCGGGGGATTTCACAGAAGAACTGGTCTACAGCATTGCCGTAGCAGAGGGGTAGGGAAAATGTATTGGCCGTGTGCAGCACAGCATGGAGAAACCCAGTGCCCCAGGCAGCTGCTGCCATGTGGACACAAGCTCTGCTGCCCAGGAGGGTCCCGTAGTGCAGGGGTTTGCAGATGGCAACGTAGAGGTCGTAGGCCATGACTGTGAGGAGAAAATACTCTGCTGAAATGAAAAAAAGAAACAGAAAGAGCTGTGCAGCACATCCTGCATAGGAGATGTCCCTGGTGTCCCAGAGGGAATTGGCCATGGCTTTGGGGAGAGTGGTGGAGATGGAGCCCAGGTAAGGAGGGAGAGGTGTAGGAGGAAGAAGTACATGGGGGTGTGGAGGCGGTGGTCACAGGCTACAGCGGTGATGATGAGGCCGTTTCCCAGGAGGGCAGCCAGGTAGATGCCCAGGAAGAGCCAGAAGTGCAAGAGCTGCAGCTCCTGTGTTTCTGCGAATGCCAGGAGGAGGAACTGAGTGATGGAGCTGCTGTTGGACATTTGTTCACTCTGGGCTTGGGGAACCATTCATGGAGGAAAACACAGTAAGTTAGCAGAGACTTCTCTAAGCAAAATGAAATCCATTACCCTTAGACTCTGCCCCAACCACATACAGCCCTTCTCATTTCCCAGGAGCCCTCCTACAGTTCCGTGGGTGGAGCTCTGGTTTGTGCTGGCTGATTTTGCTGTGAGCAGCAGAGCCTCTGCCCGCTGGCTGCCGAGGAGTCAGCCCTGCTCTGCAGCAGTGGCTTCAGGGGAACGGTGGGGACAGGGACCAGTCCTGGTGGTTGGCTTTGTCAGGTGAATCCGCTCCTAACGGAAAAGGGCCTGTCAGCATCTGCACTGTCCGTACTAAGGAAATAGGATGGCAGAAGGCAGTTTGAGACATCTGGGAGGTGTTCTTGGATGTCAGAAACCCTCAGCATTTCTGCTGCCCTTGGGCAGAAGAGAGTGCGTCGTGCGAGGCAAGAAGATTGCCTGTGGCTTAGAGCAGAGTGAGGGGAGCTGGTCTGTCCCTCCGTCTTGTTCCCAGCTTGTACCTTCATGAGGTGGAGAGTGACCACACTCTTATGTCATGTCATACAACCAGACACTGCAGAGAGTAGAGGCATCCAGTGCAGACCACACACTGTCTCACCCGTTCTCAAGGTCTCAGCACCCCACTTCTAGACAAGAAGAAATGTGGCTCATTTGACCAACCCAACAGCTTTTCCTTGGTTGTAGCATCTCGGCATTTCTCCATGGTGCTTTCGGATAACACAAAGGTGGTATGGGGCAGGCTTGCATGCTGGAGGGCAGCTTGGAAGGACACCCCTGAAGGAGTTAGCCAAGTGTTCTAAATACAGCATCTGATTAAGGGAAACCCAGATCGTTCTCCAGCCCCACAGACTCCATTGCCCACAGCCCCACACGTCAGAGGAAAGCTGGGACACTAGTTCCCAAGGACATGCCCACATGAATGGATGAACAAGATCAGTGTGTGACTCTGCAGCTGAACCTCCCACCCCCCGGGGGAGTCTGCCCGCAATAAAAAGATAACTTTAAAACAATCACATGGAGAAACAAGGAAAAGCACAGTGAGGGTCTGGCTGAGAGAGGCCAGGGCAGAGACAGCCAGGCACTCGGGAAAGCGTTACCCTGACCCAGCTGTGCATGTCACCTCCCAGACAGTGATGGACAGTGATATTGCAGGACAGTTGCCTTCTGCCTGATTGCTGGTCAGCAGGAAATAAATATGTGGCAGGAGGGATGCCCTTCGCCTCTTCTGCTGGTCTGCTGGACAGAGAGGTGACTCCCACCCTAGACGCCATGGCCATGAGGGCCAAGGATGTGCTGGGTGGGAGAGATGAAGGGGGTTTCTCAGGGAAGGCATCTGCACTGCAAGGGGTGGCCGGGAGGTGCCCGTATCTCCCCTGCAACAGGGTTTCCATGAGCAGTTCCTTCCTTTCCTGCCCATCTCCACTGCCTGGAGCTGTCCCTGCCAGGAGCTCTTTCTCTGGCCCCACGTCTCTTCTCTGCTCACAGACCCCATGCCAGCCCCCGTGTGCCCAGCTCTGCCCTGCAGCCTCTCTGTGTGTGCGGGGGCTACAGAGAAGGTCACACAAAGCCTGATGAGACTGGAAAGGTGATGCTGGTGCTGTCTGTAGCCCCCACAGCTGGACACTGAATCACAGATGAGTAAAGCTCCTTATCCATACAGATATCCCTCCTTTGACCTCTGGATTCAAAAGTCCCCTTGGAAACATCCCACTGCCCAACCAGCCGATCAAGATGAGAAACCTCAAAAGACAGACACCTTCCCTTACAGGGAACACCATCCTGAAAAGACCCCTTGGAAATCCCCAGGGCTACCCTGGAGCTGTGAGCAATCCTGACCCACGCAGCACCCTCTCGACCACAGAAGGACCCTGCCCTGACAGAGGTCGCTCCTTCCACTCACAGCTTCTCCCCTCAGCGCCATGGGGAGCTCCCTGGGCGGCTGAGGGTGACCCCGGCAGGCGGCAGAGTCCCTGTCCCAGCACACAGCCCCTGGGGTGCAGGGACCCTGCTCGGAAGGACAGCCCTGGGCACCCCTGGCTGCACACCCCCCCTGCACACCCCTGCAGCCGTTCCTGGCAGAAGGCAGCCGTCATGCCCTATGCCTCTGGCGGTGTGGCAGGGAAGCCCTGCTCTGGACCACGTCCTCCTCCTTCTCCACACCAGAGATGTTGTGAGTGTCCTCCTGATAGATCCCACAGGCTGCGGCATGTGCCAGCTTTTGGAGGGCTCTCCAGGAACTGCAGCTGCTTTGTCCTGCTGCCAGAGACCTACCATGCCAAGTGCTGTGGAAATTTCTCCTCCTGTTAATTCACAACATTCTCACACCCCTGACTGCCTCTTTCCTCTCTTCTCCTCACTCCGCTGCCCTGGCTGCCTGCAGGCAGTGCCCTCAGCCCTGCTGTGCTTTGCAGAGGAGCTGCTCCTGGGCAGAGCTGTCTCTCTGCAGCGCTGCCCGCTTGCCATGAGCTCCCTCCATCCCAGGAGCCCAGCCCAGCTCAGCAGCAGCAGAACAGCCCGAGGTGTCACTTTCTCTGACCCCTCCCCGCCCTCCCCCTCCCTCTGGTGTCCCTGGGCCTCCAGGGCTGACAGCTCACGAAAGGCAGCAGGGTCTCTCCTGGGGAGCAGAACTTGAAGCAGACGGAAGTAATCACCCAATGTCCCTCCTTAAGCACTGGACAGGCTGATTCCTGTGATGGGAATTGCTCTACCAGGGTGTGCAGATCTACAGGAGGTGTTAATGTTCCCCTCTGGAAACCCCCATTCTTGCCCCATTGTCAGGCAGGACACACAGGCAGTGACAGGCAGGGGATCATTTCCTTCTCTGCAGGGCAGGGATGGAACCAAGTCAATGAAGGCATCTCAGCTCTCATCAGTATTCCTGAGGCCAGAGGGGGACTCAGCTTCTCCAGTGCAACCCACAGGCCCACTGGACGTGGGATTCCTCTTTCCTCAGCGCAGCTGCAAAAAACCTCATGGAATCATCGAATGGCTTTGGGGCGGAAGGGACCTGAAAGACCATCTAATTCCAACCCCCCTGCCATTGGCGGGCACACCCTCCACTAGGCCACGTTGCCCAAAGCCCCATCCAACTTGGCCTTGAACACTTCCAGGGAGGGGGTATCCACAGCTTCTCTGGAAACCTGTTCCAGGGCCTCACCACCCTCTACAGTGAAGAATTTCTTCCTAATATCTAATCTAAATCTCCCCTCTTTTAGTTTAAACCCATTACCCCTTGTCCTATCACCACACTCCCTGATAAACAGTCCCTCTCCAGCTTGCCTCTAGCCCCTTTGGGTACTGGAAGGCTGTAATAAGGTCTCCCTGGAGCCTTCTCTTCTGCAGGCTGAACAATCCCAACTCTATCAGCCTGTCCTCATAGGAGAGGTGCTCCATCCCTCTGATCATCTTCATGGCCTCCTCTGGACTCGCCCCAACAGTTCCATCTTTTTCCTGTACTGGGGACCCCAGGGCTTGATGCAATACTCCCGGTGGGGTCTTATGAGAGCAGAGAGGCATAATCTCCTCCCTCGACCTGCTGGTAATGCTCATTTTGATGCAGCCCAGGATATGGTTGGCTTTCTGGGCTGCAAGCGCACATTCCTGGCTCATGCTGAGGTTTTTGTTAATCAACACTCCCAAGTCCTTCTCCTCAGGGCTGCTCTCAATCCATTCTCTGCCCAGCCTGTAGCTGTGCTTGGGATGGCTCTGACCCACATGCAGGACCTTGCACTTGGCCTTGTTGAACTTGCATGGGACCACCTCTCAAGCCTGTCAAGGTCCCTCTGGATGGCATCCCTTCCCTCCAGCGTGTCAACCACACCACACAGCTTCGTGTTGTCATTAAACTCTCTGAGGGTGCACTCGATCCCACTGTCCATGTCACCGACAAAGATGTTGAACAGTGCCGGTCCCAGTACCGACCCCTGAGGAACGCCACTCATCACTGACATCCACTTGGACATTGAGCTGTTGACCACAACTCTTTGAGTGCAACCATCCAGCCAATTCCTTATCCACCGAGTGATCCGTCTGTCAAATCCATGTCTCTCCAAAGCGTGACAGTGTCAAATGCTTTGCACAAGTCCAGGTAGATGACGTCACTCTCTCTCTTCCCTTATCCACCAACGCTGTAACCCCATCATAGAATGCCACCAAATTTGTCAGGCACGATTTGCCCTTAGTGAAGCCATGTTGGCTGTCACCAATCACGTCCTTGGCAGCTCCATGATCTTGCCAGGCACAGAGGTGAGACTGACCGGCCTGTAGATCTCTGAGTCTTCCTTTTTTCCCTTTTTAAAAATGCATTTGATGTTTCCCCTTTTTCAGTCTAATAGGTCTGAGCTCCTTATCTAAGCTGCCATGTTAATAATGGAGATAGAGACCAGGAGTGAACTTTTCCGATGCTAAAACCTGGTGCCATTTGAGGTGCCACAGGTGGTCCAAGGCATGTGCAGGTGGCAGCAAGCTGTAATGGAACAATTGTGAGGGACAGGGCGGCATGTGACGGCATCATCTTGGAGGCTGCTGGGGAACTCCTTTGGCCAACAGACATGACAGCAGATGCTGACATTCAGTACAAAGAATCCTGTCCCTGATCAGTAGGTTCAGAGTAACATATAGAGGTGATCCTCTGACCAAATGGAGGCATGTGCCATAGGGAGGGCTATGTCTCTTTCTTTTCCTCATCAACTGTATTTCCTAGGTCTGCCCTGACTATAACATCTCATGGTCTCCTGTCAGGGCTGCACAGCCCAGCCCCGCTTATCTCGGGCATTGGTGAGGAGAGCAGGTTTTGCTTGCTCTGTGGGCACCTCATGTCAGCTACCTCATCATCTACGTCTACATCTCGTATCATTATTGACATTGCCATCTACCACATAGTCCAAGCACGTCTCTGCTATGAAGAAAAGCCTTTGCATATATGGGCTCTTGGGACGTCAGAGGGGCAGACTGGGGACCTTCAGGAGGGATCTCATGAGCAGCAGTACTGATAAGCAGCAGAGCCCAGCACAGCTGGTGTTTCAGGACAACCTCCTGCAAGGACAGCAGTGGTCCATACAGATAGTCAGTTGACTCTCATAAAGGAATTCAATGGCACCAAGATGAGCTGTTACTGCTGAAGTTACAGTTAAGAAAGAAAGACTATGTGGGGCCACTGCAGAATTTAGCAAGGGCAAGTGTCAATATGTCTGAGATACAATACGCTGCCTTTGGCTCTGCCTTCATCATCCCAGGCCTTTGTGCCTTGAGGCACATGGAGAAGAACCAGTAGTGAGTGGGGATCAAGTCAGGGCTCACCTGAGCACACTCAGCTCTTTACCGGTCCATGGGACCAGAGGGACTCCATCCAAGGGTGCTGGCCAGGAAGTCACAGTGACACTGCTCTGTGACACTTTGGACAGGTCATCTGGGGAACTCCCTGAGGACTTGCAAGAAGCAGACATTGCATGCATCTTTCAAAAAAGCCCCAGGGATGAGCTGGGGACCTGAAGGCTTCTCACCCTCCTTTTGGTTGAGGAATGTGTCCCAGAGTATGTCCTCTTGCATCCCATTTCTGGGGTTCTGAAGGAGAGGGTGACTGCATTTACTGAGGTACATCATGCCTGACCATCCACAATGCTTTCTGAGATGAAAGGATTGTATTTCCAAGTGAAGGGAGAGCAGTGGATGCCATCCAGTTCATCTTTTTTACCCTCCTCATACTCTCCAAGAAGAACAGCATCCCCTCTTAACCCTTTCCCCACTGGTTATCCAGACAAGGGCAACAAAGGTGTGAGGGGCCTCTTGGGAGCTTCACACAGGGCAACGGGAAAAGTAATAAAACATAGGATGTGTGCTGCACTGCAGCAGGACACCCAGCGTGTCTCTGTGATCCCCATCCTGGGAGGTTTTCAGGTATCCTCCCCAAAAGTGCCACCAGCCTGACCATGGGTAGGTGGTAGCTCGTATGGTTGTATGTTTTGGATGTGCGATGAAAACAGCCTTGACAACACAATGATGTGTTAGCAATTGCTGAACTGTGTTTATTCAGTGTCCAGGCCTTTTCTGTTTGTCAGGCTGCCCCACCAGTGAGTAGGCTGGGGGTGGGTGAGATGTTGGGAGGGGACACAGCCAGGACAGCTGGGGGAATCTCAACTTAATTGCCGAAAGAGAGGTTCTCTGCTGCAGATTCAGGTCTTCAGAGGTAGGATCTGAAGAGAACAGCTTTGAACGAGCAAAACTTTTAGCTCATTTTCCATGTGTTGCCTCACTCCCCTGCTTTCAGTCATTGGCACCCAGAAGCATCACCCCCTTTAATTTGTTCTCCTCTCAAGTATGACCAAGGGATGGGAAGAAAGGAAGGAGGAGGAGAGAGGAGGAGGTCATTCCCACTGTTTCAGTCCATACATGGCTGAATTTCACAGGTGCAATTCAAGTCAATTTTGCCCCAAAACTCAATTGTTTGAAAGCACTTGGCCCTGGCATGCTGAGCACCTCCAGGGCCCGGCTGTACAAGCACTGCAGTGACACGGCTGTGCTGGGCCTTTGTGTATCGGCCGGAGCCTGGCACTTGAGGGATGGGGTCTTGTGCCATCGTGCATCCATAATGGATCAAGCTGGGAAACGAGTCTGTGAGTCAGAACCAAGGAGGTCTGTGGCCAGGCATGGCTGTGCCCATGGCTGCGGCTGGAGACCAGTATGCCCAGAGCATCGCTCAACTCAGACTGACACTGCATTTCACATCCCGGATCCACTTTTCCCTCTTTGCAGGTACCAGGTGCAGATGAGCATCACCTCTGGTGGCACACCTGGCAGCTGTGCTAAGAAGCTGGCCCCAGGAACCAGAAGAAACCTCTGGGACTGTTTGCACCCTGCAGTTTCCCCTTCCCGTGTGTGTCAGGGGGAGTAGAGTCCCCAGGGGTGATGTGGGGTCAATGGACTTCCTCACATTTCTTAAATAAGACTTTGTCCTCTTCCTCACCTGATTCCAGGTGTTAATCTCCCACCACAATGTCTCCCTAACGGGTCTCTCCTGTGACCCCCACCCACAAGAGCTCACCCAAGATGCTGCCCGTCCCACAGAGGACCTCCACACATCCAGGCAGCCCCCCTCACACTGAGGGCATCCCCCTCCTGATCTTCCCTGCCTGTCCCTTCTCAGGAGCCTGTACCTATCCCTTAGAGCACCTCAAGGTTTCTGACCTGTGCCACCACACCTCAGCAGGTATTACACTGATTTCAGAGCTCTGTGACAGTGCGCAGGGCTCCAGCTCCTCCTGTCTGTGCTCCAGGCTGAGGCCATTGGTGCACACTGGGGCTGCAGCCCCTCAGCTTGGTGCCATCAGGGCCAACCTCAGACTTGTCACAGCTCTGGCGCCCAAGATCCTGTGCAAGCAAAGACTTTGCTTCAGAGCAGAGACATGCTGGTGTGGATGGCAGGTGGCAATGTGAGGCTGAAATGAAGGGCCCACAAAGAGCGGAAACCTTGTGCTCCCCAGTGCCACAGAGAAACAGGTTTGGACTGTGCGGTCCTGGCAGGAGAGGGCTTTCCTGTCTGCAGTGTCTCTGCAGCCCCCAGGGCCTGTGGTGGAGGGGAAGACGGTCTCCAAGAAGGACAAGTTGCTGCTGAAAATGTCCTTGCCTATGGACATCCTGTCATCTGAGCAGTCATGTGAAAGTCATTTACCTGTTCCGTGACTGTATCATCAAGGAGGTGAATAAAGGATGGGGGTGAGAAAAACCAGCAGCATTTGAAAGTGTTGGCACAGGAGCAGAGAGCCTGCCGTGGTGTGCCCCATACTCCTGCACTGCCTCACGCATCTGCTGGGTAGACACGGGACAGACATTGCCTCACTGCAGTGCTGGCGTTCGGTAACTTGCTCACCAGCAGCAAATCTGTCTGAGGTGCCGTTAGAGGTGTCTGTTATTTACCAACTCTGAACGGGGATCGCTGTGCGAGAGATCCTCAAACGCCCTTGTCAGCTGCCCTTGTGCAGCTTTGGCACCTGAGGTAGCACGACAGGCCTGTGCTTGGCCATAAAGATGAATAGCTGCCCTGTCCGGGTGACTGCTCTAACACCGGAACAAAAAAAGGCAATTCAGAGACCTAAGTGTGTCTCTGACAGAAAAGCCACTGCTGGAAAGAGGTGTCCTTCCCCAGCTGTGGGAGGGAACATCAGTGATTGCTTCAGCCTGTTTCTCAGCAGGTTCCCCCGGAGCCCCAGGGATACCTGGAGGGAGCCCAGAGGGGACAGAGAAAGTGCTGCCTTGGGCTGGTCCTCTGCTGCTGAGCTGGGCTGGGCTCCTGGGATGGAGGGAGCTCATGGCAAGCGGGCAGCACTGCAGAGAGACAGCTCTGCCCAGGAGCAGCTCCTCTGCAAAGCGCAGCAGGGCTGAGGGCACTGCCTGCAGGCAGCGAGGGCAGAGGAGTGAGGAGAAGAGAGGCGTAGGGCAGTCAGCAATGGGAAGATGTATAGAGCTCACTGGAGGAGAAACTTTCACAGTGCTTTGCACGGTAAGTCTTGAATTTTAAGAGATCATCAGAATATAGGTCTTCTCTCTGCCAAAAAATGTCCTTCACAGCTCCTGTGAGGTGCCTTTCAGCCTGAGTTATTCTTTGATCCCATCTGTGATCCTTTCCTCTCTAAAATAGGGAAAGCAGCGCCTGTTCTTTCTTGGAGCTCCTTTCCTGAAAAGGGTGAAAACGCCGGGCAGGAGCACAGCATGGAGAAAGGGGCGTGGGACAATCTGACAGCACCAATGGAGTTCCTCCTGCTGGGAATGGGGAATGTGGCCTCACTCCAGACACCGCTCTTGTTCCTCCTGCTCCTTATCTACTCAGTGACTATGGTTGGGAACATCCTCATCTTTGTGCTGGTGGTGGTAGACCGGCACCTACACACCCCCATGTACTTCTTCCTGGGCAATCTGTACTCCTTGGAGACCTGCTACAGCTCCACCATCCTGCCCCGGCTGCTGGCCAGCTTGCTGAATGGGGACAGGATAATCTCTGCTCACAGCTGTATGGCTCAGTTCTACTTCTTTGGCTGTTTTGCAACCACAGAGTGTTACCTGCTGGCCATGATGTCCTATGATCGGTATCTGGCCATATGCCAGCCCCTGCTCTACGCAAGCCTCATGACCTGGAAGGTCTGTCTCAAGCTAGTGGCTGCATCTTGGCTAGGGGGACTGCTAATATCCATAGTAACTACCTCTTTCATATCTCACCAGAGTTTCTGTGGCCCCAAGGCAATCGATCACTTCTTCTGCGATTTTACCCCATTGCTGGAGCTGGCCTGCACTGACGTCACAATGTTCACACCAATTGCATTAATAATCGCTCTCCTTGACCTGGTCTTCCCGTTCCTGTTCACACTGGGCTCCTATGTGCGCATCATAGCTGCCATCCTGAGGATCTCATCTCGCATAGGCAGGCAAAAGGCCTTCTCCACATGCTCCTCTCACCTCACCATTGTCACCATTTTCTACAGCACTCTAATCATTGTTTACCTGCTGCCCAGAACAGCCCCTCTGAGGCAGCTCAACAAAGTGGTGTCCTTTTTCTATACCATCCTCACACCCCTGGTCAACCCCCTCATCTACAGCCTGAGGAACAGGGAGGTCAAAGAGGCCCTTAGGAAGGTGCTCAGGAAAGCCCTGGCTTGTGCCCAGAGCTCCTTGTAGGTGAGTGACACTAGGGACAATCCACTTGCAGGTCTTTCACAAGAGCTGCATACTGGGTGCATCTCCAGAAACGTGTGCCACTGTCTACTTGCAAATTAGAATGAGGATGAAGAAGAAGGTTCTTAGGAGGAAATATTCTTCTAGAGAAGAGACTGAGAAAAAGGTCATGGGTTTGCTTTTCTCTTCATAATAAACGGGTTGGTGATCTTACCTGAATGAATTGTTGAAGTGGTGTATTGGGTCTGACTGAGATGGAGTTCATTCCCCCCACAGCAGCCCCCTGTGTTGTGCTGTGTGTTGGCAGTGAGCAAGGTGTTGGTAACACACCAGTGTTTTGGCTGCTACTGAGCAGTGCCAGCACACACCAAGGCTGTCTCTCCAACATTTCTTCTCCCGCTCAGCAGCAGGCTGGGGGTGGGCAAGATCCTGGGGGGGACACAGCCAGGAGAGCTGACCCAAACTGACCCAAGGGATATTCCATACCATATGATGTCTGCTCAGCAATAAGAAACTGAGAGACAGGGGGACGAACAGGGTGGGGGCATTTGTTTTTTTTTTTTTTTTTTTTTTTACAACATTTGTCTTCCAGAGTAACGACTACGCGTACTGAAGCCCTGCTTCCCAGGAAGTGGCCAGACATCTCCTGCTGATGGGAAGTAGAGAATAATCTTTCACTTTCTGCTTTGCTTCTGTGTGCGGCCTTTTGCTTTAGCTACATTAAACTGCCTTTATCTTGACCTATGAGTTTGGGGTTGTTTTTTTCCATCTTAATTTTCTCCCCTCCCTGCCTTGCTGAGGAGGTGAGTGACAGAGCGGCTTGGTGGACACCTGGCGTCCAGCCGAGGTTTAGCCACCACACATGTCTAGGCCCTCCAGCACAAATGCGTGTGGGTTTGCT
This sequence comes from Balearica regulorum gibbericeps, assembly GCF_011004875.1. Taxonomy (NCBI): domain Eukaryota; kingdom Metazoa; phylum Chordata; class Aves; order Gruiformes; family Gruidae; genus Balearica; species Balearica regulorum. The sequence continues at coordinate 377,271 of NW_022679074.1, read as the reverse complement.
GGGACAGCACAGGACAAACAGGAAGGCTGTCCTCATTCAGTGTGGGAGCAAACAGACACCACAGGGCATCTCAGACAGATTCAGATCATGTCTGCAAGTGAGTGAGTCCAATCACTGCAGGTGGCCAAGGGACTGTCCCATCTGTAACAAGTAGATGCAGGCCATCCATGAATAGGAAGCGCATTGCACCAGGATCTGCACTCATGGACCTACACTCTCAAATTCTGCTGGTTCTTTTCTCTCCTCCTTTAGTCAACCCGTTCATGCTACAGTCAAGAAATAGCTCAATGATTTTCACAGTGTGCTTTGATCATAGGATGTCCACACCCAAGAACACCTTCAGCAGCACCTTATTCCTCCTGGAGTGCCCCCTCCCCGCACCATGCCCTCAGGAGCTTCAGACACACCCCGCACAGAAAATCTCACTCCTGCCATGGATGCACAGCCAGCACCGATTCTCTCTGGTTGTGGGGGACTGCAGGGTTTGCTCTCTTTCCTGTCTTTGTGGACACCTCATTTTATCTTTGCATTGCCATCTGCCATCCACTCCAGCATGTCTCTGCATTGAAGCAAAGCCTTTGCACACCCAGGGTCTTGGGCACTTGGTGTCCATGAGATAGTGCAGTTCCAGTTCCCCAGGGAAGTGAAGAAGAAGAGTAGCAGAGAACGGATGTCAAAGCTGAGAGTGAAAGACTTTGGCCTGTTCTGGGGACATTTAGCAGGAAGTATTATTCAAAGGGAGCAAAACTCAGAACAGCTGCTCCTCAAGGACCACATCTTCTAAGCACAAGGAGTGTCCACACTGATCCTCTGGAAAACCAGCAGAAATGTCAGGAGACCAGCTTGCCTAAAACAGGAGCTCACTGGGAAGCTCCATAGAAACAGGAAAGCATTGAGGAGGTGGATGGAGGGGCTCACTTCAAAAGAGGAATTTAGAAACAGGGATAGTTGTAGGCAAGCCCAACCTTCCCTGGAGTGGATACCCGCAAGGGAATTCAGGGGCACCAAGATGAACTGTTACTGCTGAAGTCACAGATAAAGAATAAGCAAGAAGAATGTGTGGCCACTGCCAAATTTAGTGAGAGAAGATGTAGGTAGGTGTGAGCTACTCCATGTCCTCCTTGCCTTTGTCTTTAGCAGCAAGGTTTTCCAGGCCTTTGTGCCTTGAGGCAGGACTATGGAGGAGAACAGCCAGCCGTGGATGCGGATCAAGTCAGGAGTTACTCAGCCCTGAACAGCCCATAGGACCGGAGGGTCTGCATGTGAGAGTGATGAGAGAGGAAGCTGAGGTCCCATTGAGGCCCTCTCTTGTACTATGGCTGGCTGTTAGTTCTCTTCACAGCAGCTCTTCTGGTGCTGTGTTTCAGATTTGTGACCAAACCAACACACCAGCATTGTAAGTATTGCAGAACAGTGCTTGCACTGCATCAAAGCCGCCTCTGATTCTCACCCTGCCCCCCAGTCAGTAGGTTGGGGGGACATGACAGGTTGGGAGGAGACACAACCAGGCAGATGACCCACACTGACCAAAGAGATATTCCAGGCCATATTAGCATAGAATCTCTAAGGTTGGAAACAACCTCTAAGATCATCAAGTCCAGCCATCAACCAAACATCACTATGTCTACTAAACCATGTCCCAAAGTGCCATGTCTGCACGTTTTTTGAACACTTCCAGGGATGGTGACTCCACCACCTCTCTGGGTAGCCTGTCCCAATGCCTGACCACTCTTTTGGTGAAGAAATTTTTCCTAATATCCAGTCTAAACCTCCCCTGACACAACATGAGACCATTTCCTCTTGTCCTTGTGCTAGTTACTTGGGAGAAGAGACCAACACCCACGTCACTACAAGCTCTTTGAGGTAGTTGTAGAGAGCGATAAGGTCTCCCCTCAGCCTCCTCTTCTCCAGGCTAAACAACCCCAGTTCCCTCAGCTGCTCCTCATAAGACTTGTGCCCTAGTCCCTTGACCAGCTTCATTGCCCTTCTCTGGACACGCTCCAGCACCTCAATGTCCATCTTGCAGTGAGAGGCCCAAAACTGAACACGGTATTCGAGGTGTGGTCTCACCAGAGCCTAGTACAGGGGCTCAATCACATCCCTCCTCCTGCTGGCCACACTATTCCTGATACAAGCCACCTGGGCACACTGCTGGCTCATGTTGGCTGTCAACCAGCACACCCGGGTCCTTTTCCACCAGGCAGCTTTCCAGCCACTCTGCCCCAAACCTGCAGCGTTGCCTGGGGTTGTTGTGACTCAAGTGCAGGACCCGGCACTGAGCCTTGTTAAACCTCATACAATTGACCTCGGCCCATCGATCCAGCCTGTCCAGATCCCTCTGCAGAGCCTTCCTGCCCTCGAGCAGATCGACACTCCCCCCCAGTTTGGTGTCATCTGCAAACTTACTGAGGGAACACTCAATCCCCTCATCTAGATCATTGATAAAGATATTAAACAAGACTGGCCCACGTACTGAGCCTTGGGGAACACTGCTTGTGACTGGCCACCAACTGGATTGAATTCCGTTCACCACAACTCTCTGGGCTCGTCCTTCCAGCCAGTTCTTTACCCAGCAAAGAGTGGACCTGGCCATGAGGCACCAGCTTCTCTAGGAGAATGCTGTGGGAGACAGTGTCAAAGGCTTTACTAAAGTCTGAGTAGATAACATCCACAGCCTTTCCCTCATCCACTAGGCAGGTCACCTGGTCATAGAAGGAGATCAGGTTGGCCAAGCAGGACCTGCCTTTCATGAACCTGTGCTAGCTGATCCCCTGGTTGTCCTGCACCTGCCTGGTGAGTGCACTTCAAGATGAACTGCTCCATAATCTTCCCCGGTACCAAGGTCATGCTGACAGGCCTGTAGTTCCCCGGACCCTCCTTCCGGACCTTCTTGTAGATGGGCATCACATTGGCAAGCCTCCAGTCATCTGGGACCTCCCCTCTTAACCAGGAGTGCTGATAAATAATGGAGAGTGGCTTGGCAAGCTCATCTGCCAGCTCCCTCAGTACTCTCAGGTGGATCGCATCCAGCCCCATAGACTTGTGAGTGTCCAGGTGGTGTAGCAGGTCAGTAACTGCTTCCTCCTGGACCATGGGAGGTTTATTCTGCTCTCCATCCCTGTCTTCCAGCTCAGGGGGCTGAATGCCCTGGGCACAACTGGTCTGACTCTTAAAGACTGAGGCAAAGAAGGCATTAAGTACCTCAGCCTTTTCCCCATCCTTGGTGGCCATGTTCCCCTCCGCATCCAATAAAGGATGGAGATTCTCCTTGGCTCGCTTTTTGTTGTTAATGCATTTGTAAAAACATTTTTTGCTATCTCTTACAAGACTGGCCAGATTGAGTTCTAGCTGGGCTTTCGCCTTTCTAATTTTATCTCTGCATGATCTAACAAGATCCCTATACTCCTCTTGAGTTGCCCGCCCCTTCTTCCAAGAGTGGTAGACTCTCCTTTTTTTCCCTGAGTCCCAGCCAAAGCTCCCTGTTCAGCCAGGCCGGTTGTCTTCCCTGACGGTTCGTCGTATGGCACATGGGGACGGGCTGCTCCTGTGCCTTTAAGACGTCCTTCTTGAAGAATGCCCAGCCTTCCTGGACCCCTTTGCCCTTCAGGACTGTCTCCCAAGGGACTCTCTCAACCAGTATCCTGCACAGGCCAAAGCCTGCCCTCCGGAAGTCCATGGTAGTGGTTTTGCTGACCCCTTCTTTACTTCACCAAGGATTGGAAACTCTATCATTTCATGGTCGCTAAGCCCTAGATGGCCTCTGAGCAACACATCTCCCACCAGTCCTTCTCTGCTTATGAACAGCAGGTTGAGCAAGGCACCTCCCCTGGTACGCTCACTTACCAGCTGTGTCAGGAAGTTCCCTTCCACACACTCCAGGAACCTCCTAGACTGTTTTCTCTCAGCTATGTTGTCTTCCCAGCAGATGTCTGGTAAGTTGAAGTCCCCCATGAGAACAAGGGCTAGCGATTGTGAGACTTCTGCCAGCCGCTTGTAGAATGCTTCATCTGCCTCTTCATCCTGGTTGGGTGGTCTGTAACAGGGTCCCAGCAGGATATCTGCCTTGTTGGCCTTCCCTCTCATCCTTACCCATAAGCACTCGACCTTATCATCACAATCGTCGAGCTCTATACAATCAAAACACTCCCTAACATACAGAGCCACCCCACTGCCTCTCCTTCCATGCCTATCCCTTCTGAAGAGCTTACAGCCATCCATTGCAGCACTCCAGTCATGAGAGTCGTCCCACCACGTTTCTGTGATGGTGACTAAGTCATAGCTATTCTGCTGCGCAATGGCTTCCAGCTCCTCATGTTTGTTGCCCACGCTGCGTGCATTTTCCTTACATCAGACTTCTCCACTGCAGTCTGCAGCTGGATGTTACAGCTCCTTTGCAGCATGTCCCACCTGCTTTCCTTAGAGAACTGGCTGCACACAGGCAAAGAAGAATTTTTATGATTTTTGAACAAACAAACCAAAACTGATAGGATTCACCATTAAAATAAAACACACTCCTCATCTGTATGTGAGGAGTCCGTGCTGCCTCCAGTGAGCTTTACCTTCCACAAGGCATAACCATGCAATAAATGGTTCAGCCAGATAGGAAATGATAAAACAAAGCCATGTAAAGAGTTGGCTAAAGACAGAATTAGACACTGAAAGAGACGTAACCTTTTCACTGCCTGAGGCTCAAAACAGCAACCAGACTGTTGAAAGATACCTGACTGATCTAAGAGCAAGGGGTGGGGAAATCTAGAAAACAATGGAAAGCGCATATGCCTAGATAGGCTGCTGGAAAGGTGACCTCATGACATCAGACATGGTCAGCTTAGTCAGGACAGGTGGAATCTTTCCCCTGAAAGATGAGGGAGATTAAATACGCGGTATAATAGGCAGAGGACTGGCAATGCAAATACAGTGGAAAGTCAATATTTCTCCTCCTCCTATTAATACACATCTTAAAATACTCTCGTTTTCATGTCATGGGAAAACATGGGCATGTAATTGACAGTGTTGAACTGTTTCAGCTGATGAAGAGGTGCTCACACTTTTTCAAATGCTGAACAATTTACCAGGTTTTTTTTTTTAGGCAGGGCTCCAATGTCTGCCCATAATCACCAGTGCCACCTCTAGCGGCCCCAGTTTACCTGAGGTGTTTGCCTGGGGCTGGCTGCTGTCACAGAGGACCTGAGGGAGACCAGAGCCCCTTGGAAGCTGTCAGCAGAGCTTGCACAAAGTGTCCCAGGAAACCTACATTGGCACCGGACACCTGTCTCCCTGTAACTGCATCCCAGACCAATTTTATGAACCCTTTCCTTTGCAAAGGAAGGCAGCACACGAAATCTGCCCCTCCCAGCCAGTTTATGAAAACAAAACCAAACAAAGTAGGGAAGATAACAACACAAACAATGTGTTAACTTTAATGCTGCAGTAGGACATTTCCTTCACTCTCCATCTTTCCCTCCATTTCTTTGTTACTTCATTTTTTTATTTTTTTTAATGTTCTAAACATTTCTGTAATATTGAAACCTGCAGCATTAGGAAAGACAATTTTCTGTCTTGCAGGGAGCACAATCCCCCAGAACATCCCCTGCCCAGGACTGTCCATGCCACCTCTCACTCATGGCGCAGAGCAACTCACGCTCTGAGGTGTCAGTCTCTTTTGCCTGATGGAGGAAAGCAAAGTAAAAAAATCTGCAGTGAAATGCTCTCTTTTTTGGATGACCAAAGTTCCACTAATCTCATCAAATCTGTGTTACCTTTCTTCCCACATGAGTAGATGGAAAAATCTATATTTAAGTGTAGGTAAACGTATAGACAATTGTATAGGTGGGCAGAGTTACTTAATACAATACATTTCCTACCAACACTTAGAGTGGAGGAACCCTGTTCCAGGGAATTACTGTATTTATACTGTCTTTATCACTACATCCTTTGCCCCGTAGGCAGTGGGACCGTGTTTCCCTTCGCTGCTTTCCTTGTGCTGACAACCTATTAAGAGAAGCCCTTCTGGGTGCCCTCTCCATCCCTCCCCATTCCCAGAGCCAGCTGAGCTTTGGCTTTCCTGGCTCCACCCCTGGCCACAGAGGCAGGGTCTCTGTCTGTCTCCTGGGCAGCCTATTCCCCCTTCACCTTCTCTGCACTTCCTTCTGGTGTTTGAACTCCCAAGTCAGGGTGTCCCTGTTCATCCTTGCTGATCTGCTGACAGGGCCTGCTTGGCTCTGCACATCAGACTGGTGTGTTCCTGAGATGTTGTCCCTGAAGACCTACAAGGGCTTCATAGCCCAAAGTCTAAGCAGAGCCTCAGCTAACTGAAACCAGCTCTACTACAGTCCTACATGGTGATTCTGCTAGGTCTCCTGCTCTCCACCGTCCTTGTAGCCATGCCTGGCATAACCATTCACATCCCAATCCACACCCACCTTGTCTGTGAGTAAGAGGCCAGCCCTAGTCAGCTCATTGACCACCTGTTTCAAAATGCCATCTTCAACACTCTCCAGGAATCTCCTGGCTTGCTTGTGCCCAGCCCTGCTGCCCTCCCAGCAGATTGTGGGGTGGTTCAACTTTCCCTGTAATTGAGGACCTGTGACCGTGAGGTTTCCTGCAAAGCCAGCCTCCCCTTTGCCCAGAGCTCAGCTCCACCTCCTCACCCTCCTGCCTGCTTTTCTGAGGAGCCATTGACATCCGTGGCTGCCCTTCCACCACTGGAGATGTTTCACCAGGGCTCTGTAGGGTCTGCACAGCAGAAATGACAGTGCTGGGGAGTGGAAAGGCCAGCTAAGGGGGAATCAGCTAGGAAGTTGACTGGGAGGTTATTTCTGTTGCAGGAAAAGAAGACGCAAGGAGAGGCATCGTAGCTGGGAGGTGGATTTTGAGGTCACTTCTTTTGCAACACCCCAATTGTTCAGGTACTTGGGTAGGCCTCGTGATGCCGTCTGGAGTATCAGAAACCCCTCTCCCCATGTGCTGAGAGCTAGGGAGAGGTAGAGAAGGGTGAAGATCAGAGGGCTGGGAGATGGGTTGTGACACCATTTCTATTGCAGTAACCTGACTGACTTGCAGCAGGCAGGAAGATACTGTGACGTCATCAAGCACATCTTAAACCCCAGTGCCCCACAGATGACAGCTCAGGGAGTAGAGAGGCGTAGAGGTGGGTGAAGTCAATGAGGTTGGGCTGTTGCTTGTGAGGTCACCTCATTTCAGCAATATGATTAGCCAGGAGCAGGCAGGCATCGTGAGGTCATCAAAAGCACCACATGTGAAGGCTCCAGGCATATGACTAGCCCCTGGTGACCCCTGCCCTGGCGTGAAGACACCTGTCCTTGACATGGCATGAGAAATTGTGGGGTGTGGCAGAGAACTGTGCGAGAAGGGACCAGAGGTATGGGCAGCTCTGTGTGCCTCAGCTGGATCCCACAGGTGGATAAAGAGTAGAGACATGAGAAAAAGTAACTGGTGACAGTTGTTAATTGTGGCAGAGAGAGGGAACGATCCAGGTGGACAGGGAGGAAGAGGACTGTGGATAGGGAGAGGAGGGAGATGCAAGAGGACATCTGCACATTGCCAGGGGGCTGGTCACTGCTGGTCTGTCCAAACCCTGGGCCTGATCACCATGGTCTGTCCTCTGGCTTCTTATTAAACTCTGTTCGTGGCTGTTTGCTGTGTGTCTATGCCAACTGTTGTGTATGTGTTTGGGGGTGAAGGTACGTGCATGCTTTGGTGGCCAACTCCAAGTGGCGCTGGCAAGGAGGAGGCTGACAGGCTCTGGAGAGACCCAGGGTTAGAGCTGCAAAGCAGGTAACATCCCCGAGTCTGGGCGGGGGATTTGGGCAGACCCAAAGTCCTCCCCTCCGACAGGGGAGGGACAAGGGGGTGGGGTGCCCATGCATAAATGCTGCAGGGGGTGCATGGACCGCTCATCAGCCTCACACCAGATCAGCCTGAGAGGGGGAAAGGGATAGGGCCAGTGGTCTTTCCACCTGTGTATGTGCTGCTGTTGGTGCAGTGGCTTTAAAGGTGCTGTTCCATGTTGGAGATGACCTGTGTATGGTTGGGTGTGTCCATCTTTATTTCCTTGCAGATACATGGATTTTGAACTTTCTATCTGAGTGATGCCACCTGATGCAATCTCTTCTTTTTTGTGGGGCTCCAGTCACTGCCCACCCAAGGCACACACAGTCCTTGGAGATCCCCCAGGCTCTCCAGGCAACTCCACACTCCTCCTGGAGGACGTCCTTGGCCCTGTCACATGTGGGACAGCCGTGGAATGTAACACAGTGACCATTCACCATCTCCACTGTCACCACACACCAATGGGTAGGTCAGAAATCCAGCCCTTGGTCTGTAACAGCTACCAACATGAGCATCAGCTTTTCTCTCTGAAATCCAAGGGGCAAGAGGCCCTCCTGGTGTTAAATTCCTTGGTCTTGTTGTTGACATCAGCTCAGGAAGGACAGCCCAATCTTGAGGAACTGCACCAGGGAGATGCCATTTCACTACAGAAATACTATGAGAGAGTTGACTCTGACCCAGTGTTAGACACGCTTTTATACAGTTTAAATGTGAGATGCAGCTGGTTCATTACTCTGGAGATGTGAGATGAATAGAGAAATTTATGTAGGAAAATAATAACCAGAAATAACAAGGCAAATAGTATTAAACATGATGATAAACAAAGTGAAGCCCTGCAATGAGAAACCATGGGTGTCATTTCTGGAGAGAGACAGGAAGTTTATCACTATTGAGAAACATCCCTGAAATCATTTTTCTGATGCCACCCTTGAGCTTCTGGTTCCTCATGCTATAGATTAAATGATTGACTGCAGGAGGCACCACTGAGTACAGAACTGACACCACCAGGTCCTGGAATGGAGAGGAAACAGAGGAAGGTTTCAGATAGGCAAATATGTCAGTGCTGATGTTAAAGAAAAATTCTACCAGACGTGAGTTACCCTAGGTTTGCTTTATTGCAGCGCTGGATGCACAAGGGAAATAGCTCCACCAAACGTGCATGCCAGGTGATCACCAACATACAGGTTATATAGAATCAAAATATACATATTCATTATTTTTCCGAGAAAAGGCAGTCCTATGATAATCATTTCTTGGAATCCATTTCCATATTCTCCTCCCCATCACGCATGCTCAGTGATTTGAGTTGGTGGTCCTCAGGGGTCTCTGGTGGTCGTCAGTGGTCTCGCACCCGTGTTCGCTGGGTGAGCCTCTTCCTGCAGGCATGCGCAGTATCCTTGCTGTGGATATGCTTGTCCATTACAACTTACTTCATAAGATTAATATTCCCGGGCCTATTGTCCGGTTGGGTAGGGACTGTACAAGGAACGTAGCAGCATTGTACATTGCCATGGTCAGTTAGCTATTACCTTGATTACAAACCCCTTTCCCACGATTATAGGCTTTAAAACAGTTCTAGGCCTTAAGCAGCTTTCTAGTTAGTATGAGTTTTCTTATAGCTAAGCTTCTATATTTTTACAATTCCCTCCTTTTGTTTTCATCGCATCCCTGCAATTATTTATATCTCCAAGCTCCTTGTAATTTTGCTACTATACTAGAAAAACAGGTTAAGCAACATTGAAAAATCACTATTATACATACAATCCCTGTGATCACTAGGGTTGCTACAGCAAGCACCTTTTTGAGCCACACAGATAAATCAGGAGCCCAGGAAGTCAACCACGACACAGTATCAGTAAAACCCCAAGATGTATCGTCTCTTTGTACTTGTCGCATTTGAGAACTAATCTCCCAGATTTCATGTACGTCAGTCAATAATTCCCCTGAATGATCTACATACATGCAACAACTTACATTTCGCATTGTACAAACTCCGCCTTGTGATGCTAACATCATATCTAAGGCCATACAATTTTGTAGGGTAATTTTTGAGAGTTCTGCAATTTCAATTTGCAAGGTTGTTAACCCATGAGCGGTATAATTTGGCAATTTTTCAATTTCTCCCGATATGTTTAAAATCGCTTTTTCCAGTTCACTCACCCCTAAAGATGGTATGAACCATCAGAGAAAAGAGTGAAATCCTGAGGGTTTTTCTATTAGTGGGTTATTAGTCCTTTTAACACGAGTTAAAAAGGTGCGATGCCAGATTGGAACATTTATAGTTTTAGGGAGAATTTGTAAATCCACAGTTACCAGTCCTAGAGTGCAAATTCCTCCCCAGCGTGGTGGGAGTACTTTATCAGCTTTGTCACCACATAACCAAAATAGTCCTAGTGCCTTTGGTCCCCTCCAAGCCCAGCTCAAGCGAGATTTAATATGATTAGTGGTGTTGCATTTAGTCCAATTTCCCACAAAAGTGTGATTAAGACAAAACTGCCAAGTCCAGTTCTCTGGGGGATAACATCTCTCTACACAGAGGATGTTATGATATTCGTCTAAAGGAGGAATTCTGATGGTTAATATTTGCTCCTCATATTTAGTCGTTATAGAGGTATTTCTCCAAAACTTTTCCCAAACTGAATCCTTCGGAATTGGAATACCAATTAAATCAAACCCTCGACCTACAGTTTTTGGTGAAGATGCACAAAGCCAACATTCAGTGTAATTCAAATTCTTCACAAAGGACTTCATTAAGGAAACGTGAGTGTTATTTAACCAAAAAGTTTCCTCTTCATTTCCAACTAAACTTCATTTACTTAATCTAGATTTGGTCATTATTTTGTCAGTATTAGAAATGCCAGTTTGAAAACCCCATGGAAATTCATAATCATGTGCTACCGGAAAATTCCTAAACCCATCTTTGATAATGTAATACATTACAAAAAAGGATGGACTCATCAGATTCAAATTGATACAACACCAATCATTATGTTTACCCTCTGTCATTACCCATAAGTGATGGTTGACACAGCAGGTGCCTGTTCCTGTTTGCGGCTCATATATATATGTGTGATATGGATGCATATTCCATGTATAACTTCTTGATGATTCCGTTCCATTCTCAGGATCTCCCATCAGAAATCCAACACAAAATTCTAGAAAAACGTTAGGATTAAAAAAAGGATTCCATACAATCTCAGTATTTCTACCCGCTACAATATTTTCCCCTTTTGCATTCTTAGTTCCCCAAACTTCACAAAAGGTTTGCTCCCAGAGACTAGTATTACTATATTGTATTATGGTTCCTTTTGTAATTACATCTCGGTATCGCAGGATGAACTTTGTCCACAAGGTATCAGTCTTACTCAAGAGAAAACAAATCAGCAAATACAGCAGTGCGTTGATTTTCATTCAGTCGCGGAATCTTTAAGCACATGTGAGTGATGGATCCAAGTCTCTTTTCCTTGTACCTTTACAGCATAAAAGGAGGTTAATAACACCATGTAAGGTCCTTCCCATTTGGGCTCAAATCTATTTTTCCATTTAAAATTCTTTATATACACTTTATCCCCTGGTTGAATATTATGTACCTGAATTTCAGGTGTTATCCCTTGATACCAATAAGCATGATTTCGTAATTGCATAAAAGAATTTTGCAAATACAATAAATATTGAGTTACCTGTTCATCTCCATCCAAAAGGCTTGTTTTTGCTGGAATAGAAGTTCCAGGTACTGCTAAAATTCTCCCAAATAAAACTTCTGCTGGAGATACACCTGCTGGTTGCCTTGGTGTATTTCTAATGTCCCAAAGTACTAAATTTAATGCTTCTGGCCACTTCAATTCAGTTTGTTTACAAGTCTTAACCAATTTGTCTTTGATCGTCCTATTCATCCTTTCTACTTGTCCTGACGATAGTGGATGATAAGGTGTGTGCAATTGCATCTTGATATTTAATGAATTATAAATTTGCACTAAAATTGTGGCAGAGAAATGTGCTCCCCGTCTGAGTCAATTATTTCAGGAACTCCATACCTAGGTGTTATCTCTTTTAACAGAGCTTTAACCACTGCTTTTGAGTCATTCTTTCGAGTTGGGAAAGCCTCCACCCAGCCCGAAAGCTGATCAATAATCACAAGTAAATAAGCATATCCCATAGCCCTAGGCATCTCCCCGTAGTCAATTTGTAGTTTTTGAAAAGGATATGTTGCTGGAGGTCACTTTCCTGCTGGTGCCTTGATTTTCAAAGAGGCATACTGTTTGCACAGTCGCCGCCCTTTGCAAACTCTCCTAATAGCAGTGTAAATCCCTGGTGCTGCCCACAGTCTCTGTACTCTCAAAGCTATATTCTCAGGTCCACCATGGGTTTTCTCATGGTGCCATCGCGCGATCGGTATTAAATACCTTTTTGGGAGTAATGGTTTCCCCCCTAGAGTCCATTGTCCATTCTGCTGTTCAGCTCCCAGCTTCTCCCACAGCTGTCTTTCTTCCTCGGGAAGTTCCTCATACAGTTTCTGCATGTCTGGTAATTCCCGGTCGAGCTCTCCTTGATGGGTCAGTGTCATTGCAAAGATGACTTGTCGGGCTGCCGCTTTTGCAGCCTGGTCCGCGAGCTCATTCCCTTTTGCCAATTGACTCTCTTGGTTGGTGTGTGCTTTAATATATATTACTGCTAGTTCAGATGGTATTTGGATCGCCTCCAAAAGTTCTTTCATCTGTTGTCCATGGGCAATTGTTTTACCTGCTGATGTGAGAAATCCCCTTTCTTTCCACAGCATACTTGTAGCATGACAAACTCCAAACGCATACTTAGAGTCAGTATACAAATTAACCCGTATGCCTGCCGTATACAGCTTTCGTGAGGGCGACGATCTCTGCGCCTTGAGCACCTAGAGTGGGAGGCAAAGGTCCTGCTAACAATACCTTAGTTTCCGTGGTAACAGCAAACCCTGTACATTTCCATCCTTCTTCATAACAGGAGGAGCCGTCGGTAAACAAGTTCACATCTGGGTTATCCAAAGGCTGATCTCGTAGGTCGTCTCGTGGTTTGCTCGTCATTTTGATCACCTGTTCACAATCATGTTCATCCTTTTCTCCATCCGTGGGCAGTGGCATTAAGGTGGCAGGATTCAAAGTGTTACATCTTTCCAATCTTAAATTGTCAGCAAGCAAAAGTATTAGTTCATATTTATGTGCTCTTTGTGGAGAAAGTGCTTTCTCGGCATATTGTTTCAATAATATTTCAACTTCATGTGGCACACAGACTGCTAGGGGATGTCCCAAGACTATGTTCCGGCTTTTTTCTACTAACTCAGCAGCGGTAGCCACAGCTCTTATGCAAAACGGAGGTCCTCTTGCTACTGAATCTAATGTGCAAGAATAATAGGCGATAGGTCTTCCATGTGGCCCTAAAGTTTGAACTAAAACTCCATTTGCTGTTCCTTTGTTTTCTGTGCAATAAAGTTTAAAGGGTTTAGAATAGTCTGGAAGCCCCGAAGCTGGAGCTTGTATTAATACTTCCTTCAATGCACGAAAGGCTTTTTCTCGTTCAGGACCCCAAGCTATTGGTTCCACTTCCTCATTTTTCGTTGCCTCATTAAGAGGTTTTGCTATTTCACTGAATCCAGGAATCCATGGCCTACAATATCCTACTTGTCCTAAAAATCCCCTTAATTGTTTCTTTGTTACTGGTCTGGGAATTTCTTGTAGAGCTCTTACCCATTCTGGATCTACTTCTCTCCTCCCTGGTTTAAGAATAAACCCCAGATACTTTACCTGTTGTTGACAGAGTTGCAGTTTGGATAGAGATGCACGGTGACCCTTTTTTGCAAGTTGGATGCACAAATATTCAGTATCCCGCATACAATCTTCAGCCGTATGGCTTGCTAGTAACAAATCATCAACACATTGAACCCAAAGAGAACCCCCAGGAAATTTTAAGTCTCTTAGATCGTTTCTGAGAATTTGAGAAAAGATGGTTGGTGAACTAGTAAACCCTTGTGGTAAGCGTGTCCAAGTCAACTGTTTCCCTTGCCAAGTGAAGGCAAAAATCAATTGACTTTCTTCAGCAATAGGTATACTGAAAAATGCTCCTGTTAAATCCAAAACAGTAAAATATTGTGCCCATACAGGTATTTGGGTAAGAATTAAATTTGGGTCAGGGACAACAGGGTGTGGGGAAATTACATGCTCATTTACTGCACGGAGATCTTGAAGAAATCTATATTCTGGATCCCCATCTTTATCTAATCAACATTTACTTACTGGCAAGACTGGAGTATTATATGGACTTTGACATTCCTTGAGTATTCCTTTTGCTAAGAAAACTGCAATCTGTTTTTGAATACTTGGGATAGCCTCATCTGCAGTTGGGTACTGTTTAATTGATGGAGGTGACCCTCCTTTTGTTTTAATTATTACCGGTTCTGCAGATAACAATAATCCTATATCATCACCAGAGCTGCTCCATAGTTCCCGGGGAACTGCTTCAAGTCCTTTTGGAATTTTAAAAGCCGATTCTTCTTCTTGTGGAATTTGCACAATTTCTGATCCCATGATTATTAACTTGATTCCAGCCGGAGCAAGGAGTATTTGAGTACCAAATTCCTGCAAAAGATCACGTCCTAGCAAAGACACAGGTGAATTTGGAGATATCGCAAATCTTCCCCATACCATTTTCTCTGCAATGATAATTGGAAGTGGGGTTGAAATAGATTTTATTTCTTGTCCAACAACCCCTCTTATAAGTACCTTCTCTTTAGAAATCAATGTTTGTGGGAGTGCGTAATTCAAAAGGGACAAAGTTGCTCCTGTGTCTACTAAAAATTCAACAAAAAGTCCCTTTACCTTTGCAGTAATTTGTCCATACTCATTTACCTTCACTCCTTCATTCGACATTTTTGCAGTCCTTCGGTAAGCCTGGAATTCAGCTCATTAATTTTCTATTGTGAGTGAGGGCGCGGTGGATACGGTGGATTTGGTCCTCGTCCAGCACTTACTGGGCGGAGTGGGCACTCTCGCTGGATATGTCCTATATTCCCACAATAAAAACACTCTAAAGTATTAGGATTAGGTTGGTTAAGAGAAGAAAGAAAGGGAGCCCTTCCCCCACGTCCCCTTCCTCTTGGCGTTCCCCTTGAAATTCCTCTGCCCCTTCCTCTTGATTGATAATTCTGTGTAATTGCTGCAGCCAACAAACTAATTTCTCTTTTTCCTGTCGCTCTCATTTTCTTTCCTGTTTATTTCTCTCGTTCTCTCTCTTTTGTTTTTCTTCATCTCTACCATCAAAAACAAATGCAGCAATACTCAGTATTTTAGTCAGGGTTTCCCCTTGCCACCCAGGCATGTGCTTTTTAAAATACTTATTTATAGCAGGAGAAGACTACTCCACAAATACACTAATAGCCAATGGTTCTTGAAAATTTTCTCTAGTCATTCCCCCGTATTTCAACAAGGTAGTTTTCAATCTTATCCAATAATCGCTGGGGTGTTCATCAGGTTTTTGTCTGCATTCAAAGACCTTTGTCCAATTTGTAACTCTTTCGCCACATTGCCGTGTGGCCTCCAATAATTGTCTGATGGCTGCCCGATAGGCTTGCATTCCATCGGTTGTGGCTAAATTCCAGTTAGGGTCATCAGTGGGCCAGGGATTTAATCCTTGACCCCTCTGAGCAATTTCTCGGTCCTTTTGAAAAATTTTATCTCGCTCATCCATCTGGAATAGTTCTGTCAACAAAGTTTTCATGTCACTCCAATTAGGTGTATAATCAGTGATTATTCCAGATAGCATTTGTGCACATTTTTCTGCATCATCTCTTAATCTTGGCATTTTGCTTTGCCACATAATCAAATCACCTTGTTTCCAAGGTTTGTGGCGCATCACAGCAGTCACTGCAGGAACTTCAGGAGGAGCTCCTGGTCCTGCTCAGGGATTTGGGATGTAATCCAATTTCATGGGAAACATCCCTGCTTGGGGAAGGTCAGTTTCCTTGGCCTCAGGGGCAGAGGGAAGTGGGCTTACCCGTGGTTTAGATGGCTTACCTCTTTGACAAGACCAATCATACCAAATATACCAATAATAAAAACTTTAACTTATGGGGCTTAAAAGTTCCTTTGGGAGGCCAAATATCCATAGGTCCTCCCCCTCGAGTTCGAGTTAGGAATGGCCATTCCTCCTGACACAACACAATCAGTCTTTTCTTTTGCAAAGTCTGTGCCCCATAAACCTTATTCCAATTTTCCAAAACCTCCGCAAGGGGCGTCCCCCTTTCAATGCTGGGTGTATTTCCCATTTCTTACTTCTTTTCCTCTTACCAAATCTTTTAGCAAGTTTAAACACAAGAGTACTCCCAGTATCGTCTGGAAACACCCGTGTCCAAGTCTCTTAGGTGAACTCACCTATTTTACCGGCAACAAGCATTGGTCACGGGTTTGTCCAGAGAATTAACTGGTGCTTCTTCCACTTGCGTCCTAGGGTCCCATCTGGGTCGCCATCTGTTAAAGAAAAATTCTACCAGACGTGAGTTACCCTAGGTTTGCTTTATTGCAGCGCTGGATGCACAAGGGAAATAGCTCCACCAAACGTGCATGCCAGGTGATCACCAACATACAGGTTATATAGAATCAAAATATACATATTCATTATTTTTCCGAGAAAAGGCAGTCCTATGATAATCATTTCTTGGAATCCATTTCCATATTCTCCTCCCCATCACGCATGCTCAGTGATTTGAGTTGGTGGTCCTCAGGGGTCTCTGGTGGTCGTCAGTGGTCTCGCACCCGTGTTCGCTGGGTGACCCTCTTCCTGCAGGCATGCGCAGTATCCTCGCTGTGGATACGCTTGTCCATTACAACATCCTTCATAAGATTAATATTCCAGGGCCTATTGTCCGGTTGGGTAGGGACTGTACAAGGAACGTAGCAGCATTGTACATTGCCATGGTCAGTTAGCTATTACCTTGAACCAAAGCAAAGGCGGCATTCAGTAACTCCACCTTCTCTGTATCCTCCGTCGCCATGGCACCCGCCTCATTCAGCAGCGGGCCCACATTCTCCCTTGTCTTCCTTTTGCTGCTGATGTACTTGAAGAAGCCCTTCTGGCTCTCCTTGACGTCCCTTGCCAGTTTACATTCCAAGCGGGCCTTAGCCTTCCTTCTTGCATCCCTACACACTCTGACTACATTCCTATATTCCTCCCAAGTGGCCATTCCCTTTTTTCACACACTCTCAATTTCTTTCTTCCCTTTGAGTTTTTCCAGCAGCTGCTTGCTCATCCATGCAGGCAACAACCTACGGGATCTTTCTCTAGAGTAGAGGAGGAGGAGGAGATGATCCAGGGCAGGGACTCCCTGCTTCACCCTCAGGGACCGAACATGACAACTCCCTTCTTATGGAAAGGAGTCTAACTCTCTTATCAGGAGTAAGATAAGCAGTGACAAAACCAAGCGGCTTAATCCCTCCTTGGTGAGCTCAGCACCAGGGCACACCTTATAAGGCCACGTGGACCCACCCCTCCTTTGTGAGGTCAGCGCCAGGACACGTATATAAGGCCATACTCGCCCACCCTTGGCTCATTGCAGACGCTGTCTGCGCACCTGCGTGGTCAAGGGAGGCAGCAGCTGCTGAGAGGAAGTGACGCACGACGTTGGTGGCTGTTGGTGGCCGTTGCTGGCCGTGTTTGGTTGCCATCCCTGCAGCCATGAGCCGGGACGGTGCGGGACGGCGGCCCATGGCACACAGCCGCCCCTCACCCTGCCGGGGCCCAGCACAGAAGGCCGAGCAGAAGCAGCAGCGGGAGAGGCTGCGGGCTGAGCTGGAGGCCGAGCGACTCCGCTCCCAAGAGCTGCGCCAGCGCTTTGCCGCTGAAACTCGCCAGCTGAAGGAGGCGGCAGAGCGGGAGCAGCGGCTCCTGGCCAAACGGCTGCACTCCAAATGGGAGCAACGGCAGGCACGGGAGCTCCAGCGGCTACGGGAGCTGTACCAGCGGCAGCGGGCGGCGGAGATCCGCCAGCTGCTGCGCTCGAAGGAGGCTGAGCTGCGCGAGGTGCAGGGGATGCTGCAGCAAGAGCGTGGCGACGCCATCCGTCAGGCACGGGACCTGCAGCAGCAGCTGGCCAAGGAGCTGGTGAGAGCAGCCTGGAGCAGCAGCCAGGCCCGCGGGAAGCTCCAGGACGTCCTCGGCAAGCTGCGCTGGGACACCAATGGCCAGCAGGCTGCCCGCATCCTCCGCCTGCAAGATGAACTGCTGCAACAGAGAAGACTATTCCAAAATTACATCTTGGAGCGGTTCGAGGGCCAGCAGCCTGCTTCCTGCAAGGAGGCCAGGGCCAAGGCTACAGCCTGGCAGCGCCTGCAGACCCTCCTGGGCACCGGGGCCATTGGGCCCTGCTCTTTGGAGAGCCTCACGGCAACTCCCTCCTGCCATGCTGGTCTCCAGGAGGAAGGAAGCGGTGTGGAGGTTTTGCTCCAGGCTGTGGGGCAAGACTTGGCGCCGCACAGCTTGCACTCCCCGCCGCAAGGAAGTGCCGGCAGCGGGCGGTCTGTGGCAGAGGTGGGCGTTCAGACTGATGAGAATCAGGAGGACTGGCTGCTTGGGAGCAGTCACAGCAGGCTGCTGGAGCAGAACGCCCACCTCCAGAGCACCCTGAAAGACCTGGAGAGGCGGTGCCGTGCCCTTCAAGAGGAGAACTGTCTTCTGAGGAAGAGAAGCTCTCCTGAAGTGTGGGAGGAGGTGGAGAAGCTCAAGCAGAAGAGTGCTAAGCTGCGTCTCCTTAGCAAGCAGCTGCAAGAGCAAGCCAGGAAACTGCAGAGCATCCATCAGGTGATCAATGCTCGGGTGCCACTGCACATCTAAAGCTCCCCTGAGGAACTGTGTAGGACGTCGTTTCCTCCGCAGAGAGCTGGAGAACTGGGAGAGCCTGCTGGAGCTTTGCTGGCACGGGACGAGCAGGATGACTCGTGGCTGCAGATGAAGAGGGCTCCTGTTCCGTGAGCTCCCACTGCCCAACTTGGTCCCCTCACATCTTGCTGAAGAAGCTTCAGGTGACGGACGACCTGCTGACACCAGTCTCCAGAGAGAAGTGATTGGTAGCAGGACACAGATGATGTCTGTCCTGTCTTCCAATACCTTCTTATTAAATCTTTTCTGCTCTGTCTCTCTGCGTAAGCTCACTCTCTGCCCTGTGTGTCTGTGAACTGAAAGGACAACGTGCCAGCTACTGGGGGGCTGGCGTGGGTGGACTGGGTGCCAGCTCCTGGAGTCAACCAGGGGGTGTGGGCACCCCTGGCTTGTGGTGCCAGCTACTGGAGTGGCTCCCAGCGCAGCTGCTGGAGCGAGTGGGGGGTCTCAGTGCAGCTGCTGGAGCAAGTGGGGCTGCTGCCTTTAGTGGTGAAAAGCGCCAGCCTGGCAGCTCTGAAGCAGGAAGCGCTTGATCCTCTAGGCCAGAACTGCGCAGGCACTGCCCAGGCAAGCTGCCTGCCTCCTTGTTGCCCTGCCCTGGGACAGAGACGGGGACGAGGGCGAGGGGTGGGCCAGGGGTGAGGACAGGGCCCCAGTGGGGACAGGGCACCTGTGGGGACAGGGATGGGGACGGGGCAGCTGTGGGGGTGACATTGGGGACAGGGACAGGCACAGGACACCTGTAGGGACAGGGACGGGGATGGGGACGGGGAGGGGGACAGGGATGGGGACAGGACACCTTTAGGGAGAGTCACAGGGACAAGGGTGGGGACAAGGCACCTGCAGGGACAGGGACAGGGACGGCAACAGTGATGGGAAGAGGGACAGGGACAGTGGGGGGACAGGAGAGGGATGGGGACATGCAGAAACCCACAGGCATGACACTGGGCTGAGGGAGAGGGTCAGGGATGGGGCCAGGACACCTGTGGGGACAGGGACAGCACAGTGACGGGGACAGGGACAGGCAGGGGGTGGCCTGTGACCTCTGTGACCACCACACGGTCCAGCCCCAGGTGGCTGTACCCCATGGACCAGGCCGCCACCTTGAGGACAGGGTGAAAGTGAGGTGACATCACTGGGGAAACCCCCCAGGCTAGCAGGGACCTGCCTAGGGACACCTCTCTTACCTTGCTGAGCAGCAGCAGAGGGATGGGCACGGGGTGGCCAGGGCACATCCCCCATTGCTGTGAGAGTTCATGGGTCATGTGAAAGGGCGTGCTTTGGGGTGAATTTAGGGGATTTTGGAGGTTCTGGGGGGTCGCACTGGTGAGGAAGGTGACAGTGCTGCAGCTGGTAACCATGGTGCGACCGGGCTGGCAGAGGGGTGCAGGGCCAAGTGGGCACGTCCAGCTGCAGGCTGTAAACCCTGTTTATCTTTGAGATGGCATGGTATTTCCGAATGATCTTCCTTTGAAGCAAGAATGAAATTCTACCCTGCAGCATTAGATTTGTTGTGAAATTGTCTGAGCAGCCAGGGATCGGGTTAGGAAAGCTAAAGCCCTGAAAGAATTGCATCTGGCAAAGGACGCCAAGGCTGGGCGGAGGATGGATTGAGAGCAGCCCTGAGGAGAAGGACTTGGGGGTGTTGGTGGATGAGAAGCTCAGCATGAGCCAGCTGTGTGCACTCGCGGCCCAGAAAGCCAACCGTGCCCTGGGCTGCATCAACAGCAGCATGACCAGCAGGTCGAGGGAGGAGACTCCCCCCGCTACTCTGCTCTCGTGAGACCCCCCCTGCAATACCACGTCCAGCTCTGGGGTCCCCAGGACAAGAAGGACATGGAGCTGCTGAAGCAAGTCCAGAGGAGGCCACAAAGATGATCAAAGGGCTGGAGCACCTCTGCTATGCAGCCAGAATGAGAGACTTGGGGTTGTTCAGCCTGGAGAAGAGAAGGCTCGGGGGAGCCCTAAATAGCAGCATTCCAGTCCCTAAAGGGGCTACAGGAAAGATGGAGAGGGACTCTTGACAAGGGCAGGGAGTGACAGGACAAGGGGGAATGGCCTTAAGCTGAAGGAGGGGAGATTGAGATCGGATAGTAGGAAGAAATTCTTCCCTGTGAGGGTGGTGCTGAGGCCCTGGAACAGTTGCCCAGAGACGTTGTGGAGGCCCCATCCCTGCAAGTGTTCAAGACCAGGTTGGATGGGACTTTGGGCAACCTGGTTGAGTGGAGGGTGTCCCTGCCCGTGGCAACGCGGGCAGAACTAGATGACCTTTTAGGTCCCTTCCAACCCAAATCATTCGGTGATTCTATGACTCGGTGGAAAAAAAAAAACAAACAACCAACCAAACCACCAATATCACGCAGAAGAGCTTATATTTCAAGGTTGGGGCAATTGCAGCCAAGCTCTGCCCTCCCCAGAGCCTTCTCCTCCAATGTTTTCTCCACTTCTGCCATCAGCCACGGAAGGAAGTCTGTCTCAATAGCTATGGAAGAAGAAAGCCAGATCAAGTCTTCTTGTACTAAGGAGGAAGGGCAGCATTTTGGGAGTCATTGTCACTTTTCCACAAACACAAAAGGATGACCATCCTCCTTAAAAGACGCTCCCTTTGGAAGAGCCAGACGAAATCTCTCAGGAGACATTAGCTGTCTTAACTCCTGCCTATTTTCAGAGGTTCCCCACCTTTATGGAGTTGAGCCAGAGCCCCTTCAACCTCAGAAACGGTCCTTCAGTTAAACACCAGTAACTCGGAGTTTCTAATGTCAACTCATTTCTCCCTTGCTCTGGTAATCCTCAAAAAAGATGCAGGAAGACTCACAAAGCCCTGCTATCTCCGTGTCTGGCCTGCCAACATACCGGTATTGCGAGAGAGATCTCCTGTTCCACGGACTGCTCGGGCTAGCCAGCTGCTTAATTCGCAGGAATGTAAAAGCAGCTCTTCTTAGGAAAAGAAACACGAAACAAAAAACTACCCGTGAGCAGAAACATGCCTTTCCCAACTGGCATTGGTGCAAAAAGCACCAACCTGCCTAGTTACAATTGGAAAGGACTAAACAAAAGTTTCCTTTCAGCACATAATACGATGGGAACAGGACTGTCAAGTCTGCTTTAAGGCTATTCTCCGGTTACATTGCTACATTCACAGATGGAGAAAACCCCAGCAAACCAACACAAAACCCAACAAACCTCTTTCAATGGGGTCATAAGAACAGTCACTCTCACAAAGGTTGTTCGAGACCGAGTCAACAAGCTCCACCAAGACCTGCTGAGCGAACGTCCAAGCTGCTTCCTTCTCGGAGGTCTCCTCCTGTGCCTGCAGTGGTTGTGTCTGATGGTGTTCGCAAGGTTCCTGCCAAGGCAATGCTGCCTGTAAAACATTCAGGCTTTAGCTGTTACTTCTCTGATCTGGAAGAACCACTTAGCAAACAATAGAACGATCGAGGACATCAGCACATGCAGCATCTGGTCCCTCCAGCCTCTGGTTCTGTGAAAAACATTCCTATGAGAAAGTGCTGGAAAGCAGGCTCACATTCACCTGGGCAGTAGCAAAACCCCCACAGGTTAGAGGGGAACTTCTTCCTCGACACAGCGGTTTTCTTTTTGCTTAAGTCGGAAAAGCAAGTGGCTCGTGACTGGCCAAACTAAGCCTTTCCTGCTGCCTTCGCCCGCCCTGATCTCCAGACACGCAGCTGTATTGGGACTGCAAAGAAAGATGACTGTTAGCCTTGGGGCAAGCGGAAGGCGGTCCAGGATTTTCTGCACTTTCCAGCATTCATCTTTTCTAAGCTGCTCATTACAACCCACAGGATGTCCTCTTATATCCTTCGACGGCCAGATTGAAAAAACAAATGGGCAAGGTTGAGTAACAATGAATAATAAAGGCTTGCCTTTTGTGCTTACTGTGGATTGGGAATGACTGGTATCATCCACTGACTACTTGGAAATCACGGGTGCACGTGCGCTACTACTTAGGTTATAAGGTAGGAAGATGCTTTTTTGTATTTCAGAGCCTTGCGAGTATTCCTGTAGGGCATTATCATCATGAACAGAGCTAAGCTAACTGCTTGACTTTACAACTGCACAAGCTACAGAAAAAACCTGCTCTCAGGTTTGTCCTCTTGATCAGGCGTCTAATGAGGCAAAGTCACCGGAGCCTGACTGCTTCAAAGAAAGCACTCTTCTGTCTCGCTTTTGCCTCAGAAACTGACTGCAGGTATGGCTTGTTTGGCTGCAGGGTTTGTGAGCCCGGCTTTGCCTCGGACCTCTCCTTCTTCGGCTGGCCCGGCCATGGCTCCTCCTCCTTCTGCCAGGCTGGAGAGCAAAGAGGGTGGTCGCTCAAGAGGTACGTCTGCCTGACATCCGATCTCCACCTTTACTGCGCAGTCCCCAGGCTCATCTGAACACAGCTCTGGAAAGCAAAGGCATAAGGAATGGCACGTGTTGGGGTGGGTGGAGCTTTAAACGTCATGACTCTGCCTGATGATTCAGTAGGACAAACTACATGCCAAGAATGTGCAGCAAAATGACTCCTGTGAAGTAAAATGGCAAAAACCTACACCCCAGCTGAGGAGGAGGAACAATATCGTGGTGATCTGTCGGCCCTCTGACGCCGTGTGCTCTTAACCCCTGCTGCCACCCTTGGGAAGGACTCCTGGCAGCACGTGTCACTCAGCAGAGGTGAGATGTCGCGGTCCAGACCACTAGGTCTCCCCGTGAAGAACATGCGCCTTCTCTTCCTGCCCCTGCCACAAGAGCCCTGGAGGTAAGAGCACACCTCACATGCAGGCACATGGTCGGAACTGTACCTGTCTGTTAGAGGAGAGCTAAGAGACCGTGCTCGGAAAAGAAGGGCTATAGAGAACACCAGACAATCTGCATTAGCCAGGTGGACCAAAAACTTCCACAGCAGACCGCCTCATTCTGGGTGGAATGCTATGCCGATGGAGAAAAGCCTCCGTGCAGCCGGGCGGCAGTGCAGCAGGCTCACAGGGCCCCAGCAGTGGCACTGTTAACAAACCTCAGGGCATGTCTGATGAGCATCTGGAAAGATGAAAGAAAGAAGCCCTGCACTGTGTGCCAGGCTGTGCACTGAAACCTGAAGGAAGGTCAATTAACCTCTGGAAAAGTCACCCTAATTCGCCCCGTCTGTTAACGTTCAATGCGATGAATTCCAGGATGTTATAAACGCAAGAGTTTGAGAACCACACCCCAAAGCGGTGCTCCCAACTGCAGCATGAATTGACACAGGCTGCCCGTCTGTGCTCTTCACCCCAGCACTGGACATTTCTGCCCAAACTCCTCCAGGCAGAAAGAGGCCTGTGTCTTGATGGCTTCCCATCCCAGAAAAGCTGACCCTGCTCTCCTAAGGCCTCTCCCACCCACACACAATGCCAAGGTGGAGAAATGTAGCCGCTGCTTACTTTTGCCTGGCACCGAATCAAAGTCTCGATGCTCTTGGCAGTTAACGTCACCGACTAGGCAAGAGAGCAAAAGCACAGTGGCAGAAACTCCTTTGATGGTCTATGCCAGAAAACAGAGTCACTCTCTCAACCCAGCTGGAACAACAAAGACACAGATCTACTGCGGCCCAAGACCTTCATGAGGACATTAATCGAGGGCAATGTGGTCACTCGCCTTTCCTGGGCTCCTTTCCCTTGCCTGTGCACAGGGAATGGACAAAGTAAGAGCTCTGTATCACTGAACCCGCCTTTGCTCTGTCCCCTACCAGCCAGTCCAGCGCCTTTTACATCAAAACAGCCAGAGAAGTAGTCCAGGCACAATCGGAGCAGGTGGTGACAGCCGGATTGGCTCCAAGCGCTCACGTTCCCACCACAAGGCTGAGCAACTCGGCCAGCGCTGCCCGCAGCTGCCCCAGCCGTGCGTGTACCTCTCCCCCAACTCTCGAGCTGACTTTCAGCTGCAGCCCGAGCATCCCACCAGCTGCCACACTGATGCCAGAGCTTTGCTCCTCCAGCGGGGCTTACCTGAGGATGGCGTCCAGCCAGAGCTCTTTCATCTCTTGCGAGCTGCAGAAGACAGGAGAAGCAGTATTGCACCGCGCTGCCACCAACTAGGTGTAATGGTGTTTTCCCCACTGGGAAAACCCAGACCTCTGCGGTCAGGTTGGCTTCTCAAGGTGCAAAGGGTTTTTCTGGCAGAAGCAGAAGACATCAGGCCTCTGCCTCCCCCCACTCCCCGAGGGCCCTTTTCCCCTGCCGGTGCCTGCCTGCAGCTGTGCTCCCGTCCCAGCAGCTGGAGTGCACGGACAGCAGGGCTGTCCTCCCCACATCATCTGGCAAGGGGGGCTGCAGGCAACTACCAGGAATCGTGCTCCTCTGACACCAGGAAGACCTGTCGAAAAAGCAGCTTGCCCCTTGCTCTTGGGCTTTCCAAAAAGGGGCTTCCACTGCACCCAGGAGCTCGGGACTGACAGGGGCCCATCAGGGGAGTAGGACAAAGCACGTCTGTCTGCTCTCTTTGGACAGATGAAGGATGGAGCAAGTCAAAACCCA
Organism: Balearica regulorum gibbericeps; assembly: GCF_011004875.1. NCBI lineage: Eukaryota > Metazoa > Chordata > Aves > Gruiformes > Gruidae > Balearica > Balearica regulorum. The sequence goes on along the minus strand of NW_022679074.1, from coordinate 352,015 downwards.
GAAGGCTCTGCTCGTCACCGAGCCTCATCTCTCCAGGAGTCCCTTTTGACCCTGCAGCTCTACAGCCTTTGGGGTGCCCCTGGGCTGAGGAGCACCCCACGGCCCAGACACGGGGCTTCTCCAGAGTGGGGAGCGACAGCCCCCTTCCGCCACAACTGTACCTGGGGTTTCCCGGGAGCAGACGGGACTGACTGCCTGCACTCCCACCCCCAGCCCACACTTTGCCTCACCCCTTTGGCAGCGCACAGCTTGTGCACGGGCTGTTGCCCGAGGGGAGAGGGTCAGCTCAGGAAATCACCTGGTGACGCTACAAAAACAAAGCGGTGCCTCTGCTTTCCCTCCCCGCCCCTGACGCGAGCCTGAGGAGCCAGCCGGGGTCTGAAGGCGAACACCGGGCCAGAGAGCCCAATGCCTGTGTGACACGTCACCGCGACTCACCTCAAAGTGACCAGGCGGAGGCTGGTGGGCCAGGCGAGGACGAGGGTACTGCTGCAGTGCAGGCCCAATGCCGCGTCTTCTCCTGCACACCTGTACGCTGACTTCTCGCTGCACAGCACCCACAGCTCGCTGAGACACACCGTGTGCTCCAGCCAGAAGCTGGTGCCACATCTGCAGCCAGGAAGAGCAGGGGCTGATGGTGAGGTTGCCTTCTGTGGGCAGCAACTACGGCAACCCTCCTTGGGAGAGCCATTGCACCCAGAGGGAGCCCTGGGAAGGGCGGCCCAGAGGCGCAAGTCACGCAAATCGGCGGCAGCATCCCTGCTGGGGAGCCATCCTGACTCTTAGTGCCCTGTTTTCTGACCTCCCGACCCTACCGAGAAAGCCTCCCGGGGACTCTCTTGGACACTGGAGCGAAGGCAAGCTTGAGAGGCCTTTGCAAGATGTCTCCTGAGGGCTGGTTTTGGCAGTAGGAGTTGGGAAGACGGAGCACTGCCGTCTTCGCCTCTTACCTGAACTTGGCAATAGCAAGGGAGTCTCGGAAAAGCAGGAGGTCTCTCCTCCTCGTCCTCCCATGCCAGGTCACCTCCACGCGCTCGCTGCGGAGGAGCTCGGGATGCCGTCGGGACACGAGGGCACCCAGCTGGCTGCCGCCAGAGCCGCCCCTGCAAAGGACACAGTTGCGGGCACGAGGCACGCGGCTCTGCCGGGAACCATCCGTGCCTGGGTGGCACAGAGATGGCGCAGGCACGCACCGGGAGAAGCAGCAGCTCAGCTGGCCCATCGTGCTGCCACCAGGAAGATGCTCGTGTCGTGGAAGTGCTCAGCAAGGGGAAGAGCAAGGCCCCGCAAGGCCTTCTGAGGCTGGGAAGTGATGTCCCTGTGCCAGGGCAGCGCTGCTCCGGCCAGAGCCCGTCTCTCCCCAGTGCTGCCCACACCAGCACAGCGCCGCACTGGGAGACACTGGTGGCCGGGCTGCCTGTGGGAGTCACAAGGGCACTTTGGGATGCGCAGGGGGGCACGCCCAGGGCGGGGGGACACAGTGGGCACCGGGGCTCCGGGCACAAGGAGCCGCTCCTACTCTAATGGCTCTCCCCACACTCCTAGCAAACCAAAGGAACTACGGCCAAGCTCAGGGTCCGGAACAAGGCAGACCGCTGCTGGCAGGAGTCTCCTCGCAGCCAAGAGAGACACTTCGTGCCTGACCCCTGCCAGCCAGGCAAAGGCCGCCTGAAAGGCAGCCCTTCGCTACCTCAGCTCCCACTGCCACCATCCCTCTGCACAGGGTGATGTCCAGTCCTTCTGTCTGCTCCTCCGTACCGGATCCAGGGCTCAGGCCAGGCTTGGAGAGACTCTCTGGGTGAACAACGATGGGCAACAGCCTGGATTGTGTGCTCCCGACACGCTGTGGACAGGCAATCCTCAGCAGCGAGGTGCTGACAGCTGTGCCTGAGGAAGACACCATGCTATTGGTGAGCCGAGGGTCGCAGGCGAGCAGGCCAGTGTCACCCGACTGGTCCCACCAAACCTGTTCGACTCCACCAGACCCCGGTGCCTTTGGTGCCACAGTCCATGGCTCTGCTTGGGCTGACACCTCCTGTCCCAGGACACAAGCTCCAGCAAATGTTGCAGTATACAGCCGTACAGCTGTATTTTTCAGCCATTTTGCGACATTATGATTGCATTTGCACGCTCCCAGTTCAAAATGCTTGGGGCAGAATTTCCTGAAGCGTTACGGCTTGTTCAATTCTGCTCCCACTGAAGAAAGCCCCCCCCCACTAATTTCAGCGGCAATTGCCACAGAATTTGGGCAATCTGGAAAGCTTTGGGAAAAACATTGCCTCTCATTTAAGAAAGTTCAAATTTTCCCTTTTTATACCTGAGGATTTGAAACAGCTTTCACGTTACAGGGTTCCTCAGGTGTTTCTATAGGAAAAGAACTGGCTGAAGTGAGGACTTGACAAAAGAAGGTCAATGGAAGGAATCAGTGGGCACTGACCCCCTGATTTTCTGCTGAGGAGTAGGAAAACATCCTGACAATCCCGGCCGTTTGGATTAGGTAGCAGATCAGGCCCATTGTGGATATAGGGTAATGACATTTGACACAAGAGCAATCTGGCACCATTTACTCCAAAATAAAACGTATTAAGGCATACAACCCTCGTTATGGGGCGGGGCGGGGGGAAGGGAAAACACCCCAAAACAAGCCGAAACATTTCTCCACTTTTATTCACCTACCAGCCCGGGGAAGCTTTAGTGTGCAGCACTCCCACGTTATTTTCCAACTTTTACAGGTAATTTAGCAGGCACTCATCTGTAGCCTGCAAAACTGAAGTACTTGTCTGAGAACTGAGAATGCCCGGGGAGTCTATGACCCTGCACACGCTCGCTCAGAAAAAGCAGGGAATGATTTTAAGGAGTGTTTACTCCTGAAGTTTAAGAGAGCACAGCAAAGTTCAGGTCACAGACACTTGTGGGCACACTTGTCACAGACAGCAGTCAAGACAGAATAAATTCCCGAGCTTGTCATAGCATTGATGTTGCTTAAGAATGTATGGCACGTGGTAATCCACCTTGGCTGGATTTTGGTTGTTGGGATGAGCCGCATCCAGCCTTTCTCTTTTTCCTTGGAACAGCTGAAGGTTTCCTGTCAAAGGTAATAGGACTGCACTGAGGCAGACGGTCGACTTTCTTTCCAAACTCTTCTTCCAACTGTGCTAAGCTGAAGGGGAAACAAACCCAACCAAGTTAAATGTCACTCCATTGCTGCAGAAACAAGTGTATTGTTGAGGAGCATGCGTGCTATCCACAGAGCTATCCAGATAATGCGGAGCGAGGGCAGAGCGATTGGCTGCCTGAGGGGTCACTCCCCCACAGTGCCCGCCCTTCCCTCTGGTGATGTTTTCTCGCATTGGCTGTCAGAGATGTCTGTCCCCTCCCAGTCAAATTGGCTGTCCTGGGTCCGCTGACTCCCCATAGACTTGTGGGCGGGCGTTGCCAGGCGACTCGCTCCGCCTTGAGGGTTTAGAGCCTAAGGGTGAAACTGTGGGCCCTCCCAAAAGGCTGTGGGTAATAAAAGACAGGTTTGGGCCCTAAAAATGCGCCTTTTGGCCCTGGAAAGGAGGCATTGGGCACTGGAAAAGATGCTCCAACTGCCGCTTTGGACCCTGGAAAGCAGGGAGAGGAGAGGGGCCTGGAGAAGAGCCCTTGGGGGGGGGTCTGTGCTTGAAGGCAGGGAAGGAGGACACAGCTCCAGGCTGTACTGGGAAGGATCAGGGGTTCCAGTTTGTACTGGGAGGGGCCCCAGTCGGTATTGGGAGTGGTTAAAAGGGTGCAGTTTGTACTGAGATGGTGCAGAGTCTGCACTGGGAGGGGTTAAAGGTGTAACGGATGTGTTTAACTTTTTTTTAACTCTGGTGATGGGATAGCTTGTGTATAGTCTCTGTAAACGAGGTGACGAGATTATTAGCAATAGTAAGGTAATGGCCGAATGATTGTGGTGTTAGTAACCAGTCTTGCTGCTATGGTCCCTGTACAGCCCCAACCTAACAGGTAACTAATAAAAACAGTTTAAGAACGAGAACCTGAGAGCTTGGGGGTACCATGGAGCTGATAAATTGTGCAGTTGGTACATGAGCCAAGTAATATTTCATTTTTGGTCAAAACCATGTCCTATGAGTGAACTTTGTTCCTTATAATCTAATTACAATACCAAAACACACCTCCATTGTCAAAGGTACCTGCCTCCAAGGTACGACCACCCCTCACGGGGCGTGCTCTCTGAATTTCTTGAGGTCTGTGGCTTTAAAAGCAAAGCCAGAAAGTTTTCCACCAATCATAAGGAATTAACTATGTAACTATGTGATGTAATTGTAACTATGTGTGTTTGGAGACTATAAATCTGTGGGTGTTTGTAGGCTGGGTGGGCATGTTTAGGAGGAGAGATCCCCCATGCACCCCAGCGCTGAATAAACCCCTGTTGGCTTTCCAAACCGCCTTTCTGTTTGGAAAGGTTTTTTTATTGCCGTTTGAGCGGTAACAAAGGGATCCACTTTGTACTGGGACAGGGCCCAGTCTGTACTGGGAGGGTTTTAAGGGATCCAGTTTCTACTGGCATGGTGTCCAGTCTGCAGTGGGAGGGGTCTGGAGGACAGAGCTTTTACTGGTACTGAGGACCAGTCTGTAGTGGGAAGGGTTCAAGGGGTCCCGTTTGTGCTGGGAAAGGGCCCAGTCTGTACAGGTAGGGATCAGCGGTTCCGCTTTGTACTGGGACAGGGCCCATGTCTATACTGCGAGGTGTAAAAGAGATCCAGTTTGACCTGGGAGGGAGCCCAGTCTCCACCTGGAGCTGTTCAAGGGACCCGGTTTGTACTAGGATGCCACCCAGTCTGTACTGGGAAGGGTTCAAGGGGTCCCGTTTGTACAAGGACTGGGCCCAGTCTGTGCTGGGAGGGACAGAGCTTTTCCGGGCACAGGGGACCAGTCTGCACTAGGAAAGGAGAAAGAGATCCAGTTTTTACTGGGACAGAGCCCAGTCTGTTCCGCGAGGCATTAAAGGGATCCAGGTTGTACTGGGACAGGGCCAGTCTGTACTGGGAGGGATCAGGGGATCCCCTTTGTACTGGCCACTGACCAGCCTCTACTGGGAGTGGTTAAAGGCATCCAGCTTGTTCTGGGACAGTGGACCAGTCCATACTGGGTGGGGTTAAAGAGATAGAGTCTGGCGAGGAGTGGGCTCAGTCTTACTGGAAGGGGTTAAGGGAACCAGCTTATACTGGGAGAAAGCTTCCTGTGGACTGGGAGGGGTTAAAGTGATCCAGCTTGTACTGGGACAGAGCACCAGGGGATCCAGTTTTTAGAAGGCTGCTGAGGAGCTTCAGGCTGAAGTGGCTGCAGATGAAGAGGGCTCCTGTTCCGTGAGCACCCACTGCCCAACTTGGTCCCCTCACATCTTGCTGAAGAAGCTTGTGGAGGAGGCTGAGGCCACTCATTCAGGCCACATTGTTGCAAAGGAGGAGTAAAACCATTCCCGAGCCAGGGCAGCCAGGAGGCCGAGCTGTGCATCTCCGTCTCGCAGGTGACACAGGTCAGCGGGCTGCTGCGGAGCGTCTGGAAGGCCGAGCCCAACGCACTGCTGCCCTCCCTGCAGGAACTCTTCGCTGTCATCTCCGCCGCGGGTGAGTACCGTCCGCTGGGAAATACGGCCGAGGGCTGGTGGTGGTGGTGGTGGTGGGAGGGGTGTGGAGGAACGTGGGGGCTTGAGGAGAGTGGCAGGTTTGCCAACAGAAAGGGAAAGTTATACTGCTAGCATCGGTTGCTTTGCAGACATTGCCTTGGAACTGTTCCTTCCTGCCCAGATGCTGAAAAGCAACTTTTTGGCCATGGCTGCTCTTCCTCTTGTTCCCTCCAGAGGGGTAGCTTAGGTCTTGGAACTGTTTAGTCTACAAAACTGGGGTATATGTAAAGAAGATATAAAACATGGGTATCCTAAGAAGGATTTGCTGTCTGAGTAATGTCGATGCGATTGTAAATAGGTCCTTTCTGACCTCAAAAAAAACCTGTGAAGGACTGTATTAGGTCAGACTGGAAAGTGCCTTTGCTGTTGAGGCAGCTGGGCAACTTAACGTTATAACATTATATATTGCTATAACTGGCGTGGTTAGCAGACACTTGTTGAGATAGGAGAGACAGTTGTTGTAGGAGAGAAGATAAAGCCTGCTTTTTCTATGGGGTTTTCTTTTTAGTTTCTTACACTTTGTCATGTTCAACTATTACAGATCCTCCATTCGAACCTTCTGTTGCCCTGGCAAGTCTTGTGCAGCACAGACCATTACAGGTGATTAGAGTTCTCATCAGGAGCCTTCTACAGATCCAAATGTGCAAGATGCAAGTATGACTCAAGCTCTGTGCAGGTCTGTAAAGGCAGGAAAAGTCTCTTTTTCTTGCCTTTTTTTGAAGCTGTTTGTCACTTAGGTTCCATTAAAAAAAACCCCATACAAACAAAAGCCATAGGAGAAAAAACCCCTCTTAAAATGATATTCTAAGTTATGCTGTTTGGCATGTGAAGGTACTATGTATTTATGATGCTATGGATGTTACTGGCATGGTTTGAGCTGAAGGTTGCTGCCTTGATTGCTGATGTGGCTTCTTTCTCATGCTTTGTTAGGGGTAGGGTGGATGAAGAAGAGGGTTAAATAGAAACTAAGAGGAAGCCAGCGGTGTTCCTTCTAGATGCTAGGTTTAGTTCTCCCACCTTATGGGAGGTGGTATAAACAGGAAACTTCATGGTGTTTACAATCAAGCTGAGAAACAAGGCCTTGTTTTCAGAAGATCAACCTTTCCGCTTTTCCAAGCAGCAGAGTGGTGCTCTCACATGATTGTCTTACCCATCATCTGGTTAGCAATGAGTTTTACTGCTTAGTTTTGAGGGGTTTAATCTGCTTAGATATCCTTGTGGGTTTTTAGTAGGATTCACAGGGAACAGCCTCTGTTTCCATCTTCTCTCAAGGCTGCAGAGGTTTGTTGGATGTTCTTTGAATAGTAGAAGAATAGGAATGATGTAAAAACAATTGCATATTATGCTTCTTGTCACTAATGTGAACGTGAGGCAACGTTGAGACAAGTTGCACTGTTAACAGGCTGTGATTCAGGTTGCAATCTTGGTTAGTATCTTCAGATATGTGAATAATAGCGATGCAGAAAGTTGACAATGGGAGAAAGATGAAGACCTTGAAGTTCATGGAATTATTGTTTTTAAAGCCTATGGAAGAAGCTGTTACTGCGCAGTGAACGGTAGAAAAATGAGTAGAGCGGTTAAACAGGAGACTGTTAGAAATTTGTGTTGTTGAAAAAAAGGTAACTTTAAAAAAGTCTTTCAACCAAAATAATGTCTGCTGTATTATTTTTTAACCACCTCCATTTGAGTCTAGTGTAATACTTACACATTCCTGTAGCGTAGCACTTGCGTATCTTGGTGAAATACTGAGGGTTTTTTCACAGTGAAAACATTTCTTGTGTTTACATTAAATTGAGAAGCCATATTTCATTTGAGAACATAATGAGAAGCAGCAGCATTGATTTTGTAATTTGGTGTAAGACATATTCTTTAGAGACTTTAAAATCTGTTCAGTCAAGCAGATTCTTGTAACTAAGCTGTGTGCCCAGTCTAAAACGCAAAGCTGGGAAATTCAGAAGGATTTGTGCATGCTAATAATTTGGCAGTGATGTGCTGGCGATTAATTGTCATGTTAGTGTAATTGTGACATTTACATTGCGTTACCTGCTTCAACCCAATGTGATTGTGTAATTGTAGCTTTAGAAGGGCTTCTCTGTGTGCCTCTGCTTAGGGAAGTAATGCAGTGCTGAGCTTTGGGTATAAGAGGAGCTGTTATTATCCCTAAGTGCTCTTTCTTCATGCTAGCTGTGTGGTGGGGTTTTTTCCTTTTCTTTTTGAAAGAGCAGTGCAATCTTACTTGCCTTGTTCATTCTTTGAAGTCATACTTGATTTTAAGAGTCTCTAGTTTCTGTTCCAAGGAGCTCACTTCTGAGGTACCCCTGGTGGTTTTTGTTTGTAGATACTCTCGTGTCAACACTGTATCCAGTTTCTTTTTCTCTCTCTGGCAACCCTTTGCAGTCATGACTCTCTTCTGGCTTAGAGGAGTGGTTGTAAAGAGAATAATGCAGCTGGAATGTCTGGAGCACCAAATGACAAGTTGTCATCGGGCTTGCATCATTCCCAGGTGATAGAGAACTCCAGGCACAGCAAGGTCTCCTGATGGGAGTAAGCTGATCTTTGGGGACTGCAAATTAGAGACCTGGTTGCACACTTCCTGAGGATAACTTTCATGACCCTGCAGAGTCTGTCTAAAGTTGAACACAGATTGGTAAATAATCTGTAATTAGACTAATAAATGGAATCTTTTCAGGGAGGGGTTCTATTAGGTACAGGTCCGTATAAGAAATGGCGCTTGCTGTTTGGAATCGTTGAGCTGTTCTTAATTAGCTCACCTGTTTCATGAAACCTTCCCTGAAGCATCAGTGAGGAAAAGCAGAAAACTGTTGAATCTCTTCTATGCTGTATGACGACGTTAAGGGTCTACTCCAGAGGCCTCAGAGGAGGTTGACTGCCTGTACTCCCTATCCTGACAAGTACACTGCTTACTTGCACTTTGCTAAGAAAAACTCCAGACATGACCAGGCCCTTTGCCCTGTTGTTAAAAATGTAAAATATTGTAAAAGATGTTAAATTTTTGGATGGGGATGCTTTGTAGTCTGAGGATCTTCTGTTGTCGTTGTTTTAGTTTTGTGGTTGTTTTTTTCCCTAATCTGAGGGATTTGCATTTGAGATGGCAGATTCTTTGTCGGATGTGGCTAAGCAGATATTTTTGTGAAAGAAGTTACTGTCTGAGGTTGCACAGATAATTTTTTTCTCTCTCCAGAGACACCAGAAATATTGTCCTTGTTAGGCACATATATGGATAGCAGACCTGCTCGTTTTAGGGTGATATGAGGCAGAAGGTGCTCTTGAGGTCTTGAAGGTGTTTTTACTCTGGTCAAACACGAAAAACATCCTCTATGTTTTCATTCATGCTCATCATGTCCCATATTGTTATCTGCTTTTGTATTAAAAAGGCAGTCATTGATTGCAACAGAGCAGGAGACAAGGAAATGCAATGCAGAGAGGATTTAGTAACCAAAAGGTCTAATCTTCACCTCCTAGATACCAGAGTTGATGTTTTTAGGCCAGTCTCGAGCATGTCGGCAAGTTTACTTCTGTTTCCTCTTCTGGCTTTTGTTTCTGCTCTGAAAAGAGCAGAAACAGATTTGAAGGATGGGACTTCTCTCTTTGTCAAATATACAGAGAATGGGGCTTCTCTTTACAAGGTTAGTCATACTGAAATGATAGCCATTGTCCTATTAGTAACAGTGTTGAATGGTTTCGTGGGTAATTATACTGACTAGAGATGACGCAGGATGGCCCATCACATAACCAGAGCAAATGGGATGGAACACTGGGAGCTCCAGCTCCTACCCAAAAGCACCGGGTTTCATTTGGAGTTTGTGAGTCAGTGTGGTTGAAAGTGCATGTAGTATAAAGATGGTAATCAGGTGTTTCAGAAGAGTTGTTCTAATGTAGGGCTCTACAGAATACTCTTGACCCTTGACCTGTCTCAAAAGTTAATGAAGAAAACCAAATATCTGGTCATTAGGCTTAAATTAACTGTGCAGGTGCTTGTGCCACTACTGAAAGATATCAAGCCTACAAATTGGAGAGGGGCAAGGAGGAGGTTTGAAGACGATATAGTACTATGAGGTTCAGGGCCTGTTTTTAGGCTAAGGTTCATTCTTTGCAGGCAAAAGCAGTTTTGGCCTACTTTCTTGATTCCCTGTTGTAGAAGGTATATGGGAAGGGTGCTCAGAATAAACATGTTTGAATTTAACAACTTGAGGAAATGAGAGCGTTGTGTAAATTGCGAGCAATGATTGTGATGTTGCCATGTGGTTTTTTTGTAGTAACATGAAGGAAACCCACTAAGATCTGTGCTTGATTGTTAAAAAGGCAGTCCTAACGATTCCTTGTTTGAGATAAACCTTTGAACGTTAGATGTGCAGATAGTATGTAATTCTAAGATATTTAAATTGTATAATGCGTGTACTATGCATTTTTCATATCCAAATTATAAACACTGTGTAAGTTTTAGGTTGTTTTTGGCAATACAACATGTCCATAATGCTTGTCTGGTGTTGCTAAAGACTGTGGTTTTCTTTTTAGTTTGGAATCTGAGGACTGAAACCCTGATTTCAGTCTGTTTGGAGCTCTTTTAATCTCTCGGAAGAATGTAGGGGCTGATAGTTTTGCTTGAGATAGGCATCATTGGTGATTCTCAGTTTGCAGTGATAGTGACTGTTATTAGAACGGTTCCTTGTAACCTATTCAGTTCTGTGCTAGAATTTAGCCTCTGAAAATAATTAGTCTTTAGGAGGAGCTTTTTCAGAAAAGAAGTAAAGAAATGTACTTCTAACTTCCTATTTTCATTGAATTGTAGAATGGAATCATAATGTTACATAGATTGAGTGGAGCCCTTGGAATTGATCTGGTCCAGTCCTTCTCGAAGGAGGGTCAGCTTCAAAGTCAGACATTGTTGCTCAGGGCTTTGTCCATTTGAGTTAACAGCTTTCTGTAGGGATAGAGGTGCCTCAGCCTTACTTCATAACTTGTTTCCATGTCTGAGCACCCTTATGGTGAAAAATTTTTCCTTCCACTTAATTAGTGGTGCCCCATCTGGTTTGAAGAAGGAGGTCTTGTGGACAATTGAAGAAAATCCAAAATATTGCTGAGTAAAATCTCAGAAGAACAAAGCCTAAACTTCATGGGTTAGCTGGTACTGCCTTAGATATTGTCTGTGACTTAGAATTGCTTCAGCTAACCTGCCTGTCTGCTTTAAGCATCAGTGTAAATTGTCCATTAATTTAAAAGTAGGGCATACCCCTATTTTCCTTTGCTGGTATTTCACTGTCTTTTCGAGGCACAGATAAAGTCCCTTCACTTTTCCTTAGCTGTAGTGAAACTCTTCCTTTTGGGGCAGATGTAGACCCCAGGCTGCTGATAGCTATTATAAGATCCTTATAAGACCTGCTGCAATGGATTTAACATGACTAGATTTTACCTTTTTAACTGAGAGTCTTTGAGTTGGGTTCCAGGCGTGTGGTTCAAAGTTGAAGAATCTTGCTTTTCAAGTTCAAACGTAATAGTCGGCTTTGGTCTGGTTTGGGTTAAAAGGTGTAGGAGGGGAGGTTCCCGGGTACAGACACATTTTCACTTTCAGGAGTAAGATTTTGCCAGAACATAAAAACGTTAGCTTAATGTCTATAAAACCAGGGTTCATATTCTTAAAGAACAAGTAAAAGTTATACACATAATATATAACTTTTGAATCAAAAAAAAATGGACTCAATAGCCAATGTGACTATTAAGCAGGTATCCTTTATTGCAGCGCTGGGAGTCGCACCGGGATATTTCCACGGGCGTGCGTCTCCACGAGAAACAAATTGTACGTGATTTATATTAGAAAAGAGTTACATATTCATTAGGTTTCCGATAAATTTAATACATATTCATTATTATTCCAGGAACTCATGAATCTATGCTAATGTCCTGATACACCTGCGCAGTTTCTTTCTCAGGTGGTCGTCAGGGGTCGTCCTCCTCAAATCTTCCTCTTTCTCCTCTTCTTCAGTGTCCACAGTTGGGTGACCTCTTCTTCATGATCTCCATTTTGCAAGCTCAGCAACTTGTTATCCCTCCTGCCCAGATGGTCCCAGGCTTGTTGGCATATTGGGCCCCCCTTTATCAGGATGCCTCAAACTTTGGGTCTTTTTCTAGTTTATACCCAAGGACCATTCCCTAATTTATGGCTTCGCTTACCCTGTTTCTACATTCCAACTATTTTACTAATTGTTTTCTTTTGTACTGGACCATGAGACAGGTGAAGCCTGAGTTTGTGGCGCCTGACTCAAGCATTGCCAAGTTATATATTCTGGTTTTAAAATTGTTCTACGCTAATTAGTTTCCCTTATTCACCATCATTCGTGCAGCGGGAGGCAGGGTGTTACTGCAGCCCCTGCCGCATGCGTAGATCTGACCCTCCACCTCTTCCCCAGTCCATCAGGAACCCACCATGATTCCGGATGGAGACATTTAATCAGAACCTTCATTCCTGGACTCGGGTAAATGAATTAGAAAGGGCTCCTAAAAGCCTATCCGCTACCATGGAAGCTGCAGACAATCACACAGTAAATGCCACTTCAGCTTTGCAACAGGACAATTATTCTTCAGCTTTGAGAATAGGACAACATCGTCTAGTACTTGATATGCGTACCCTGCAACAAGGAGGCGTCTGTGCAGTGATTCACACCGCCTGTTGTACCGATGTTAACAAATCTCGACAAATCGAACACATCTGTGCCCTTTCCAAATATTTACAAATCTTACATCAAATCGCAATATCTCCTGGTAAATTTTCACTTTCTTACTCGTTTAGTTGGATAGCATCCTTAAATTTGCATAAAAAGGTAAAGCAAACTCTCATTACTGTAAGGTTCTTTATCCCATTAATAAGCTTTGTTTGGATTGTGATTAGGCTTTGCTTTGCCATATGCCATAGAACCAAACGATCAAAAACACCCATAGCGATTAATCTCGCATTTGCCCCCTGCTTGGGAAAGTCCTCCTCCTCCTCCTCCTCCCCCTCCACCACCTCTCTGTTCACACCCAGCCATTTCACATAGGTAGAGGCACGGGAGGCTCGCACCCTCACTCTGCAGGGCTGTTACCCCAACCACTGGGTCATGCCGTTACCCACGCCATCGGGGTGGAGTGTGGTGAGACCCTCCTGACCTCAGGTGTGGCATGGGACATAGCTTACATAGTGTGCTTGCACTGCTCGCACAGCTGCACGGACCCGCTCGCACACAGAAACCTGTGACTAACTGCGTATAACTGCTTGCGTTGTGTACCTTGCCTAGATGGAATTGAGAGTGTAAACTCACTCTAAGAAGAATGATCAAACTTGGTCCATAGACCATTGACATATTATCATCCAATAAAAGACCAGTGTTTGAAAAGAGCGTTAAGAGCATCATGAAGACAAACCCAGGTGGTGAACACACTCTCCAGGTGTGCAAGACCTTCCCCGGGGAAAAGGGGCATGCTGTTAATAGAAACAACTGACGTGAACGAGCCTTCCCCTGTTTTCAGTATCCCTGGGTACCTGAGGCATTGCCTGGGACCTACCCCAATCCCCTGGTGTAGCGGCTGGAGGACGGGTAGGTCAAAGGACCCTGATGGGAGCCCTGTGGGGCCTCAGACAGTGGCCCAAGGGGCACCTTCCCTTGACACGCAGAGCATCTCATGGGCTGCAAAAGAGATGCTCGGGAGAGTTGAAACCAGTCTGACTGCATACGGTTTTCTTCCCAGCTCCAAGTCACCCCTGCGTGCTCGGCGCTAATGAACAAGAGACCCTGAGCTACTTTTCCAGACGTCAGAGGCTGCAAATTAGCTGAGAACATCCCTTACGTAGGTAACGGGGCCGGTGGTCTGTGCTAAGGGATGGTACTTGCACTCACTGCCAACGGGTGTATGTTGGGGAGGCCTGGCAGAGGGCGTGGCATGATGGGGCTGTGATGTCACAGAGCCCCGCTTTGCCGTGCTGTGCTGCCCCAGGGAGCAGGTAGGCAGGTAGTGGGGTTAGCACCCAGTCCGGAGCAGCGCTCCCTGAGCTCATCTTGGAGAAGCCTTGGCGTCCCAGACTTGCAAGGCCAGCAGGAAGAGGAGGAAGACATGGGTGAGAACCATGACCCCCCACGCTCACAACATGTTGCTGATGCCACCCCTGCCGGAGCGTTGCCCACAGCCCCCCTCCCATCTCCACTGCTGGGGAAGATGGGGCAGCACAGACATGTCAGCACCGCAAGGCCAGCGATGCCGGCCCCATCCCCTTCCCCTTAGAGGCAAAAAACACCTCTCAAAAGAACCATAGTTGGATGGGAAACCATGGTGGGGATGGGAAATCAGCACTGAGGACAGGAAATCATCAGCAGGATGGGAAATCATTGAGAAAGGAAGTTGTTGTGGTATGAAAAATCAACCCATGGCAAGGCTGGCTGAAGCAGGTGCTGGCGGAATGATCACCATGGGGATGGACCCCCTAGAACACTGTTTGCCCCAAACCAGCCCCACACTGACCAAACACCATGGCCGGTACAGCAGCAGGCTCCTGCTCCTCCTGGTGATCCTGCCCTCGGGGTAAGCCCCAAACCAGTTCTGCCCATCAATAGCTCACCCCATCACCCCTCTTCACTTTTCCCAACAGAGAGGTTCCCTCTCCAGCTGCTGATGGCATTGGAGGTTCCTGGCGTGAGCTTCACCGCCCCAGCCATGCTGCCACCGGTCACTGCCGGCGTGCTGCCCTCTGTCGCAGGGCTGCCGATGTCCTGTGAGCCTGCCCAGCTCCACCCCGTCACCTACCAGCTGGCCCAGGCCACTGTCTGGCAGGGGCTGCCAGGGCCCCTGGGCAACCCAGGGCAGCTGGTGCAGCTCCCCTGCGTCATGCCGCTTCCCCCCATGGTGCAGCTCCCGTGCGGGGTGCAGCTCCCCGCCACAGCTGCTCCCTGTCCCCCTGCCCACGGCTGGGGACAGCAGGTGGTGACGGGGACGCTGGTGCCCAACCAGCCGATGGGGCTGGAGCCATGGGCCGTGGTCAACGGGGAGCCCCAGCACCCTGCAGCTCAACACGGGGTGCAGGGGCTCCCTGTGGTCCACACCCTGCCTGGCAGCACCGAGAAGCCATTGCAGCCCTCTGACAATGGCGTAGGGGTCATGGAGGACAGTGTACCTGATGCCACCCCCCCCCACCCCACCACAGCTTTACCATGTGGCAGAACCTAGGCAGAGCCCAAAGGTGAGCTTTGGGGGGTGGCAGAGCTGGTGTCCCATCCCCAGGAAAGCTTGCGTCGCCCTGGGGTTGGGCTGGTTTTGATTGCTCTTTCCGCAGGGGTGAGCACCCCAGAGGCCTCGGAGAAGCCCCTGGATGTTCCCGAGCTGGTGACAGACACCTTCGCCAAGGCCTTTCTGGAGCTGGCAGGGGACACCCTGCAGTTTCAGGACGAGGAATCATTCGGCATAGATTTCACCGACATGCTCGCCTTGCTCGACACCATCGATGGCAAGAACACCGTCCCCGATGTCCCCGGAGTTCCCAACAGCCCCTGCTTGACCCCCCTCCTCAATGAGCTCCCTGACTTCTCTGAGTACGTGGCAAAGGGCAGCTGTCCCAAGGAGCAAGCAGTAGTGGTGGGGCTGAGGGACAGTGTGGACACTGTCCCCGATGTCCCCAGCGTCCCCTACTTAACCACCTCCCTGAACAAGCTTCTTGACCTCTTGGAATACAGGGCAGAGGGTGTCTGCACCAAGGAGCAAGCGGCAGTAGTGATGCCCAGGGACAGCGAGGACACCATCCCTGATGGCCCCAAAAGCTCCACCTTGACCACCTTCCTCAGCCTCATGGAGCCAGAGGCGGTGGTGGGGCTAGGGGACGGCGAGGACACCTTCCTTGATGTCCTTGGCGTCTCCGACAGCCTCACCAGCCCCACCTTCCTCAACCAGCCCCTTGACTTCTCAGAGTATGGGGCAGAGGGTGACTGCCCTGAGGAACAAGCAGCGGGGGTGATGCTGGGAGATGTCGACCCCTTCATGGGGGTGGTGACATCCCCCTTGCAGGATGACAAGGAGAAGCAGGGCATGGCGGCAGCAGTCCTCCCCACCTGGCTGCCGGTGAGTCCCGTGGAGACTGCTGTGGAGAGTGCCTTGAAGGGTCACCCAGAGGGTCCTGCAGAGAGTGCCCTCAAGGGTCTTCTGGAGAGTCCTCAGCTGAGCCCAGCAGCTCCACGCCAGCCTCATCCACCCTGCATGGTCCCACTGGTGGAGGAGACTCTGCGGAGGCAGCCCCAGGTCGTTGTGACCCACTTGCTGCTACCACCAAGCCTCGTCTCCTGCCGGGTGCTGCCCAGATCGGCCAAGGCGGGCAGCAAGAAGGGCAAGCGCCCCACGCCAGCCAGCACCCACAAGAGGCACAAGACCTCCCCGTGGGACAATATGCCACCAAAGAAAAAGAAGAAAGGGGTGGTGCGCCAGGTGACCAAGAACTTGAAAACTCTCGACAAAGGGACACCAGGCGGGGACGGTGCGGCAGCAGGCAGCAGCAGGCAGCAAGCGTGCAGCAGCAAGCGGAGGGCATCCAAAGATGACAACATGCCCACCAAGCGAGCCAGAACCCTGGGGGATGCTGCGGGGCAAAGTGCCCTATGCATCCCCGACTGCTGTCGATAGGTTATAGCGAAGGTGTGGAGCACAGATCCCTGCAACATGCGACCGGCACCTGCCCACTCCAGCCCCAGCCCTCTCCCATCTCTCTGTTTCTTAATTCATTAAAATTTTGGTGTTCGTTTCACAGCACCTCTGCCTGCCGTCATTTGTGCAGTGGGAGGCAGGGGCATTAACACAGCCCCTGCCGCATGCGTAGATCTGACCCTCCACCTCTTCCCCAGTGCAGGAGGAATCCCCACAGATTCTGGATGGAGACATTTAATCAGAGCCTTAATTCCCAGATTCAGGGTAGACGCACTAGAAAGAGCTTGGTTGTGATTAATGACCATATGGGCACGGATCCTGGGGTAAGATCGGAATCTGCCACCAATTCATGACTGGGGAGAAATTGGAAAGGTAAAGTGAGAAAACTCGTAGATCGAGATAAAGACAGTTTAACAGGTAAAGCAAAATCTCTGCACGCAAATAAAGCAAACCAAGAACTTAATTCACCACTTCCCATCAGCAGGCAGGTGTTCAGCCATCTCCAGGAAAGCAGGGCTCCATCCTATGTAACAGTTACTTGGGAAGACAAACGCCATCTCTCCAAAAGTCTCTCCCTTCCTTCTTCTTCCCCTAGCTTTATATGCTGAGCACGATGTCATAGGGTGTGAAATATCCCTTTGGTCAGGTGGGGTCAGCTGTCTTGGCTCTTTCCCCTCCAAACTTCTTGTGCACCCCCAGCCTCCTCGCTGGTGGGGTGGGGTGAGAAGCAGAGCAGGCCTTGACTCCACGTAAGCCCTGCTCAGCAATAACAAAACCATCTCTGTATTACCAACACTGTCTTCAGCACAAATCCAAAACACAGCCCCATCCTAGCTACTCTGAAGAAAATGAACTCCATCCCAGCCAAAACCAGCACAGGCAGCTTCCCCAGGCTGTCCAGTGACCACGGGCACAGGCCAGACCCTGCTCTGCTGGTCCTTCACGGCTGTCCCAGGAGGACTGGCTCTGCGAGGACACTGCTGTGTGCCCCCACCCTGCACACTCACACCCTTTAGCTGTTCACCTGTGTTTTCATCTCTGGGCCACATTCTCAGGCATGTTCTTGAGAGTGACTCTGGAGGAAGGTTCAAGCCTTCAGGCACTGCCCTGAGGAGATCCCCTTTCACCATGGAACCAGTCCTACGGAGGCCAGCTCTGTCACAGAAGTGCCCGTTGCCTGTCCCTGCCTGCGGTCACAGGACGACCACGCAGCAGGACTGTGACCAAGCTGCAGAGCAATCAGGCCTTACACCAAAGCCAAGGGATCAGAAAGATCTCCCAGTACAGACCGGGACACCTGCCCACTAAAAGCTGATCCTTTTAACTCCTCCAGGTCAAGTCGAGGAGCCCTCCCAGCCATTGCCTCCCAGCCCACTACAGCCATTGCCCCCTCTCAGTACAAACTGAATCACTTTAACCCCTCCCAGCATGGTCTGGGCTCCCTCCCAGTTTAAACTGGATTCTTTTAATACCTCCCAGTACAAGCTGGTCCATGTCCCAGTAAAAACTGGATCCCCTGGTGCTCTGTCCCAGTACAAGCTGGATCACTTTAACCCCTCCCAGTCCACAGGAAGCTTTCTCCCAGTATAAGCTGGTTCCCTTAACCCCTTCCAGTAAGACTGAGCCCACTCCTCGCCAGACTCTATCTCTTTAACCCCACCCAGTATGGACTGGTCCACTGTCCCAGAACAAGCTGGATGCCTTTAACCACTCCCAGTAGAGGCTGGTCAGTGGCCAGTACAAAGGGGATCCCCTGATCCCTCCCAGTACAGACTGGCCCTGTCCCAGTACAACCTGGATCCCTTTAATGCCTCGCGGAACAGACTGGGCTCTGTCCCAGTAAAAACTGGATCTCTTTCTCCTTTCCTAGTGCAGACTGGTCCCCTGTGCCCGGAAAAGCTCTGTCCCTCCCAGCACAGACTGGGCCCAGTCCTTGTACAAACGGGACCCCTTGAACCCTTCCCAGTACAGACTGGGTGGCATCCTAGTACAAACCGGGTCCCTTGAACAGCTCCAGGTGGAGACTGGGCTCCCTCCCAGGTCAAACTGGATCTCTTTTACACCTCGCAGTATAGACATGGGCCCTGTCCCAGTACAAAGCGGAACCGCTGATCCCTACCTGTACAGACTGGGCCCTTTCCCAGCACAAACGGGACCCCTTGAACCCTTCCCACTACAGACTGGTCCTCAGTACCAGTAAAAGCTCTGTCCTCCAGACCCCTCCCACTGCAGACTGGACACCATGCCAGTAGAAACTGGATCCCTTAAAACCCTCCCAGTACAGACTGGGCCCTGTCCCAGTACAAAGTGGATCCCTTTGTTACCGCTCAAACGGCAATAAAAAAACCTTTCCAAACAGAAAGGCGGTTTGGAAAGCCAACAGGGGTTTATTCAGCGCTGGGGTGCATGGGGGATCTCTCCTCCTAAACATGCCCACCCAGCCTACAAACACCCACAGATTTATAGTCTCCAAACACACATAGTTACAATTACATCACATAGTTACATAGTTAATTCCTTATGATTGGTGGAAAACTTTCTGGCTTTGCTTTTAAAGCCACAGACCTCAAGAAATTCAGAGAGCACGCCCCGTGAGGGGTGGTCGTACCTTGGAGGCAGGTACCTTTGACAATGGAGGTGTGTTTTGGTATTGTAATTAGATTATAAGGAACAAAGTTCACTCATAGGACATGGTTTTGACCAAAAATGAAATATTACTTGGCTCATGTACCAACTGCACAATTTATCAGCTCCATGGTACCCCCAAGCTCTCAGGTTCTCGTTCTTAAACTGTTTTTATTAGTTACCTGTTAGGTTGGGGCTGTACAGGGACCATAGCAGCAAGACTGGTTACTAACACCACAATCATTCGGCCATTACCTTACTATTGCTAATAATCTCGTCACCTCGTTTACAGAGACTATACACAAGCTATCCCATCACCAGAGTTAAAAAAAAGTTAAACACATCCGTTACACCTTTAACCCCTCCCAGTGCAGACTCTGCACCATCTCAGTACAAACTGCACCCTTTTAACCACTCCCAATACCGACTGGGGCCCCTCCCAGTACAAACTGGAACCCCTGATCCTTCCCAGTACAGCCTGGAGCTGCGTCCTCCTTCCCTGCCTTCAAGCACAGACCCCCCCCCAAGGGCTCTTCTCCAGGCCCCTCTCCTCTCCCTGCTTTCCAGGGTCCAAAGCGGCAGTTGGAGCATCTTTTCCAGTGCCCAACGCCTCCTTTCCAGGGCCAAAAGGCGCATTTTTAGGGCCCAAACCTGTCTTTTATTACCCACAGCCTTTTGGGAGGGCCCACAGTTTCACCCTTAGGCTCTAAACCCTCAAGGCGGAGCGAGTCGCCTGGCAACGCCCGCCCACAAGTCTATGGGGAGTCAGCGGACCCAGGACAGCCAATTTGACTGGGAGGGGACAGACATCTCTGACAGCCAATGCGAGAAAACATCACCAGAGGGAAGGGCGGGCACTGTGGGGGAGTGACCCCTCAGGCAGCCAATCGCTCTGCCCTCGCTCCGCATTATCTGGATAGCTCTGTGGATAGCACGCATGCTCCTCAACAATACACTTGTTTCTGCAGCAATGGAGTGACATTTAACTTGGTTGGGTTTGTTTCCCCTTCAGCTTAGCACAGTTGGAAGAAGAGTTTGGAAAGAAAGTCAACCGTCTGCCTCAGTGCAGTCCTATTACCTTTGACAGGAAACCTTCAGCTGTTCCAAGGAAAAAGAGAAAGGCTGGATGCGGCTCATCCCAACAACCAAAATCCAGCCAAGGTGGATTACCACGTGCCATACATTCTTAAGCAACATCAATGCTATGACAAGCTCGGGAATTTATTCTGTCTTGACTGCTGTCTGTGACAAGTGTGCCCACAAGTGTCTGTGACCTGAACTTTGCTGTGCTCTCTTAAACTTCAGGAGTAAACACTCCTTAAAATCATTCCCTGCTTTTTCTGAGCGAGCGTGTGCAGGGTCATAGACTCCCCGGGCATTCTCAGTTCTCAGACAAGTACTTCAGTTTTGCAGGCTACAGATGAGTGCCTGCTAAATTACCTGTAAAAGTTGGAAAATAACGTGGGAGTGCTGCACACTAAAGCTTCCCCGGGCTGGTAGGTGAATAAAAGTGGAGAAATGTTTCGGCTTGTTTTGGGGTGTTTTCCCTTCCCCCCGCCCCGCCCCATAACGAGGGTTGTATGCCTTAATACGTTTTATTTTGGAGTAAATGGTGCCAGATTGCTCTTGTGTCAAATGTCATTACCCTATATCCACAATGGGCCTGATCTGCTACCTAATCCAAACGGCCGGGATTGTCAGGATGTTTTCCTACTCCTCAGCAGAAAATCAGGGGGTCAGTGCCCACTGATTCCTTCCATTGTCCTTCTTTTGTCAAGTCCTCACTTCAGCCAGTTCTTTTCCTATAGAAACACCTGAGGAACCCTGTAACGTGAAAGCTGTTTCAAATCCTCAGGTATAAAAAGGGAAAATTTGAACTTTCTTAAATGAGAGGCAATGTTTTTCCCAAAGCTTTCCAGATTGCCCAAATTCTGTGGCAATTGCCGCTGAAATTAGTGGGGGGGGGGCTTTCTTCAGTGGGAGCAGAATTGAACAAGCCGTAACGCTTCAGGAAATTCTGCCCCAAGCATTTTGAACTGGGAGCATGCAAATGCAATCATAATGTCGCAAAATGGCTGAAAAATACAGCTGTACTGCTGTATACTGCAACATTTGCTGGAGCTTGTGTCCTGGGACAGGAGGTGTGCCCCAACCCAAGCAGAGCCATGGACAGTGGCACCAGAGGCACCGGGGTCTGGTGGAGTCAAACAGGCTTGGTGGGACCAGTCGGGTGACACTGGCCTGCTCGCCTGCGACCCTCGGCTCACCGATAGCATGGTGTCTTCCTCAGGCACAGCTGTCAGCACCTCGCTGCTGAGGATTGCCTGTCCACAGCGTGTCGGGAGCACACAATCCAGGCTGTTGCCCATCGTTGTTCACCCAGAGAGTCTCTCCAAGCCTGGCCTGAGCCCTGGATCCGGTACGGAGGAGCAGACAGAAGGACTGGACATCACCCTGTGCAGAGGGATGGTGGCAGTGGGAGCTGAGGTAGCGAAGGGCTGCCTTTCAGGCGGCCTTTGCCTGGCTGGCAGGGGTCAGGCACGAAGTGTCTCTCTTGGCTGCGAGGAGACTCCTGCCAGCAGCGGTCTGCCTTGTTCCGGACCCTGAGCTTGGCTGTAGTTCCTTTGGTTTGCTAGGAGTGTGGGAAGAGCCATTAGAGTAGGAGCGGCTCCTTGTGCCCGGAGCCCCGGTGCCCACTGTGTCCCCCCGGACACAGGGTCGGGAGGTCAGAAAACAGGGCACTAAGAGTCAGGATGGCTCCCCAGCAGGGATGCTGCCGCCGATTTGCGTGACTTGCGCCTCTGGGCCGCCCTTCCCAGGGCTCCCTCTGGGTGCAATGGCTCTCCCAAGGAGGGTTGCCGTAGTTGCTGCCCACAGAAGGCAACCTCACCATCAGCCCCTGCTCTTCCTGGCTGCAGATGTGGCACCAGCTTCTGGCTGGAGCACACGGTGTGTCTCAGCGAGCTGTGGGTGCTGTGCAGCGAGAAGGCGGCGTACAGGTGTGCAGGAGAAGACGCGGCATTGGGCCTGCACTGCAGCAGTACCCTCGTCCTTGCCTGGCCCACCAGCCTCCGCCTGGTCACTTTGAGGTGAGTCGCGGTGACGTGTCACACAGGCATTGGGCTCTCTGGCCCGCTGCTCGCCTTCAGACCCCGGCTGGCTCCTCAGGCTCGCGTCAGGGGCGGGGAGGGATAGCAGAGGCACCGCTTTGTTTTTGTAGCGTCACCAGGTGATTTCCTGAGCTGACCCTCTCCCCTCTGGCAACAGCCCGTGCACAAGCTGTGCGCTGCCAAAGGGGTGAGGCAAAGTGTGGGCTGGGGGTGGGAGTGCAGGCAGTCAGTCCCGTCTGCTCCCGGGAAACCCCAGGTACAGTTGTGGCATAAGGGGGCTGTCGCTCCCCACTCTGGAGAAGCCCCGTGTCTGGGCCGTGGGGTGCTCCTCAGCCCAGGGGCACCCCAAAGGCTGTAGAGCTGCAGGGTCAAAAGGGACTCCTGGAGAGATGAGGCTCAGTGACGAGCAGAGCCTTCTGGGTTTTGACTTGCTCCATCCTTCATCTGTCCAAAGAGAGCAGACAGACGTGCTTTGTCCTACTCCCCTGATGGGCCCCTGTCAGTCCCGAAGCTCCTGGGTGCAGTGGGAGCCCCTTTTTGGAAAGCCCAAGAGCAAGGGGCGAGCTGCTTTTTCGACAGGTCTTCCTGGTGTCAGAGGAGCACGAGGTCCTGGTACTTCCTGGTACACAGAGTGACTCTGTTTCCTGGCATAGACCATCAGAGGAGTTTCTCCCACTGTGCTTTTGCTCTCTTGTCTAGTCGGTGACGTTAACTGCCAAGACCATCGAGACTTTGGTTCGGTGCCAGGCAAAAGCAAGCAGCGGCTACATTTCTCCACCTTGGCATTGTGTGTGGGTGGGAGAGGCCTTAGGAGAGCAGGGTCAGCTTTTCTGGGATGGGAAGCCATCAAGACACAGGCCTCTTTCTGCCTGGAGGAGTTTGGGCAGAAATGTCCAGTGCTGGGGTGAAGAGCACAGATGGGCAGCCTGTGTCCCCTGCGCTCCACCCAGATGGCTCGTGCCCGGCTGCAGCTTCTCTGCACCACACAGCAGCCGAGAAGGGTGCTGGGGCAGTGGCCTGTGGGGCAGGTCCCGAGGCACTGGGTGCAGCACAAGCCTTTGGAGCAAACACCCCTGTGGGGCACAGAGCCCACAACTTCCTCCTCAGGTCAGGGCCCTGACCTGCAAATCCCAAATACTGGGTGGCGGGGGGTTTAAAGGCAAGCATCTTCATTTGCCTTTGGGGAGAAGGAGTACCACTTACATACAGAAAGTAATGTGGGATTGACCTTTTTTCCTCCAGTCTGCCCAGAGGATCCCACGTCGGTGTCCTGGGACTCAAAGGCACAGAGAATTCCACAGAAGAGCCCTGGCCAAGCAGCGAGCACTGAAGCGGCCGGAGCCAAAAGTGCCTGAGCCCGAGGACAGCAGAGAGCACGCTGCTGTGCCGACAGGTAGAATGCTGTGAAGGTTTTAGTTCCGTGCGTTTAGTTCAAAGCCCGTGCGTCCAGACGCACCGCGAACAGGCAATTCATGCTGCAGTTGGGAGCACCGCTTTGGGGTGTGGTTCTCAAACTCTTGCGTTTATAACATCCTGGAATTCATCGCATTGAACGTTAACAGACAGGGCGAATTAGGGTGACTTTTCCAGAGGTTAATTGACCTTCCTTCAGGTTTCAGTGCACAGCCTGGCACACAGTGCAGGGCTTCTTTCTTTGATCTTTCCAGATGCTCATCAGACATGCCCTGAGGTTTGTTAACAGTGCCACTGCTGGGGCCCTGTGAGCCTGCTGCACTGCCGCCCGGCTGCACGGAGGCTTTTCTCCATCAGAATGGCATTCCACCCAGAATAAGGCGGTCTGCTGTGGAAGTTTTTGGTCCACCTGGCTAATGCAGATTGTCTGGTGTTCTCTACAGCCCTTCTTTTCTGAGCACAGTCTCTTAGCTCTCCTCTAACAGACAGGTACAGTTCCGACCATGTGCCTGCATGTGAGGTGTGCTCTTACCTCCAGGGCTCTTTTGGCAGGGGCAGGAAGAGAAGGCGCATGTTCTTCACGGGGAGACCTAGTGGTCTGGACCGCGACATCTCACCTCTGCTGAGTGACACGTTCTGCCAGGAGTCCTTCCCAAGGGTGGCAGCAGGGGTTAAGAGCACACGGCGTCAGAGGGCCGACAGATCACCATGATATTGTTCCTCCTCCTCAGCTGGGGTGTAGGTTTTTGCCATTTTACTTCACAGGAGTCATTTTGCAGCACATTCTTGGCATGTAGTTTGTCCTACTGAATCATCAGGCAGAGTCATGACGTTTAAAGCTCCACCCACCCCAACACATGCCATTCCTTATGCCTTTGCTTTCCAGAGCTGTGTTCAGATGAGCCTGGGGACTGCGCAGTAAAGGTGGAGATCGGATGTCAGGCAGACGTACCTCTTGAGCGACCACCCTCTTTGCTCTCCAGCCTGGCAGAAGGAGGAGGAGCCATGGCCGGGCCAGCCGAAGAAGGAGAGGTCCGAGGCAAAGCCGGGCTCACAAACCCTGCAGCCAAACAAGCCATACCTGCAGTCAGTTTCTGAGGCAAAAGCGAGACAGAAGAGTGCTTTCTTTGAAGCAGTCAGGCTCCGGTGACTTTGCCTCATTAGACGCCTGATCAAGAGGACAAACCTGAGAGCAGGTTTTTTCTGTAGCTTGTGCAGTTGTAAAGTCAAGCAGTTAGCTTAGCTCTGTTCATGATGATAATGCCCTACAGGAATACTCGCAAGGCTCTGAAATACAAAAAAGCATCTTCCTACCTTATAACCTAAGTAGTAGCGCACGTGCACCCGTGATTTCCAAGTAGTCAGTGGATGATACCAGTCATTCCCAATCCACAGTAAGCACAAAAGGCAAGCCTTTATTATTCATTGTTACTCAACCTTGCCCATTTGTTTTTTCAATCTGGCCGTCGAAGGATATAAGAGGACATCCTGTGGGTTGTAATGAGCAGCTTAGAAAAGATGAATGCTGGAAAGTGCAGAAAATCCTGGACCGCCTTCCACTTGCCCCAAGGCTAACAGTCATCTTTCTTTGCAGTCCCAATACAGCTGCGTGTCTGGAGATCAGGGCGGGCGAAGGCAGCAGGAAAGGCTTAGTTTGGCCAGTCACGAGCCACTTGCTTTTCCGACTTAAGCAAAAAGAAAACCGCTGTGTCGAGGAAGAAGTTCCCCTCTAACCTGTGGGGGTTTTGCTACTGCCCAGGTGAATGTGAGCCTGCTTTCCAGCACTTTCTCATAGGAATGTTTTTCACAGAACCAGAGGCTGGAGGGACCAGATGCTGCATGTGCTGATGTCCTCGATCGTTCTATTGTTTGCTAAGTGGTTCTTCCAGATCAGAGAAGTAACAGCTAAAGCCTGAATGTTTTACAGGCAGCATTGCCTTGGCAGGAACCTTGCGAACGCCATCAGACACAACCACTGCAGGCACAGGAGGAGACCTCCGAGAAGGAAGCAGCTTGGACGTTCGCTCAGCAGGTCTTGGTGGAGCTTGTTGACTCGGTCTCGAACAACCTTTGTGAGAGTGACTGTTCTTATGACCCCATTGAAAGAGGTTTGTTGGGTTTTGTGTTGGTTTGCTGGGGTTTTCTCCATCTGTGAATGTAGCAATGTAACCGGGAGAATAGCCTTAAAGCAGACTTGACAGTCCTGTTCCCATCGTATTATGTGCTGAAAGGAAACTTTTGTTTAGTCCTTTCCAATTGTAACTAGGCAGGTTGGTGCTTTTTGCACCAATGCCAGTTGGGAAAGGCATGTTTCTGCTCACGGGTAGTTTTTTGTTTCGTGTTTCTTTTCCTAAGAAGAGCTGCTTTTACATTCCTGCGAATTAAGCAGCTGGTTAGCCCGAGCAGTCCGTGGAACAGGAGATCTCTCTCGCAATACCGGTATGTTGGCAGGCCAGACACGGAGATAGCAGGGCTTTGTGAGTCTTCCTGCATCTTTTTTGAGGATTACCAGAGCAAGGGAGAAATGAGTTGGCATTAGAATCTCCGAGTTACTGGTGTTTAACTGAAGGACCGTTTCTGAGGTTGAAGGGGCTCTGGCTCAACTCCATAAAGGTGGGGAACCTCTGAAAATAGGCAGGAGTTAAGACAGCTAATGTCTCCTGAGAGATTTCGTCTGGCTCTTCCAAAGGGAGCGTCTTTTAAGGAGGATGGTCATCCTTTTGTGTTTGTGGAAAAGTGACAATGACTCCCAAAATGCTGCCCTTCCTCCTTAGTACAAGAAGACTTGATCTGGCTTTCTTCTTCCATAGCTATTGAGACAGACTTCCTTCCGTGGCTGATGGCAGAAGTGGAGAAAACATTGGAGGAGAAGGCTCTGGGGAGGGCAGAGCTTGGCTGCAATTGCCCCAACCTTGAAATATAAGCTCTTCTGCGTGATATTGGTGGTTTGGTTGTTTGTTTTTTTTTTTTTTTTCCACCGAGTCATAGAATCACCAAATGATTTGGGTTGGAAGGGACCTAAAAGGTCATCTTGTTCTGCCCGCGTTGCCACGGGCAGGGACACCCTCCACTCAACTAGGTTGCCCAAAGTCCCATCCAACCTGGTCTTGAACACTTGCAGGGATGGGGCCTCCACAACTTCTCTGGGCAACTGTTCCAGGGCCTCAGCACCACCCTCACAGGGAAGAATTTCTTCCTACTATCCGATCTCAATCTCCCCTCCTTCAGCTTAAGGCCATTCCCCCTTGTCCTGTCACTCCCTGCCCTTGTCAAGAGTCCCTCTCCATCTTTCCTGTAGCCCCTTTAGGGACTGGAATGCTGCTATTTAGGGCTCCCCCGAGCCTTCTCTTCTCCAGGCTGAACAACCCCAAGTCTCTCATTCTGGCTGCATAGCAGAGGTGCTCCAGCCCTTTGATCATCTTTGTGGCCTCCTCTGGACTTGCTTCAACAGCTCCATGTCCTTCTTGTCCTGGGGACCCCAGAGCTGGACGTGGTATTGCAGGGGGGGTCTCACGAGAGCAGAGTAGCGGGGGGAGTCTCCTCCCTCGACCTGCTGGTCATGCTGCTGTTGATGCAGCCCAGGGCACGGTTGGCTTTCTGGGCCGCGAGTGCACACAGCTGGCTCATGCTGAGCTTCTCATCCACCAACACCCCCAAGTCCTTCTCCTCAGGGCTGCTCTCAATCCATCCTCCGCCCAGCCTTGGCGTCCTTTGCCAGATGCAATTCTTTCAGGGCTTTAGCTTTCCTAACCCGATCCCTGGCTGCTCAGACAATTTCACAACAAATCTAATGCTGCAGGGTAGAATTTCATTCTTGCTTCAAAGGAAGATCATTCGGAAATACCATGCCATCTCAAAGATAAACAAGGTTTACAGCCTGCAGATGGACGTGCCCACTTGGCCCCGCACCCCTCTGCCAGCCCGGTCGCACCATGGTTACCAGCTGCAGCACTGTCACCTTCCTCACCAGTGCGACCCCCCAGAGCCTCCAAAATCCCCTAAATTCACCCCAAAGCACGCCCTTTCACGTGACCCATGAACTCTCACAGCAATGGGGGATGTGCCCTGGCCACCCCGTGCCCATCCCTCTGCTGCTGCTCAGCAAGGTAAGAGAGGTGTCCCTAGGCAGGTCCCTGCCAGCCTGGGGGGTTTCCCCAGTGATGTCACCTCACTTTCACCCTGTCCTCAAGGTGGTGGCCTGGTCCATGGGGTACAGCCACCTGGGGCTGGACCGTGTGGTGGTCATGTAGGTCACAGGCCACCCCCTGCCTGTCCCTGTCCCCGTCACTGTGCTGTCCCTGTCCCCACAGGTGTCCTGGCCCCATCCCTGACGCTCTCCCTCAGCCCAGTGTCATGCCTGCAGGTTCCTGCATGTCCCCATCCCTCTCCTGTCCCCCCACTGTCCCTGTCCCTCTTCCCATCACTATTGCCGTCCCTGTCCCTGTCCCTGCAGGTGCCTTGTCCCCACCCTTGTCCCTGTGACTCTCCCTAAAGGTGTCCTGTCCCCATCCCTGTCCCCCTCCCCGTCCCCATCCCCGTCCCTGTCCCTACAGGTGTCCTGTGCCTGTCCCTGTCCCCAGTGTCACCCCCACAGCTGCCCCGTCCCCATCCCTGTCCCCACAGGTGCCCTGTCCCCACTGGGGCCCTGTCCTCACCCCTGGCCCACCCCTCGCCCTCGTCCCCGTCTCTGTCCCAGGGCAGGGCAACAAGGAGGCAGGCAGCTTGCCTGGGCAGTGCCTGCGCAGTTCTGGCCTAGAGGATCAAGCGCTTCCTGCTTCAGAGCTGCCAGGCTGGCGCTTTTCACCACTAAAGGCAGCAGCCCCACTTGCTCCAGCAGCTGCACTGAGACCCCCCACTCGCTCCAGCAGCTGCGCTGGGAGCCACTCCAGTAGCTGGCACCACAAGCCAGGGGTTGACTCCAGGAGCTGGCACCCAGTCCACCCACGCCAGCCCCCCAGTAGCTGGCACATTGTCCTTTCAGTTCACAGACACACAGGGCAGAGAGTGAGCTTACGCAGAGAGACAGAGCAGAAAAGATTTAATAAGAAGGTATTGGAAGACAGGACAGACATCATCTGTGTCCTGCTACCAATCACTTCTCTCTGGAGACTGGTGTCAGCAGGTCGTCCGTCACCTGAAGCTTCTTCAGCAAGATGTGAGGGGACCAAGTTGGGCAGTGGGTGCTCACGGAACAGGAGCCCTCTTCATCTGCAGCCACTTCAGCCTGAAGCTCCTCAGCAGCCTTCTGTCAGAAGTCATCCTGCTCGTCCCGTGCCAGCAAAGCTCCAGCAGGCTCTCCCAGTTCTCCAGCTCTCTGCGGAGGAAACGATGTCCTACACAGTTCCTCAGGGGAGCTTTAGATGTGCAGTGGCACTCGAGCATTGATCACCTGATGGACGGTCTGCAGTTTCCTGGCTCGCTCTTGCAGCTGCTTGCTAAGGAGACGCAGCTTAGCACACTTCTGCTTGAGCTTCTCCACCTCCTCCCGCACTTCAGGAGAGCTTCTCTTCCTCAGAAGACAGTTCTCCTCTTGAAGGGCACAGCACCGCCTCTCCAGGTCTTTCAGGGCGCTCTGGAGGTGGGCGTTCTGCTCCAGCAGCCTGCTGTGACTGCTCCCAAGCAGCCAGTCCTCCTGATTCTCGTCGGTCTGAACGCCCACCTCTGCCACAGACCGCCCGCTGCCAGCACTTCCTTGCGGCGGGGAGTGCAAGCTGTGCGGCGCCAAGTCTTGCCCCACAGCCTGGAGCAAAACCTCCACACCGCTTCCTTCCTCCTGGAGACCAGCATGGCAGGAGGGAGTTGCCGTGAGGCTCTCCAAAGAGCAGGGCCCGATGGCCCCGGTGCCCAGGAGGGTCTGCAGGCGCTGCCAGGCTGTAGCCTTGGCCCTGGCCTCCCTGCAGGAAGCAGGCTGCTGGCCCTCGAACCGCTCCAAGATGTAATTTTGGAATAGTCTTCTCTGTTGCAGCAGTTCATCTTGGAGGCGGAGGATGCGGGCAGCCTGCTGGCCATTGGTGTCCCAGCGCAGCTTGCCGAGGACGTCCTGGAGCTTCCCGCTGGCCTGGCTGCTGCTCCAGGCTGCTCTCACCAGCTCCTTGGCCAGCTGCTGCTGCAGGTCCCGTGCCTGACGGATGGCGTCGCCACGCTCTTGCTGCAGCATCCCCTGCACCTCGCGCAGCTCAGCCTCCTTCGAGCGCAGCAGCTGGCGGATCTCCGCCGCCCGCTGCCGCTGGTACAGCTCCCGTAGCCGCTGGAGCTCCCGTGCCTGCCGTTGCTCCCATTTGGAGTGCAGCCGTTTGGCCAGGAGCCGCTGCTCCCGCTCTGCCGCCTCCTTCAGCTGGCGAGTTTCAGCGGCAAAGCGCTGGCGCAGCTCTTGGGAGCGGAGTCGCTCGGCCTCCAGCTCAGCCCGCAGCCTCTCCCGCTGCTGCTTCTGCTCGTCCTTCTGCGCCGGGCCCCGGCAGGGTGAGGGTCGGCTGTGTGCCATGGGCCGCCGTCCCGCACCGTCCCGGCTCATGGCTGCAGGGATGGCAACCAAACACGGCCACCAACAGCCACCAACGTCGTGCGTCACTTCCTCTCAGCAGCTGCTGCCTCCCTTGACCACGCAGGTGCGCAGACAGCGTCTGCAATGAGCCAAGGGTGGGCGAGTATGGCCTTGTATACGTGTCCTGGCGCTGACCTCACAAAGGAGGGGTGGGTCCACGTGGCCTTATAAGGTGTGCCCTGGTGCTGAGCTCACCAAGGAGGGGTGGGTCCACGTGGCCTTATAAGGTGTGTCCTGGTGCTGAGCTCACCAAGGAGGGATTAAGCCGCTTGGTTTTGTCACTGCTTATCTTACTCCTGATAAGAGAGTTAGACTCCTTTCCATAAGAAGGGAGTTGTCATGTTCGGTCCCTGAAGGTGAAGCAGGGAGTCCCTGCTCTGGATCATCTCCTCCTCCTCCTCTACTCTGGAGAAAGATCCCGTAGGTTGTTGCCTGCATGGATGAGCAAGCAGCTGCTGGAAAAACTCAAAGGGAAGAAAGAAATTGAGAGCATGTGAAAAAAGGGAATGGCCACTTGGGAGGAATATAGGAATGTAGTCAGAGTGTGTAGGGATGCAAGAAGGAAGGCTAAGGCCCGCTTGGAATGAAAACTGGCAAGGGGCGTCAAGGAGAGCCAGAAGGGCTTCTTCAAGTACATCAGCAGCAAAAGGAAGACAAGGGAGAATGTGGGCCCGCTGCTGAATGAGGCGGGTGCCATGGCGACGGAGGATACAGAGAAGGTGGAGTTACTGAATGCCGCCTTTGCTTTGGTCTTTACTGCTCAGGCCAGCCCTCAGGAATCCCAGACCCTGGAGGTAGGAGAGAAAGTCTGGAGAAAATACGACCTTCGTCTTTGGTCGAGGAGGATGAGGTTAGAGAACATCTAGGCAAGCTCAACATCCACATATCCATGGGCCCTGATGGGATGCACCCGCGAGTGCACAGGGAGCTGGCAGATGTTCTTGCTAAGCCGCTCTCCGTCATCTTTGAAAGGCAATGGAGAACAGGAGAGGTGCCTCAGGACTGGAGGAAAGCCAGCGTCACTCGAGTCTTCAGAAAGGGCAGGAAAAAGGACCCAAGAAACCACAGGCCAGTCAGCCTCCCCTCCATGCCTGGAAAGGTCAATGGAACAGCTCATGCTGATGGTCATCAGTGAGTATCTGGAGGAGAAGAAGGTTATCAGGAATGGTCAACATGGATTCACTGTAAGAATATAGAATCTTAGCTATAAGAAAACTTATACTAACTAGAAAGCTGCTTAAGGCCTAGAACTGTTTTAAAGCCTATAATCATGGGAAAGGGGTTTGTAATCAAGGTAATAGCTAACTGACCATGGCAATGTACAATGCTGCTACGTTCCTTGTACAGTCCCTACCCAACCAGACAATAGGCCCTGGAATATTAATCTTATGAAGGAAGTTGTAATGGACAAGCGTATCC
Source organism: Balearica regulorum gibbericeps (assembly GCF_011004875.1). Lineage (NCBI taxonomy): Eukaryota > Metazoa > Chordata > Aves > Gruiformes > Gruidae > Balearica > Balearica regulorum. Next base: position 320,562 of record NW_022679074.1, on the reverse strand, counting down.
ACAGCGAGGATACTGCGCATGCCTGCAGGAAGAGGGTCACCCAGCGAACACGGGTGCGAGACCACTGACGACCACCAGAGACCCCTGAGGACCACCAACTCAAATCACTGAGCATGCGTGATGGGGAGGAGAATATGGAAATGGATTCCAAGAAATGATTATCATAGGACTGCCTTTTCTCGGAAAAATAATGAATATGTATATTTTGATTCTATATAACCTGTATGTTGGTGATCACCTGGCATGCACGTTTGGTGGAGCTATTTCCCTCATGCATCCAGCGCTGCAATAAAGCAAACCTAGGGTAACTCACGTCTGGTAGAATTTTTCTTTAACAGATGGCGACCCAGATGGGACCCTAGGACGCAAGAGGAAGAAGCACCAGTTAATTCTCTGGACAAACCCGTGACCAACGCTCGTTGCCGGCAAAATAGGTGAGTTCACCTAAGAGACTTGGACACGGGTGTTTCCAGACGATACTGGGAGTACTCTTGTGTTTAAACTTGCTAAAAGATTTGGTAAGAGGAAAAGAAGTAAGAAATGGGAAATACACCCAGCATTGAAAGGGGGACGCCCCTTGCGGAGGTTTTGGAAAATTGGAATAAGGTTTATGGGGCACAGACTTTGCAAAAGAAAAGACTGATTGTGTTGTGTCAGGAGGAATGGCCATTCCTCCTGATGGAGAAAAGGATGGAGAAAAGGATGGAGAAAAGGATGAACATGATTGTGAACAGGTGATCAAAATGACGAGCAAACCATGAGACGACCTACAAGATCAGCCTTTGGATAACCCAGATATGAACTTGTTTACTGACGGCTCCTCCTATTATGAAGAAGGATGGAAATGTACAGGGTTTGCTGTTACCACGGAAACTAAGGTATTGTTAGCAGGACCTTTGCCTCCCACTCTAGGTGCTCAAGGCGCAGAGATCGTCGCCCTCACGAAAGCTGCACAATATGCGATCGGCATACGGGTTAATTTGTATACTGACTCTAAGTATGCGTTTGGAGTTTGTCATGCTACAAGTATGCTGTGGAAAGAAAGGGGATTTCTCACATCAGCAGGTAAAACGATTGCCCATGGACAACAGATGAAAGAACTTTTGGAGGCGATCCAAATACCATCTGAACTAGCAGTAATATATATTAAAGCACACACCAACCAAGAGAGTCAATTGGCAAAAGGGAACGAGCTCGCGGACCAGGCTGCAGAAGCGGCAGCCCGACAAGTCATCTTTGCAATGACACTGACCCATAAAGGAGAGCTCGGCCGGGAATTACCAGACATGCAGAAACTGTATGAGGAACTTCCCGAGGAAGAAAGACAGCTGTGGGAGAAGCTGGGAGCTGAACAGCAGAATGGACAATGGACTCTAGGGGGGAAACCATTACTCCCAAAAAGGTATTTAATACCGATCGCGTGATGGCACCATGAGAAAACCCATGGTGGACCTGAGAATATAGCTTTGAGAGTACAGAGACTGTGGGCAGCACCAGGGATTTACACTGCTATTAGGAGAGTTTGCGAAGGGCGGCGACTGTGCAAACAGTATGCCTCTTTGAAAATCAAGGCACCTTGTCTTCTGCCGCCCCCCACTCTCCTCCACTTCCTCATCCTCCAGCTAGATCATCTGGCTTCTTCCTCCTCCTCCTCCTCCTCCTCCTCCTCCTCCTCGTTTGGCTGCCTGCTCTTCACCCTTCTTGGGTCCTCCTCCTTCCCCTCTTCCTCCTTCCTCCTCTTGCCTCTTCTTACTACATCTGTCTTCCTCTTGACTCCTCCTCCTCCTTGTATTCCCTTCTCCTCCCCCGGAGACAGCAGAGGTAAGAGGACTAGGAGGCATCAGCAGGCAATGAAAAGGCAACAGAAGGCAGCAGGAGGAGGAGGAGGAGGAGTATGATAAGGAGAATGAGGAGGCGGAAGAGGGGGCGTCTGGTGCCATTGGAGGCAAGAAGAGGCAAGAGGAGGCAAGATGAGGAGGAGGAAGATGAGGAGGTAACAGAAGGCTTAGTTGGGGAAGGGAGCGGAAGAGCAGAGGAACTTGAGCAGGAGGTGGAGGCGTCGTCTACGGGAGTGAAGCAGGAGAGAGAGGAGGCAAGAGGAAGCCATAGGTGCGGAGGAGGAGGCAAAAGGAGGAAAGAAGAGGCCAAAGGAGGTAGAGGAGCAGGAGGCAAGAATGGGCAGGACTAGGCAAGAGGAAGAGGAGGAGGAAAGGAAGGGAAGAGGAGGGAAGAGAAGGCAAGAGGAGGAAGAGGAAAGAGGATGAGGAAGCAGCAGGAGGCAAGAGCAGGAGGAGAGAAGAGGAGGCAAGAGGAGGAGGTGGCAATGGGAGGCAGAAGGAGGAAGAGGAAAGAGGCCAGAGGAGGAGGAGGAGGAGGGAAGAGGTGAGAAGAGGAAGAGGAGAAGGAGGAAGCAAAAAGGAGGTGAGTGGCAGAGGGGTAACAAGTAGGCAAGGAAAGCAAGAGGAGGCGGAAGAGGAAGTGGGGAAGGAAAGAGGAGGCAGCAGGAGGCGAGAGCAGAAGAGTGGTGCAAGTGGCGAGGAGGAGGCCAGCAAAGGTCAGAGGAGGCCCGAGAGAGAGGAAGATGCTGTTGCCTTTTGCCACTTGTTGCCTGCTGTTGCCTCCAGTCTCCTCCTTCCTCGTCAGGTTGTTTCCTATTTCTCCCCTTCTCTGCATCTCCTCCTCCCTCCTCTCGTGCAGCTCTTCCTCCTGTGGTGCTCTCCACCTCCTCCTTAGTAGGCTTCCTAGTGCCTCCTCCTCTTCTGGTGTCCTCCCATTGCCTCCTGTTTCCTCCTCCACCTTTTGCCTCGTTTTGTCTCCCTTAGCATCCTGGGTACTCCTCCTCTTTTTGTTTGTATACTTCCAGGTTCCTCCTACTGCATCTTCCTTTCTGCTCCTTTTTCTCAGCTTCCCTTTCTAGTGCCCACTGTTACCTCCTGTCATTTTCTCATCCTCCTCCTCCTTCTTCCTCCTCCTCTCTCCTCCCATGGCATCCTCTTGCCTCATCCTAGTTTCCTTCCTTTTTCCTCCTCTAGCCTCCTGCTGCTTTACCCCTTGGGTCCTCCCGTCTCATCTTCTTGCATTCTCTGTTTTCTCCTCCAATGGCCTCGTTGGCCTTCTTCTCTTCTTGCCTCCTATGACCTCTTTTTACCTCCTGCCCCTCTTCCTCCTGCTGCTCCTCTTGCCACTTCTTGCCTCCTCTTCCTGCTCTCCCTCTAGTGCCTCTGGGTTCCACCTCGTTCATCCTCCTCATCTGCCTGTGACCTCCGGCTCTTCCTGCTGCCTTCCTCTTTCTCTCCACCTTCTATGATTTCTCTTGCTTCCTTTTGCCTTCTCAAGCTCAAGTGGTGCCCCAGCCTTCTCACAGCCCTTTCCAAGGAACAGGGAGCATGCCAACCATCATCCCGTAGACCTGGAGGGTGACAGCAGAGGGTGGCTGCTGCCTTCTCACCACGGATAATCACTGTTCAGAACACAAGCTCCCGCAGCCGTAACAGCGAGGGTCCCCCAGTGCATCCCTGCTGCCTCCTGACCCCGCTCCCAGCTGCTCATCGGCTCCCAAGGGTAGCGGTGGGAGTCCCTGGGGAGTGCCCTGCAGTGCTCAGGCCTCACTGGCAAGCGCCGGCACTGCTGTGGTACCGCAAGGGGACACCTCCCTGTCATGCGCTGCATCCCCTTGTGACATCATCCCCCGTCATTTGGAGGTCCATTATGACAGCAGCAGGGAGATGGCACAGCTGGGGAGACAGGTAACAGCCACCCCCTCTCTTCTCAGCCCTTTTCCAAAAATTGCATCTGTCCCCGCACCAAGGGGCTCTCTGCTACTGAGAGCCTGGGCGGGCAGGCGGGGTTTTGGGGTTGGCTGTGGTCGGGCTGTTCTCAAGAGGTGGGATTGAAGGCCTGTGGGATAAACCAGCCACTCCCCTGTTACCAAACACTCTCTGCTCTGCGTTGCTCTCCTGCGAGGAGGAGCACATGCTTCACTGTACTGGGTTTGGCTGGGATGGCGTTACTTTTCTTCAAAGCAGCCCGTATGGTGCCAGCAAAGGGTAGAGGAGGCCCGAGAGAGAGGAAGATGCTTTTGCCTTTGGCCACTTGTTAGCCTGCGGTTGCCTCCAGTCTCCTCCTCCCTCGTCAGGTTGTTTCCTATTTCTCCCCTTCTCTGCATCTCCTCCTCCCTCCTCTCTTGCAGCTCCTCCTCCTGTGGCCCTCTCCACCTCCTCCTTAGTAGGCTTCCTACTGCCTCCTCCTCTTCTCGTTTCCTCCCATTGCCTCCTGTTTCCTCCTCCACCTTTTGCCTCCTTTTGTCTCCCTTAGCATCCTGGGTACTCCTCCTCTTTTTGTTTGTATGCTTCCAGGTTCCTCCGACTGCATCTTCCTTTCCGCTCCTTTTTCTCACCACCTCTTTCCAGTGCCCACTCTTACCTCCTGTCATTTTCTCATCCTCCTCCTCCTTCTTCCTCCTCCTCTCTCCGCCCATGGCATCCTCTTGCCTCATCCTACTTTCCTTCCTTTTTCCTCCTCTAGCCTCCTGCTTCTTTACCCCTTGGGTCCTCCCGTCTCATCTTCTTGCAATCTCTTTTTTCTCCTCCAATGGCCTCGTTGGCCTTCTTCTCTTCTTGCCTCCTATGACCTCTTTTTACCTCCTGCCCCTCTTCCTCCTGCTGCTCCTCTTGCCACTTCTTGCCTCCTCTTCCTGCTCTCCCTCTAGTGCCTCTGGGTTCCACCTCGTTCATCCTCCTCATCTGCCTGTGACCTCCGGCTCTTCCTGCTGCCTTCCTCTTTCTCTCCACCTTCTATGATTTCTCTTGCTTCCTTTTGCCTTCTCAAGCTCAAGTGGTGCCCCAGCCTTCTCACAGCCCTTTCCAAGGAACAGGGAGCATGCCAACCATCATCCCGTAGACCTGGAGGGTGACAGCAGAGGGTGGCTGCTGCCTTCTCACCACGGATAATCACTGTTCAGAACACAAGCTCCCGCAGCCGTAACAGCGAGGGTCCCCCAGTGCATCCCTGCTGCCTCCTGACCCCGCTCCCAGCTGCTCATCGGCTCCCAAGGCTAGCGGTGGGAGTCCCTGGGGAGTGGCCTGCAGTGCTCAGGCCTCACTGGCAAGCGCCGGCACTGCTGTGGTACCGCAGGGGACACCTCCCTGTCATGCGCTGCATCCCCTTGTGACATCATCCCCCGTCATTTGGAGGTCCATTATGACAGCAGCAGGGAGATGGCACAGCTGGGGAGACAGGTAACAGCCACCCCCTCTCTTCTCAGCCCTTTTCCAAAAATTGCATCTGTCCCCGCACCAAGGGCTCTCTGCTACTGAGAGCCTGGGCGGGCAGGCGGGGTTTTGGGGTTGGCTGTGGTCGGGCTGTTCTCAAGAGGTGGGATTGAAGGCCTGTGGGATAAACCAGCCACTCCCCTGTTACCAAACACTCTCTGCTCTGCGTTGCTCTCCTGCGAGGAGGAGCACATGCTTCACTGTACTGGGTTTGGCTGGGATGGCGTTACATTTCTTCAAAGCAGCCCGTATGGTGCCAGCAAAGGGCAGAGGAGGCCCGAGAGAGAGCAAGATGCTTTTGCCTTTGGCCACTTGTTACCTGCGGTTGCCTCCAGTCTCCTCCTTCCTCGTCAGGTTGTTTCCTATTTCTCCCCTTCTCTGCATCTCCTCCTCCCTCCTCTCTTGCAGCTCCTCCTCCTGTGGCCCTCTCCACCTCCTCCTTAGTAGGCTTCCTAGTGCCTCCTCCTCTTCTGGTGTCCTCCCATTGCCTCCTGTTTCCTCCTCCACCTTTTGCCTCGTTTTGTCTCCCTTAGCATCCTGGGTACTCCTCCTCTTTTTGTTTGTATACTTCCAGGTTCCTCCTACTGCATCTTCCTTTCTGCTCCTTTTTCTCAGCTTCCCTTTCTAGTGCCCACTGTTACCTCCTGTCATTTTCTCATCCTCCTCCTCCTTCTTCCTCCTCCTCTCTCCTCCCATGGCATCCTCTTGCCTCATCCTAGTTTCCTTCCTTTTTCCTCCTCTAGCCTCCTGCTGCTTTACCCCTTGGGTCCTCCCGTCTCATCTTCTTGCATTCTCTGTTTTCTCCTCCAATGGCCTCATCGTCCTTCCTCTCTTCTTGCCTCCTATTACCTCTTTTTACCTCCTGCCCCTCTTCCTCCTACTGCTCCTCTTGCCACTTCTTGCCTCCTCTTCCTGCTCTCCCTCTAGTGCCTCTGGGTTCCACCTCTTTCATCCTCCTCCTCTGCCGGTGACCTCCGGCTTTTCCTGTGGCCTTCCTCTTTCTCGCCACCTTCTATGATTTCTCTTGCTTCCTTTTGCCTTCTCAAGCTCAAGTTGTGCCCCAGCCTTCTCCCAGCCCTTTCCAAGGAACAGGGAGCATGCCAACCATCATCCCGTAGACCTGGAGGGTGACAGCAGAGGGTGGCTGCTGCCTTCTCACCAGGGATAATCACTGTTCAGAACACAAGCTCCCGCAGCCGTAACAGCGAGGCTCCCCCAGTGCTCCCAGCTGCTGAGCGGCTCCCAAGGGCAGCGGTGGGAGTCCCTGGGGAGTGCCCTGCAGCGCCCAGGCCTCACTGGCAAGTGCCGCCACTGCTGGGGTACTGCAGGGGACACCTCCCTGTCATGCGCTGCATCCCCTTGTGACATCATCCCCCGTCATTTGGAGGTCCATTATGACAGCAGCAGGGAGATGGCACAGCTGGGGAGACAGGTAACAGCCACCCCCTCTCTTCTCAGCCCTTTTCCAAAAATTGCATCTGTCCCCGCACCAAGGGGTCTCTGCTACTGAGAGCCTGGGCGGGCAGGCGGGGTTTTGGGGTTGGCTGTGGTCGGGCTGTTCTCAAGAGGTGGGATTGAAGGCCTGTGGGATAAACCAGCCACTCCCCTGTTACCAAACACTCTCTGCTCTGCGTTGCTCTCCTGCGAGGAGGAGCACATGCTTCACTGTACTGGGTTTGGCTGGGATGGCGTTACATTTCTTCAAAGCAGCCCGTATGGTGCCAGCAAAGGGCAGAGGAGGCCCGAGAGAGAGCAAGATGCTTTTGCCTTTGGCCACTTGTTGCCTGCGGTTGCCTCCAGTCTCCTCCTTCCTCGTCAGGTTGTTTCCTATTTCTCCCCTTCTCTGCATCTCCTCCTCCCTCCTCTCTTGCAGCTCCTCCTCCTGTGGCCCTCTCCACCTCCTCCTTAGTAGGCTTCCTAGTGCCTCCTCCTCTTCTGGTGTCCTCCCATTGCCTCCTGTTTCCTCCTCCACCTTTTGCCTCCTTTTGTCTCCCTTAGCATCCTGGGTACTCCTCCTCTTTTTGTTTGTATGCTTCCAGGTTCCTCCGACTGCATCTTCCTTTCCGCTCCTTTTTCTCACCACCTCTTTCCAGTGCCCACTCTTACCTCCTGTCATTTTCTCATCCTCCTCCTTCTTCCTCCTCCTCTCTCCTCCCATGGCATCCTCTTGCCTCATCCTACTTTCCTTCCTTTTTCCTCCTCTAGCCTCCTGCTTCTTTACCCCTTGGGTCCTCCCGTCTCATCTTCTTGCAATCTCTGTTTTCTCCTCCAATGGCCTCATCGTCCTTCCTCTCTTCTTGCCTCCTATTACCTCTTTTTACCTCCTGCCCCTCTTCCTCCTACTGCTCCTCTTGCCACTTCTTGCCTCCTCTTCCTGCTCTCCCTCTAGTGCCTCTGGGTTCCACCTCTTTCATCCTCCTCCTCTGCCGGTGACCTCCGGCTTTTCCTGTGGCCTTCCTCTTTCTCGCCACCTTCTATGATTTCTCTTGCTTCCTTTTGCCTTCTCAAGCTCAAGTTGTGCCCCAGCCTTCTCCCAGCCCTTTCCAAGGAACAGGGAGCATGCCAACCATCATCCCGTAGACCTGGAGGGTGACAGCAGAGGGTGGCTGCTGCCTTCTCACCAGGGATAATCACTGTTCAGAACACAAGCTCCCGCAGCCGTAACAGCGAGGCTCCCCCAGTGCATCCCTGCTGCCTCCTGACCCCGCTCCCAGCTGCTGAGCGGCTCCCAAGGGCAGCGGTGGGAGTCCCTGGGGAGTGCCCTGCAGCGCCCAGGCCTCACTGGCAAGTGCCGCCACTGCTGGGGTACCGCAGGGGACACCTCCCTGTCATGCGCTGCATCCCCTTGTGACATCATCCCCCGTCATTTGGAGGTCCATTATGACAGCAGCAGGGAGATGGCACAGCTGGGGAGACAGGTAACAGCCACCCCCTCTCTTCTCAGCCCTTTTCCAAAAATTGCATCTGTCCCCGCACCAAGGGGTCTCTGCTACTGAGAGCCTGGGCGGGCAGGCGGGGTTTTGGGGTTGGCTGTGGTCGGGCTGTTCTCAAGAGGTGGGATTGAAGGCCTGTGGGATAAACCAGCCACTCCCCTGTTACCAAACACTCTCTGCTCTGCGTTGCTCTCCTGCGAGGAGGAGCACATGCTTCACTGTACTGGGTTTGGCTGGGATGGCGTTACATTTCTTCAAAGCAGCCCGTATGGTGCCAGCAAAGGGCAGAGGAGGCCCGAGAGAGAGCAAGATGCTTTTGCCTTTGGCCACTTGTTGCCTGCGGTTGCCTCCAGTCTCCTCCTCCCTCGTCAGGTTGTTTCCTATTTCTCCCCTCGACTGCACCTCCTCCTCCTGCTCCTGCTGTTCCACTTAGATCCACTTTCCTCCTGCTGCGTCTCACAGCATCCTCTGGCCTCTTCCTCTTTTTCTTCTTCTTGCCTCCTGCTGCCTCCTCCTCCTCCTCTTCTTCCTCCACTAGCCTGCTGTGTCCTCCTGCGGCCTCCTCTTTTTCTTAAGCTTACGGCCTCCTGGGGCCTAACCTTGCCTCCTCCGCCTTCTTTTCCTGATGCCTCCTTTGGCCTCCTCCTGCTTGACTTCGCGTGACCTGCTCTGGCCTCCTCGTTTGCTTCTCCCTCTTGCCTCTTCTTGCCTCCTTCTCCTGCTTCTGCTTGGACACTTCTTCTGGCCGCTTGCTTCACTCTCGCGCCTCCTCCACCCGGTGCCTCAGCTGCCCTTGCCCTTCTCTTCCTCGGCAGCCTCCTCTAGCCTCCTCTTCCCTTCTGCCTGCTCCTCTGGCCTACTTCTGCTCTTCCCCTTGCCTCTTGGGGCCTCCTCCAGCATCCTCTTGCCTCCTCCTCTTTTGCTTTCCTTTGCCTCCACCTGCCTCCTGCTGCTTGCTCTCTCCCCACCTTTTTCTCAATTCCTTGCCTCCTTTTGCCTCCTCCTCCTCTTCCTCCTCCTCCGCCTCCTGGCGACTCCTTTGGCCTCCCCTTAGGCCTCTTGCGCTTATCTCCATTTGTCTCCTCCTCCTCCTCCTCCTCCTCCTTTGCCTCCTCTGTCCTGCTCTCACCTTCTCTTGCCTTCACATTTTCCCCTCTCTCTGGCCTCCTCTTGCCTCAGCCACTTCCTCTAGCCTGCTCACCTGACTCTTGCCTACTCTGCCCTCATGCTACCTCTTCCTCCTCCTCCTTCTCTTGCCTTCTCTCCCTTCGTCTCCCCACTGTCTTTTGCTACACCTTGTAGGCCTCAGGAAAGCGACCTCCAGCAACATATCCTTTTCAAAAACTACAAATTGACTACGCGGAGATGCCTAGGGCTATGGGATATGCTTATTTACTTGTGATTATTGATCAGCTTTCAGGCTGGGTGGAGGCTTTCCCAACTCGAAAGAATGACTCAAAAGCAGTGGTTAAAGCTCTGTTAAAAGAGATAATACCTAGGTATGGAGTTCCTGAAATAATTGACTCGGACAGGGGAGCACATTTCTCTGCCGCAATTTTAGTGCAAATTTATCATTCATTAAATATCAAGATGCAATTGCACACACCTTATCATCCACAATCGTCAGGACAAGTAGAAAGGATGAATAGGACGATCAAAGACAAATTGGTTAAGACCTGTAAACAAACTGAATTGAAGTGGCCAGAAGCATTAAATTTAGTACTTTGGGACATTAGAAATACACCAAGGCAACCAGTAGGTGTATCTCCAGCAGAAGTTTTATTTGGGAGAATTTTAGCAGTACCTGGAACTTCTATTCCAGCAAAAACAAGCCTTTTGGATGGAGATGAACAGGTAACTCAATATTTATTGTATTTGCAAAATTCTTTTACGCAATTACGAACCATACTACAATATAGTAATACTAGTCTCTGGGCGCAAACCTTTTGTAAAGTTTGGGGAGCTAAGAATGCAAAAGGGGAAAATATTGTAGCGGGTAGAAATACTGAGATTGTATGGAATCCTTTTTTTAATCCTAATGTTTTTCTAGAATTTTGTGTTGGATTTCTGATGGGAGATCCTGAGAATGGAACGGAATCATCAAGAAGTTACACATGGAATATGTATCCATATCACACATATATATATGAGCCGCAAACAGGAACAGGCACCTGCTGTGTCAACCATCACTTATGGGTAATGACAGAGGGTAAACACAACGATTGGTGTTGTATCAATTTGAATCTGACGAGTCCATCCTTTTTTGTAATGTATTACATTATCAAAGATGGGTTTAGGAATTTTCCGGTAGCACATGATTATGAATTTCCATGGGGTTTTCAAACTGGCATTTCTAATACTGACAAAATAATGACCAAATCTAGATTAAGTAAATGAAGTTTAGTTGGAAATGAAGAGGAAACTTTTTGGTTAAATAACACTCACGTTTCCTTAATGAAGTCCTTTGCGAAGAATTTGAATTATACTGAATGTTGGCTTTGTGCATCTTCACCAAAAGCTGTAGGTCGAGGGTTTGATTTAATTGGTATTCCAATTCCGAAGGAGTCAGTTTGGGAAAAGTTTTGGAGAAATACCTCTATAACGACTACATATGAGGAGCAAATATTAACCATCAGAATTCCTCCTTTAGACGAATATCATAACATCCTCTGTGTAGAGAGATGTTATCCCCCAGAGAACTGGACTCGGCGGTTTTGTCTTAATCACACTTTTGTGGGAAATTGGACTAAATGCAACACCACTAATCATATTAAATCTCACTTGAGCTGGGCTTGGAGGGGACCAAAGGCACTAGGACTATTTTGGTTATGTGGTGACAAAGCTGATAAAGTACTCCCACCACGCTGGGGAGGAATTTGCACTCTAGGACTGGTAACTGTGGATTTACAAATTCTCCCTAAAACTATAAATGTTCCAATCTGGCATCGCACCTTTTTAACTCGTGTTAAAAGGACTAATAACCCACTAATAGAAAAACCCTCAGGATTTCACTCTTTTCTCCGATGGTTCATACCATCTTTAGGAGTGAGTGAACTGGAAAAAGCGATTTTAAACATATCGGGAGAAATTGAAAAATTGCCAAATTATACCGCTCGTGGGTTAACAACCTTGCAAATTGAAATTGCAGAACTCTCAAAAATTACCCTACAAAATCGTATGGCCTTAGATATGATGTTAGCATCACAAGGCGGAGTTTGTACAATGCGAAATGTGAGTTGTTGCATGTATGTAGATCATTCAGGGGAATTATTGACTGACGTAGATAAAATCTGGGAGATTAGTTCTCAAATGCGACAAGTACAAAAAGACGATACATCTTGGGGTTTTACTGATACTGTGTCGTGGTTGACTTCCTGGGCTCCTGATTCATCTGTGTGGCTCAAAAAGGTGCTTGCTGTAGCAGCCCTAGTGATCATAGGGATTGTATGTATAATAGTGATTTTTCAATGTTGCTTAACCTGTTTTTCTAGTATAGTAGCAAAATTACAAGGAGCTTGGACATATAAATAATTGCAGGGATGCGATGAAAACAAAAGGAGGGAATTGTAAAAATATAGAAGCTTAGCTATAAGAAAACTCATACTAACTAGAAAGCTGCTTAAGGCCTAGAACTGTTTTAAAGCCTATAATCGTGGGAAAGGGGTTTGTAATCAAGGTAATAGCTAACTGACCATGGCAATGTACAATGCTGCTACGTTCCTTGTACAGTCCCTACCCAACCAGACAATAGGCCCGGGAATATTAATCTTATGAAGTAAGTTGTAATGGACAAGCGTATCCACAGCGAGGATACTGCACATGCTTGCAGGAAGAGGGTCACCCAGCGAACACGGGTGCGAGACCACTGACGACCACCAGAGACCCCTGAGGACCACCAACTCAAATCACTGAGCATGCATGATGGGGAGGAGAATATGGAAATGGATTCCAAGAAATGATTATCATAGGACTGCCTTTTCTCGGAAAAATAATGAATATGTATATTTTGATTCTATACAACCTGTATGTTGGTGATCACCTGGCATGCATGTTTGGTGGAGCTATTTCCCTCATGCATCCAGCGCTGCAATAAAGCAAACCTAGGGTAACTCATGTCTGGTAGAATTTTTCTTTAACATTCACCAAGGGGAAATCATGCCTGACCGATCTGATAGCCTTCTCTGATGGCATCACCAGCTGGGTGGATGAAGGGAGAGCAGTGGATGTTGTCTACCTTGACTTCAGCAAGGCTTTTGACGCCATATCTCATCATAACCTCATAAGCAAGCTTAGGAAGTTCTCTACAGGTGGGTAGAGAACTGGCTGAATGGCAGGATCCAGAGGGGTATGATAAGCAACGCAGAGTCTAGCTGGAGGCCTGTAGCTAGTGGTGTGCCCCAAGAGTCAGTGCTTGGTCGGGTCTTATTCAACATATTCATCAATGACCTGGATGAGGAGACAGAGTGTACCCTCAGCAAGTTTGCTGACGATCCAAATCTGGGAGGAGTGGCTGACACAGTAGAAGGCTGCGCTGCCATTCAGCTAGACCTGGACAGGCTGGACAGTTGGGCAGAAAGGAACCCCTGCCCGCCCTGCCCTCGCTTCATCTGCTGCAGCCTCAACCCCTCGCTGGTGCTGACTGGGCTGCGGCTGCCGGGCCATCGGTGTCCTGCCAGGGTGGCCCGGCAGGGTGGCAGAGGCTTGGCAAAAACACTACCAAGACGTTAGTGTGATATCAAAATACCTTCCCATACTCAAAGACTAAACACAGCACTGCAGTAGCTGTTAGGAAAACCTCTAGGAAAATTACTGAGAAAAAGACCTCTACACGCTTCAGCAAATCTAGCTACTCGTGCTAAGTAAAGCTACGCAAACAGCACAAATCACACCCTATTAGAATCCTAAGCAGTTTATTCTAATTAAAACTTCCTTATTTAGGTTGAACAACTAACATCCCTCCACAGTCAGCAGCCTCAGCACCTCCTGCCATTGCCTCTTCCTCCGCTGCAGCCACGACATCGAGGGGCCGCGGTTCTACCGGTGGGCACGGCAGGGGCGGGAGCAGCAGCAGCGATGGTGCCGGTGCTGGTGGATGCACCAGATGTGCCTCCGGCATCCACAGTCATCCCGCCCTCTGTCCGCAGGTCTCCCTGGGCCGCTGCCATGAGGATTCCAAGGGCATCTTTTCTCTTTCAAAATGGGACGGCTACCTCTGGTTAGGGCACAGGGAGAAAGAGGATCCGCCTTGGGGACAGAGCCCAGAGACGCAGTTTCCGCAGAACTCCAGCTTTATCTTTTTTCCTCCGCTCCAGTGTTGTAATGCCCCATCAGTGCTTTGTGCTTCCTGCGTTGCTCGGTGCGCATCCCATGTTTACTGCATCGCATCACAGGAGAGACCCTCTCTTCTCCACCCATCCCAGCAAGATCTCTCGCATTTACAGCAGGAAAACATACTCTGTAAATGCAACCTTATTTTGTGAGCTCATTAGGGAAGGAAAAAAACCCCCCAAAACAAACACAGTAAAGAAGGGCTCAGTCCCCTTTGCACAGACTCATCTCACACAGGAATTCACTTGTTCACCACTTAATTCATGAGGTTTCTAACTCGCAGTTCTCTAATTCATAACTCCCAACTTGTCACTCCTGCACCCGTGTCCTGTTTTTGGCTGGGGTAAATTTCCTCCGAGTGCTTGGATGGGGCTGTGGTTTGGATTTATGCTGAAAACGCTGTTGGTGACACAGGGATGTGTTAGTTACTGCTGAGCAGCGCTCGCACAGCGTCAAGGGCTTCTCTGCTCCTCGCACTGCCCCGCCAGCGAGTAGGTTCTGGTCCACAGCATTGCCGTGGCAGAGGGTTATCGCAGCCTCAGAGAATGGTCAGGGTTGGAAGGGCCCTCTGGAGATCAGCTAGTCCAACCCAACTGCTAAAGCAGGATCACCTAGAGCAGGTGTCACAGAACCGTGTCCAAGTGGGTTTTGAATCTCTCCAGAGGAGGAGACTTGATCACCCTCAGAGTGAAGTTTTTCTTCATTTTCAGACAGAACTTCCTGTGTTCCAGTTCGTGCCCGTTGCCCCTTGTCCTGTCACTGGGCACCATTGAGAAGAGTCTGGCCCCTTCCTCTAGACATCCACCCTTTAGCTATTTAGAAGCATTGATCAGATCCCCTCTCAGTCTTCTCCAGGCTAAAGAGACCCAGCTCTCTCTCAGCCTTTCCTCATACAAGAGATGCTCCAGTCCTCTCATCATCCCTGCAGCCCTCCACTGGACTCTCTCCAGTAGTTCCCTGTCTGTCTTGAACTGGGGAGCCCAGAACTGGACACAATATTCCAGATGTGGCCTCACCAGGGCAGAGTAGAGGGGGGGATAACCTCCCTCAACCTGCTGGCCCCGCTCTGCTTAACACACTCCAGGACACCATTGGCCTTCTTGGCCACGAGGGCACAGTGCTGCCTCATGGAGAGCTTCTTGTCCACCAGGACTGCCAGGTCTTTCTCTGCAGTGCTGCTTCCCAGCAGGTCAACCCCTAACCTGTACTGGTGCTTGAGGTTGTTCTTCCCTAGGTGCAGGATGCTACACTTGCCCTTGTTCAATTTCATTCGGTTCCTTTTCTTTGAGTTTTTCCAGCAGCTGCTTGCTCATCCATGCAGGCAACAACCTACAGGATCTTTCTCCAGAGTAGAGGAGGAGGAGGAGATGATCCAGAGCAGGGACTCCCTGCTTCACCCTCAGGGACCGAACATGACAACTCCCTTCTTATGGAAAGGAGTCTAACTCTCTTATCAGGAGTAAGATAAGAAGTGACAAAACCAAGCGGCTTAATCCCTCTTTGAGGAGCTCAGCACCAGGACACACCTTATAAGGCCACGTGGACCCACCCCTCCTTGGTGAGCTCAGCGCCAGGACACGTACATAAGGCCATACTCGCCCACCCTTGGCTCATTGCAGATGCTGTCTGCACACCTGCGTGGTCAAGGGAGGCAGCAGCTGCTGAGAGGAAGTGACGCACGACGTTGGTGGCTGTTGGTGGCCGTGTTTGGTTGCCATCCCTGCAGCCATGAGCCGGGACGGTGCGGGATGGCGGCCCGTGGCGCGCAGCCGCCCCTCACCCTGCCGGGGCCCGGCGCAGAAGGACAAGCAGAAGCAGCAGCGGGAGAGGCTGCGGGCTGAGCTGGAGGCCGAGCGACTCCGCTCCCAAGAGCTGCGCCAGCGCTTTGCTGCTGAAACTCACCAGCTGAAGGAGGCGGCAGAGCGGGAGCAGCGGCTCCTGGCCAAACGGCTGCACTCCAAATGGGAGCAACGGCAGGCACGGGAGCTCCAGCGGCTGCGGGAGGTGTACCAGCGGCAGCGGGCGGCAGAGATCCGCCAGCTGCTGTGCTCAAAGGAGGCTGAGCTGCGCGAGGTGCAGGGGGTGCTGCAGCAACAGCGTGGCGACGCCATCCGTCACGCACGGGACCTGCAGCAGCAGCTGGCCAAGGAGCTGGTGAGAGCAGCCTGGAGCAGCAGCCAGGCCCGCGGGAAGCTCCAGGACGTCCTCGGCAAGCTGCGCTGGGACACCAATGGCCAGCAGGCTGCCCGCATCCTCCGCCTCCAAGATGAACTGCTGCAACAGAGAAGACTCTTCCAAAATTACATCTTGGAGCGGTTCAAGGGCCAGCAGCCTGCTTCCTGCAAGGAGGCCAGGGCCAAGGCTACAGCCTGGCAGTGCCTGCAGACCCTCCTGGGCACCGGGGCCATTGGGCCCTGCTCTTTGGAGAGCCTCACGGCATCTCCCTCCTGCCATGCTGGTCTCCAGGAGGAAGGAAGCGGTGTGCAGGTTTTGCTCGAGGCTGTGAAGCAAGACTTGGCGCCGCACAGCTTGCACTCCCCGCCACAAGGAAGTGCCGGCAGCGGGCGGTCTGTGCCAGAGGTGGGCGTTCAGACCGATGAGAATCAGGAGGACTGGCTGCTTGGGAGCAGTCACAGCAGGCTGCTGGAGCAGAACGCCCGCCTCCAGAGCGCCCTGAAAGACCTGGAGAGGCGGTGCCGTGCCCTTCAAGAGGAGAACTGTCTTCTGAGGAAGGGAAGCTCTCCTGAAGTGTGGGAGGAGGTGGAGAAACTCAAGCAGAAGAGTGCTAAGCTGCATCTGCTTATCAAGCAGCTGGAAGAGCGAGCCAGGAAACTGCAGACCATCCATCCGGTGATCAATGCTCGAGTGCCACTGCACATCTAAAGCTCCCCTGAGGAACTGTGTAGGACGTCGTTTCCTCCGCAGAGAGCTGGAGAACTGGGAGAGCCTGCTGGAGCTTTGCTGGCACGGGACGAGCAGGATGACTTCTGACAGAAGGCTGCTGAGGAGCTTCAGGCTGAAGTGGCTGCAGATGAAGAGGGCTCCTGTTCCGTGAGCACCCACTGCCCAACTTGGTCCCCTCACATCTTGCTGAAGAAGCTTCAGGTGACGGACGACCTGCTGACACCAGTCTCCAGAGAGAAGTGATTGGTAGCAGGACACAGATGATGTCTGTCCTGTCTTCCAATACCTTCCTATTAAATCTTTTCTCCTCTGTCTCTCTGCGTAATCTCACTCTCTGCCCTGTGTGTCTGTGAACTGGAAGGACAATGTGCCAGCTACTGGGGGGCTGGTGTGGGTGGACTGGGTGCCAGCTCCTGGAGTCAACCAGGGGGTGTGGGCACCCCTGGCTTGTGGTGCCAGCTACTGGAGTGGCTCCCAGCACAGCTTCTGGAGTGAGTGGGGCTGCTGCCTTTAGTGGTGAAAAGCGCCAGCCTGGCAGCTCTGAAGCAGGAAGCGCTTGATCCTCTAGGCCAGAACTGCGCAGGCCCTGCCCAGGCAAGCTGCCTGCCTCCTTGTTGCCCTGCCCTGGGACAGAGACGGGGACGAGGGCGAGGGGTGGGCCAGGGGTGAGGACAGGGCCCCAGGTGGGGACAGGGCACCTGTGGGGACAGGGATGGGGACGGGGCAGCTGTGGGGGTGACACTGGGGACAGGGACAGGCACAGGACACCTGTGGGGACAGGGACAGGGATGGGGACAGGGAGGGGGACAGGACACCTTTAGGGAGAGTCACAGGGACAAGGGTGGGGACAAGACACCTGCAGGGACAGGGACAGGGATGGCAACAGTGATGGGAAGAGGGACAGGGACAGTGGGGGGACAGGAGAGGGATGGGGACATGCAGGAACCTACAGGCATGACACTGGGCTGAGGGAGAGGGTCAGGGATGGGGCCAGGACACCTGTGGGGACGGGGACAGGGACAGGCAGGGGGTGGCCTGTGACCTGTGTGACCACCACACGGTCCAGCCCCAGGTGGTTGTACCCCATGGACCAGGCCACAACCTTGAGGACAGGGTGACAGTGAGGTGACATCACTGGGGAAACCCCCCAGGCTGGCAGGGACCTGCCTAGGGACACCTCTCTTACCTTGCTGAGCAGCAGCAGAGGGATGGGCACGGGGTGGCCAGGGCACATCCCCCATTGCTGTGAGAGTTCATGGGTCATGTGAAAGGGCGTGTTTTGGGGTGAATTTAGGGGATTTTGGAGGTTCTGGGGGGTCGCACTGGTGAGGAAGGTGACAGTGCTGCAGCTGGTAACCATGGTGCGACCGGGCTGGCAGAAGGGTGCGGGGCCAAGTGGGCACGTCCAGCTGCAGGCTGTAAACCTTGTTTATCTTTGAGATGGCATGGTATTTCCAAATGATCTTCCTTTGAAGCAAGAATGAAATTCTACCCTGCAGCATTAGATTTGTTGTGAAATTGTCTGAGCAGCCAGGGATCGGGTTAGGAAAGCTAAAGCCCTGATAGAATTGC
Source organism: Balearica regulorum gibbericeps (assembly GCF_011004875.1). Classification (NCBI taxonomy): domain Eukaryota; kingdom Metazoa; phylum Chordata; class Aves; order Gruiformes; family Gruidae; genus Balearica; species Balearica regulorum. The sequence goes on along the minus strand of NW_022679074.1, from coordinate 302,555 downwards.
ATCTGGCAAAGGACGCCAAGGCTGGGCGGAGGATGGATTGAGAGCAGCCCTGAGGAGAAGGACTTGGGAGTGTTGGTGGATGAGAAGCTCAGCATGAGCCAGCTGTGTGCACTCACGGCCCAGAAAGCCAACCGTGCCCTGGGCTGCATCAACAGCAGCATGACCAGCAGGTCGAGGGAGGAGACTCCCCCCCCTACTCTGCTCTCCTGAGACCCCCCCTGCAGTACCACGTCCAGCTCTGGGGTCCTCAGGACAAGAAGGACATGGAGCTGTTGAAGCAAGTCCAGAGGAGGCCACAAAGGTGATCAAAGGGCTGGAGCACCTCTGCTATGCAGACAGACTGAGAGACTTGGGGTTGTTCAGCCTGGAGAAGAGAAGGCTCGGGGGAGCCCTAAATAGCAGCATTCCAGTCCCTAAAGGGGCTACAGGAAAGATGGAGAGGGACTCTTGACAAGCGCAGGGAGTTACAGGACAAGGAGGAATGGCCTTAAGCTGAAGGAGGGGAGATTGAGATCGGATAGTAGGAAGAAATTCTTCCCTGTGAGGGTGGTGGTGAGGCCCTGGAACAGTTGCCCAGAGACGTTGTGGAGGCCCCATCCCTGCAAGTGTTCAAGACCAGGTTGGATGGGACTTTGGGCAACCTGGTTGAGTGGAGGGTGTCCCTGCCCATGGCAGCGCGGGCAGAACTAGATGACCTTTTAGGTCCCTTCCAACCCAAATCATTCGGTGATTCTATGACTCGGTGGAAAAAAAAAAAAAACAACCAACCAAACCACCAATATCACGCAGAAGAGCTTATATTTCAAAGTTGGGCAATTGCAGCCAAGCTCTGCCCTCCCCAGAGCCTTCTCCTCCAATGTTTTCTCCACTTCTGCCATCAGCCACAGAAGGAAGTCTGTCTCAATAGCTATGGAAGAAGATAGCCAGATCAAGTCTTCTTGTACTAAGGAGGAAGGGCAGAATTTTGGGAGTCATTGTCACTTTTCCACAAACACAAAAGGATGACCATCCTCCTTAAAAGACGCTCCCTTTGGAAGAGCCAGATGAAATCTCTCAGGAGACATTAGCTGTCTTAACTTCTGCCTATTTTCAGAGGTTCCCCACCTTTATGGAGTTGAGCCAGAGCCCCTTCAACCTCAGAAATGGTCCTTCAGTTAAACACCAGTAACTCGGAGTTTCTAATGTCAACTCATTTCTCCCTTGCTCTGGTAATCCTCCAAAAAAGATGCAGGAAGACTCACAAAGCCCTGCTATCTCCGTGTCTGGCCTGCCAACGTACCGGTATTGTGACAGAGATCTCCTGTTCCACGGACTACTCGGGCTAGCCAGCTGCTTAATTCGCAGGAATGTAAAAGCAGCTCTTCTTAGGAAAAGAAACACAAAACAAAAAACTACCCGTGAGCAGAAACATGCCTTTCCCAACTGGCATTGGTGCAAAAAGCACCAACCTGCCTAGTTACAATTGGAAAGGACTAAACAAAAGTTTCCTTTCAGCACATAATACAATGGGAACAGGACTGTCAAGTCTGCTTTAAGGCTATTCTCCCGGTTACATTGCTACATTCACAGATGGAGAAAACCCCAGCAAACCAACACAAAACCCAACAAACCTCTTTCAATGGGGTCATAAGAACAGTCACTCTCACAAAGGTTGTTCGAGACCGAGTCAACAAGCTCCACCAAGACCTGCTGAGCGAACGTCCAAGCTGCTTCCTTCTTGGAGGTCTCCTCCTGTGCCTGCAGTGGTTGTGTCTGCTGGCGTTCGCAAGGTTCCTGCCAAGGCAATGCTGCCTGTAAAACATTCAGGCTTTAGCTGTTACTTCTCTGATCTGGAAGAACCACTTAGCAAACAATAGAACGATCGAGGACATCAGCACATGAAGCATCTGGTCCCTCCAGCCTCTGGTTCTGTGAAAAACATTCCTATGAGAAAGTGCTGGAAAGCAGGCTCACATTCACCTGGGCAGTAGCAAAACCCCCACAGGTTAGAGGGGAACTTCTTCCTTGACATAGCGGTTTTCTTTTTGCTTAAGTCGGAAAAGCAAGTGGCTTGTGACTGGCCAAACTAAGCCTTTCCTGCTGCCTTCGCCTACCCTGATCTCCAGACACGCAGCTTTATTGGGACTGCAAAGAAAGATGACAGTTAGCCTTGGGGCAAGTGGAAGGCGGTTCAGGATTTTCTGCACTTTCCAGCATTTATCTTTTCTAACCTGCTCGTTACAACCCACAGGATATCCTCTTATATCCTTCGACGGCCAGATTGAGAAAACAAATGGACAAGGTTGAGTAACAATGAATAATAAAGGCTTGCCTTTTGTGCTTACTGTGGATTGGGAATGACTGGTATCATCCACTGACTACTTGGAAATCACGGGTGCACGTGCGCTACTACTTAGGTTATAAGGTGGGAAGAAGCTTTTTTGTATTTCAGAGCCTTGCGAGTATTCCTGTAGGGCATTATCATCATGAACAGAGCTAAGCTAACTGCTTGACTTTACAACTGCACAAGCTACAGAAAAAAACTGCTCTCAGGTTTTGCGCAGTCCCCAGGCTCATCTGAACACAGCTCTGGAAAGCAAAGGCATAAGGAATGGCACGTGTTGGGGTGGGTGGAGCTTTAAACGTCATGACTCTGCCTGATGATTCAGTAGGACAAACTACATGCCAAGAATGTGCAGCAAAATGACTCCTGTGAAGTAAAATGGCAAAAACCTACACCCCAGCTGAGGAGGAGGAACAACAATATCGTGCTGATCTGTCAGCCCTCTGATGCCATGTGCTCTTAACCCCTGCTGCCACCCTTGGGAAGGACTCCTGGCAGCACGTGTCACTCAGCAGAGGTGAGATGTGGCGGTCCAGACCACTAGGTCTCCCCGTGAAGAACATGCGCCTTCTCTTCCTGCCCCTGCCACAAGAGCCCTGGAGGTAAGAGCACACCTCACATGCAGGCACATGGTCGGAACTGTACCTGTCTGTTAGAGGAGAGCTGAGAGACCGTGCTCGGAAAAGAAGGGCTATAGAGAACACCAGACAATCTGCATTAGCCTGGTGGACCAAAAACTTCCACAGCAGACCACCTCATTCCGGGTGGAATGCTATGCCGATGGAGAAAAGCCTCCGTGCAGCCGGGCGGCAGTGCAGCAGGCTCACAGGGCCCCAGCAGTGGCACTGTTAACAAACCTCAGGGCATGTCTGATGAGCATCTGGAAAGATCAAAGAAAGAAGCCCTGCACTGTGTGCCAGGCTGTGCACTGAAACCTGAAGGAAGGTCAACTAACCTCTGGAAAAGTCACCCTAATTCGCCCCGTCTGTTAACGTTCAATGCGATGAATTCCAGGATGTTATAAACCCAAGAGTTTGAGAACCACACCCCAAAGCGGTGCTCCCAACTGCAGCATGAATTGACACAGGCTGCCCGTCTGTGCTCTTCACCCCAGCACTGGACATTTCTGCCCAAACTCCTCCAGGCAGAAAGAGGCCTGTGTCTTGATGGCTTCCCATCCCAGAAAAGCTGACCCTGCTCTCCTAAGGCCTCTCCCACCCACACACAATGCCAAGGTGGAGAAATGTAGCCGCTGCTTACTTTTGCCTGGCACCGAACCAAAGTCTCGATGCTCTTGGCAGTTAACGTCACCGACTAGGCAAGAGAGCAAAAGCACAGTGGGAGAAACTCCTCTGATGGTCTATGCCAGAAAACAGAGTCACTCTCTCGACCCAGCTGGAACAAAGACACTTACAGATCTACTGCGGCCCAAGACCTTCATGAGGACATTAATCGAGGGCAATGTGGTCACTCACCTTTCCTGGGCTCCTTTCCCTTGCCTGTGCACAGGGAATGGACAAAGTAAGAGCTCTGTATCACTGAACCCGCCTTTGCTCTGTCCCCTACCAGCCAGTCCAGCGCCTTTTACATCAAAACAGCCAGAGAAGTAGTCCAGGCACAATCGGAGCAGGTGGTGACAGCCGGATTGGCTCCAAGCGCTTACGTTCCCACCACAAGGCTGAGCAACTCGGCCAGCGCTGCCTGCAGCTGCCCCAGCCGTGTGTGTACCTCTCCCCCAACTCTCGAGCTGACTTTCAGCTGCAGCCCAAGCATCCCACCAGCTGCCACACTGACGCCAGAGCTTTGCTCCTCCAGCAGGGCTTACCTGAGGATGGTGTCCAGCCAGAGCTCTTTCATCTCTTGTGAGCTGCAGAAGACAGGAGAAGCAGTATCGCACCCCGCTGCCACCAACTAGGTGTAATGGTGTTTTCCCCACTGGGAAAACCCAGACCTCTGGGGTCAGAGGTTTGCTTCTCAAGGTGCAAAGGGTTTTTCTGGCAGAAGCAGAAGACATCAGGCCTCTGCCTCCCCCCACTCCCCGAGGGCCCTTTTCCCCTGCTGGCCCAGACACGGGGCTTCTCCAGAGCAGGAGCGACAGCCTCCTTCTGCCACAACTGTACCTGGGGTTTTGTGGCAGCAGACGGCACTGACTGCCTGCACCCACGCCCCCAGCCCGGTGCTCCTGGGCACCGGGGCCATCGGGCCCTGCTCTTTGGAGAGCCTCACGGCATCTCCCTCCTGCCATGCTGGTCTCCAGGAGGAAGGAAGTGGTGTGCAGGTTTTGCTCCAGGCTGTGGAGCAAGACTTGGCGCCGCACAGCTTGCACTCCCCGCCACAAGGAAGTGCCGGCAGCGGGCGGTCTGTGGCAGAGGTGGGCGTTCAGACCGACGAGAATCAGGAGGACTGACTGCTTGGGAGCAGTCACAGCAGGCTGCTGGAGCAGAACGCCCGCCTCCAGAGCGCCCTGAAAGACCTGGAGAGGCGGTGCCATGTCCTTCAAGAGGAGAACTGTCTTCTGAGGAAGGGAAGCTCTCCTGAAGTGTGGGAGGAGGTGGAGAAACTCAAGCAGAAGAGTGCTAAGCTGCGTCTCCTTAGCAAGCAGCTGCAAGAGCGAGCCAGGAAACTGCTGACCACCCATCAGGTGATCAATGCTCGAGTGCCACTGCACATCTAAAGCTCCCCTGAGGAACTGTGTAGGACGTCGTTTCCTCCGCAGAGAGCTGGAGAACTGGGAGAGCCTGCTGGAGCTTTGCTGGCACAGGACGAGCAGGATGACTTCTGACAGAAGGCTGCTGAGGAGCTTCAGGCTGAAGTGGCTGCAGATGAAGAGGGCTCCTGTTCCGTGAGCACCCACTGCCCAACTTGGTTCCCTCACATCTTGCTGAAGAAGCTTGTGGAGGAGGCTGAGGCCACTCATTCAGGCCATATTTTACTTGTTGCAAAGGATGAGTAAAACCATTCCAGAGCCAGGGCAGCCGGGAGGCCGAGCTGTGCGTCTCCGTCTCGCAGGTGACACAGGTCAGCAGGCTGCTGCAGAGTGTCTGGAAGGCCGAGCCCGACACGCTGCTGCCCTCCCTGCAGGAACTCTTCGCTGTTATCTCCACCACGGGTGAGTACCGCCTGCCGGGAAATGCGGCCGAGGGCTGGTGGTGGTGGTGGTGGTGGTGGGAGGGGTGTAGAGTACCGTGGGGGCTTGAGGAGAGCGGCAGGTTTGCCAACAGAGAGGGAAAGTTATACCGGTAGCATCGGTCGCTTTGCAGACATTGCCTTGGAACTGTTCCTTCCTGCCCAGATGCTGAAAAGCAACTTTTTGGCCATGAAGAAAGCAAAGCCTTTTCTTCTCTTCTCCCCAACCCCCCCAAGAAGAGCTAAAGGGGAAATGGTGATTTATTTAGCTGCAGAGCAGCATGGTTTTTGGAAAAACTCCTGTTGCAACACTTGAAATGATATAGTGGAGCAGAGTTGGAGTGTCCTGTTAGGAAGAAGTAAAATTCAATACCAAAAGCTGCTCTTCCTCTTGCTCCCTCCAGAGGGGTAGTTTAGGTCTTGGAACTGTTTAGTCTACGAAACTGGGATATATGTAAAGAAGATATAAAACATGGGTATCCTAAGAAGGATTTGCTGTCTGAGTAATGTCGATGCAATTGTAAATAGGTCCTTTCTGACCTCAAAAAAAACCTGTGAAGGACTGTATTAGCTCAGACTGGAAAGTGCCTTTGCTGTTGAGGCAGCTGGGCAACTTAACATTATAACATTATATATTGCTATAACTGGTGTGGTTAGCAGACACTTGTTGAGATAGGAGAGAGAGTTGTTGTAGGAGAGAAGATAAAGCCTGCTTTTTCTATGGGGTTTTCTTTTTAGTTTTTTACACTTTGTCATGTTCAACTATTACAGATCCTTCATTCGAACCTTCTGTTGCCCTGGCAAGTCTTGTGCAGCACAGACCATTACAGGTGATTAGAGTTCTCATCAGGAGCCTTACTACAGATCCAAATGTGAAAGATGCAAGTATGACTCAAGCTCTGTGCAGGTCTGTAAAGGCAGGAAAAGTCTCTTTTTCTTGCCTTTTTTTGAAGCTATTTGTCACTTAGGTTCCATTAAAAAAAACCCCATACAAACAAAAGCCATAGGAGAAGAAAACCCTCTTAAAATGGTATTCTAAGTCACGCTGTTTGGCATGTGAAGGTACTATGTATTTATGATGCTATGGATGTTACTGGCATGGTTTGAGCTGAAGGTTGCTGCCTTGATTGCTGATGTGGCTTCTTTCTCATGCTTTGTTAGGGGTAGGGTGGATGAAGAAGAGGGTTAAATAGAAACTAAGAGGAAGCCAGCGGTGTTCCTTTTAGATGCTAGGTTTAGATCTCCCACCTTATGGGAGGTGGTATAAACAGGAAACTTCATGGTGTTTACAATCAAGCTGAGAAACAAGGCCTTGTTTTCAGAAGATCAACCTTTCCGCTTTTCCAAGCAGCAGAGTGGTGCTCTCACATGATTGTCTTACCCATCATCTGGTTAGAAATGAGTTTTACTGCTTAGTTTTGAGGGTTTTAATTAGCTTAGATATCCTTGTGGGTTTTTAGTAGGATTCACAGGGAACAGCCTCTGTTTCCATCTTCTCTCAAGGCTGTGGAGGTTTGTTGGATGTTCTTTGAATAGTAGAAGAAAAGGAATGATGTAAAAACAATTGCATATTATGCTTCTTGTCACTAATGTAAATGTGAGTCAACGTTGAGATAAGTTGCACTGTTAACAGACTATGATTCAGATTGCAATCTTGGTTAGTATCTTCAGATATGTGAATAGTAGTGATGCAGAAAGTTGACAATGGGAGAAAGATGAAGACCTTGAAGTTCATGGAATTATTGTTTTTAAAGCCTATGGAAGAAGCTGTTACTGAGTGGTGAAGGGTAGAAAAATGAGTAGAGCGGTTAAACAGGAGACAGTTAGAAATCTGTGTTTAAAAAAAGTAACTTTAAAAAAGTCTTTGAACCAAAATAATGTCTGCTGTATTATTTTTTAACTACCTCCATTTGAGTCTAGTGTAATACTTACACATTCCTGTAGCGTAGCACTTGCGTATCTTGGTGAAATACTGAGGTTTTTTTCACAGTGAAAACATTTCTTGTGTTTACATTAAATTGAGAAGCCATATTTCATTTGAGAACATAATGAGAAGCAGCAGCATTGATTTTGTAATTTGGTGTAAGACATATTCTTTAGAGACTTTAAAATCTGTTCAGTCAAGCAGATTCTTGTAACTAAGCTGTGTGCCCAGTCTAAAACACAAAGATGGGAAATTCAGAAGGATTTGTGCATGCTAATAATTTGGCAGTAATGTGCTGGCGATTAATTTTCATGTTAGTGTAATTGTAACGTTTACATTGCGTTGCCTGCTTCAACCCAATGTGATTGTGTAATTGTAGCTTTAGAAGGGCTTCTCTGTGTGCCTCTGCTTAGGGAAGTAATGCAGTGCTGAGCTTTGGGTATAAGAGGAGCTGTTATTATCCCTAAGTGCTCTTTCTTCATGCTAGCCGTGTGGTGGGGTTTTTTCCTTTTCTTTTTGAAAGAGCAGTGCAATCTTACTTGCCTTGTTCATTCTTTGAAATCATACTTGATTTTAAGAGTCTCTAGTTCTGTTCCAAGGAGCTCACTTCTGAGGTACCCCTGGTGGTTTTTGTTTGTAGATACTCTCGTGTCAACACTGTATCCAGTTTCTTTTTCTCTCTCTGGCAACCCTTTGCAGTCATGACTCTCTTCTGGCTTAGAGGAGTGGTTGTAAAGAGAATAATGCAGCTGGAATGTCTGGAGCACCAAATGACAAGTTGTCATCGGGCTTGCATCATTCCCAGGTGATACAGAACTCCAGGCACAGCAAGGTCTCCTGATGGGAATAAGCTGATCTTTGGGGACTGCAAATTAGAGACCTGGTTGCACACTTCCTGAGGATAACTTTCATGACCCTGCAGAGTCTGTCTAAAGTTGAACACAGATTGGTAAATAATCTGTAATTAGACTAATAAATGGAATCTTTTCAGGGAGGGGTTCTATTAGGTACAGGTCCGTATAAGAAATGGCGCTTGCTTTTTGGAATCATTGAGCTGTTCTTAATTAGCTCACCTGTTTCATGAAACCTTCCCTGAAGCATCAGTGAGGAAAAGCAGAAAAGTGTTGAATCTCTTCTATGCTAGATGACGACGTTAAGGGTCTACTCCAGAGGCCTCAGAGGAGGTTGACTGCCTGTACTCCCTATCCTGACAAGTACACTGCTTACTTGCACTTTGCTAAGAAAAACTCCAGACATGACCAGGCCCTTTGCCCTGTTGTTAAAAATGTAAAATATTGTAAAAGATGTTAAATTTTTGGATGGGGATGCTTTGTAGTCTGAGGATCTTCTGTTGTTGTTGTTTTAGTTTTGTGGTTGTTTTTTTTCCTAATCTGAGGGATTTGCAGTTGAGATGGCAGATTCTTTGTCTGATGTGGCTAAGCAGATATTTTTGTGAAAGAAGTTACTGTCTGAGGTTGCACAGATAATTTTTTTCTCTCTCCAGAGACACCAGAAATATTGTCCTTGTTAGGCACATATATGGATAGCAGACCTGCTCGTTTTAGGGTGATATGAGGCAGAAGGTGCTCTTGAGGTCTTGAAGGTGTTTTTACTCTGGTCATCAAAAACATCCTCTATGTTTTCATTCATGCTCATCATGTCCCATATTGTTATCTGCTTTTGTATTAAAAAGGCAGTCATTGATTGCAACAGAGCAGGAGACAAGGAAATGCAATGCAGAGAGGATTTAGTAACCAAAAGGTCTAATCTTCACCTCCTAGATACCAGAGTTGATGTTTTTAGGCCAGTCTCGAGCATGTCGGCAAGTTTACTTCTGTTTCCTCTTCTGGCTTTTGTTTCTGCTCTGAAGAGCATTGACTCTGCTTGTAAAGAGCAGAAACAGATTTGAAGGATGGGACTTCTCTCTTTGTCAAATATACAGAGAATGGGGCTTCTCTTTACAAGGTTAGTCATACTGAAATGATAGCCATTGTCCTATTAGTAACAGTGTTGAATGGTTTCGTGGTTGATTACACTGACTAGAGATGACACAGGATGGCCCATCACATAACCAGAGCAATGGGATGGAACACTGGGAGCTCCAGCTCCTACCCAAAAGCACCGGGTTTCATTTGGAGTTTGTGAGTCAGTGTGGTTGAAAGTGCATGTAGTATAAAGATGGTAATCAGGTGTTTCAGAAGAGTTGTTCTAATGTAGGGCTCTACAGAATACTCTTGACCTGTCTTAAAAGTTAATGAAGAAAACCAAATATCTGGTCATTAGGCTTAAATTAACTGTGCAGGTGCTTGTGCCACTACTGAAAGATATCAAGCCTACAAATTGGAGAGGGGCAAGGAGGAGGTTTGAAGACGATATAGTACTATGAGGTTCAGGGCCTGTTTTTAGGCTAAGGTTCATTCTTTGCAGGCAAAAGCAGTTTTGACCTACTTTCTTGATTCCCTGTTGTAGAAAGTATATGGGAAGGGTGCTCAAACAAACATGTTTGAATTTAACACCTTGAGGAAATGAGAGCGTTGTGTAAATTGCCAGCAATGATTATGATGTTGTCATGTGGTTTTTTGTAGTAACATGAAAGAAACCCACTAAGATCTGTGCTTGATTGTTAAAAAGGCAGTCCTAACGATTCCTTGTTTGAGATAAACCTTTGAACGTTAGATGTGCAGATAGTATGTAATTCTAAGATATTTAAATTGTATAATGCGTGTACTATGCATTTTTCATATCCAAATTATAAACACTGTGTAAGTTTTAGGTTGTTTTTGGCAATACAACATGTCCATAATGCTTGTCTGGTGTTGCTAAAGACCGTGGTTTTCTTTTTAGTTTGGAATCTGAGGACTGAAACCCTGATTTCAGTCTGTTTGGAGCTCTTTTAATCTCTCGGAAGAATGTAGGGGCTGATAGTTTTGCTTGACATAGGCATCATTGGCGATTCTCAGTTTGCAGTGATAGTGACTGTTTATTAGAACGGTTCCTTGTAACCTATTCAGTTCTGTGCTAGAATTTAGCCTCTGAAAATAATTAGTCTTTAGGAGGAGCTTTTTCAGAAAAGAAGTAAAGAAATGTACTTCTAACTTCCTATTTTCATTGAATTGTAGAATGGAATCATAATGTTACATAGATTGAGTGGAGCCCTTGGAATTGATCTGGTCCAGTCCTTCTCGAAGGAGGGTCAGCTTCAAAGTCAGACATTGTTGCTCAGGGCTTTGTCCATTTGAGTTAACAGCTTTCTGTAGGTATGGAGGTGCCTCAGCCTTACTGCATAACTTGTTTCCATGTCTGAGCACCCTTGTGGTGAAAAATTTTTCCTTCCACTTAATTAGTGGTGCCCCATCTGGTTTGAAGAAGGAAGTCTTGTGGACAACTGAAGAAAATCCAAAATATTGCTGAGTAAAATCTCAGAAGAACAAAGCCTAAATTTCATGGGTTAGCTGGTACTGCCTTAGATATTGTCTGTGACTTAGAATTGCTTCAGCTAACCTGCCTGTCTGCTTTAAGCATCAGTGTAAATTGTCCATTAATTTAAAAGTAGGGCATACCCCTGTTTTCCTTTGCTGGTATTTCACTGTCTTTTCGAGGCACAGATAAAGTCCCTTCACTTTTCCTTAGCTGTAGTGAAACTCTTCCTTTTGGGGCAGATGTAGACCCCAGGCTGCTGATAGCTATTATAAGATCCTTATAAGACCTGCTGCAATGGATTTAAAATGACTAGATTTTACCTTTTTAACTGAGAGTCTTTGAGTTGGGTTCCAGGCGTGTGGTTCAAAGTTGAAGAGTCTTGCTTTTCAAGTTCAAACGTAATAGTCGGCTTTGGTCTGGTTTGGGTTAAAAGGTGTAGGAGGGGAGGTTCCCGGGTACAGACACATTTTCACTTTCAGGAGTAAGATTTTGCCAGAACATAAAAACGTTAGCTTAATGTCTATAAAACCAGGGTTCATATTCTTAAAGAACAAGTAAAAGTTATACACATAATATATAACTTTTGAATCAAAAAAATTTCCACTGAATAGCCAATGTGACTATTAAGCAGGTATCCTTTATTGCAGCGCTGGGAGTCGCACTGGGATATTTCCACGGACGTGCGTCTCCATGAGAAACAAATTGTACATGATTTATATTAGAAAAGAGTTACATATTCATTAGGTTTCCGATAAATTTAATACATATTCATTATTATTCCGGGAACTCATGAATCTATGCTAATGTCCTGATACGCCTGCGCAGTTTCTTTCTCAGATGGTTGTCAGGGGCCGTCCTCCTCAAAACTTCCTCTTTCTCCTCTTCTTCAGTGTCCACAGTTGGGTGACCTCTTCTTCATGATCTCCGTTTTGCAAGCTCAGCAACTTGTTATCCCTCCTGCCCAGATGGTCCCAGGCTTGTTGGCATATTGGGCCCCCCTTTATCAGGATGCCTCAAACTTTGGGTCTTTTTCTAGTTTATACCCAAGGACTATTCCCTAATTTATGGCTTCTCTTACCCTGTTTCTACATTCCAACTATTTTACTAATTGTTTTCTTTTGTACTGGACCATGAGACAGGCGAAGCCTGAGTTTGTCGGGCCTGACTCAAGTGTTGCCAAGCTATATATTCTGTTTTAAAATTGTTCTACGCTAATTAGTTTCCCTTATTCACCATCATTCATGCAGCGGGAGGCAGGGTGTTACTGCAGCCCCTGCCGCATGTGTAGATCTGACCCTCTGCCTCTTCCCCAGTCCATCAGGAACCCCCCATGATTCTGGATGGAGACATTTAATCAGAACCTTCATTCCCAGACTCGGGGTAAATGAATTAGAAAGGGCTCCTAAAAGCCTATCCGCTACCATGGAAGCTGCAGACAATCACACAGTAAATGCCACTTCAGCTTTGCAACAGGACAATTATTCTTCAGCTTTGAGAATAGGACAACATCGTCTAGTACTTGATATGCGTACCCTGCAACAAGGAGGCGTCTGTGCAGTGATTCACACCGCCTGTTGTACCGATGTTAACAAATCTCGACAAATCGAACACATCTGTGCCCTTTCCAAATATTTACAAATCTTACATCAAATCGCAATATCTCCTGGTAGATTTTCACTTTCTTACTCGTTTAGTTGGATAGCATCCTTAAATTTGCATAAAAAAGTAAAACAAACTCTCATTACTGTAAGGTTCTTTATCCCATTAATAAGCTTTGTTTGGATTGTGATTAAGCTTTGCTTTGCCGTATGCCATAGCACCAAACGATCGAAAACACCCATAGCGATTAATCTCGCATTTGCCCCCTGCTTGGGAAAGTCCTCCTCCTCCTCCCCCTCCACCACCTCTCTGTTCACACCCAGCCATTTCACATAGGTAGAGGCACGAGAGGCTCACACCCTCACTCTGCAGGGCTGTTACCCCAACCAGCGGGTCATGCCGTTACCCACGCCATCGGGGTGGAGTGTGGTGAGACCCTCCTGACCTCAGGTGTGGCGTGGGACATAGCTTACATAGTGTGCTTGCACTGCTCGCACAGCTGCACGGACCCGCTCGCACACAGAAACCTGTGACTAACTGCGTATAACTACTTGCGTTGTGTACCTTGCCTAGATGGAATTGAGAGTGTAAACTCACTCTAAGAAGAATGATCAAACTTGGTCCATAGACCATTGACATATTATCATCCAATAAAAGACCAGTGTTTGAAAAGAGCGTTAAGAGCATCATGAAGACAAACCTGGGTGGTGAACACACTCTCCAGGTGTGCAAGACCTTCCCCGGGGAAAAGGGACGTGCTGTTAATAGAAACAACTGATGTGAACGAGCCTTCCCCTGTTTTCAGTATCCCTGGGTACCTGAGGCATTGCCTGGGGACCTACCCCAATCCCCTGGTGTAGGGGCTGGAGGACAGGTAAGTCAAAGGACCCTGACGGGAGCCCTGCGGGGCCTCAGACAGTGGCCCAAGGGGCACCTTCCCTTGACACGCAGAGCATCTCATGGGCTGCAAAAGAGATGCTCGGGAGAGTTGAAACCAGTCTGACTGCATACGGTTTTCTTCCCAGCTCCAAGTCACCCCTATGTGCTCGGCACTAATGAACAAGAGACCCTGAGCTACTTTTCCAGACGTCAGAGGCTGCAAATTAGCTGAGAACATCCCTTACGTAGGTAACGGGGCCGGTGGTCTGTGCTAAGGGATGGTACTTGCACTCACTGCCAACGGGTGTATGTTGGGGAGGCCTGGCAGAGGGCGTGGCATGATGGGGCTGTGATGTCACAGAGCCCCGCTTTGCCGTGCTGTGCTGCCCCAGGGAGCAGGTAGGCAGGTAGTGGGGTTAGCACCCAGTCCGGAGCAGCGCTCCCTGAGCTCATCTTGGAGAAGCCTTGGCGTCCCAGACTAGCAAGGCCAGCAGGAAGAGGACGAAGACATGGGTGAGAACCATGACCCCCCACGCTCACAACATGTTGCTGATGCCACCCCTGCCGGAGCGCTGCCCACAGCCCCCCTCCCATCTCCACCATTGGGGAAGATGGGGCAGCACAGACATGTCAGCACTGCAAGGCCAGCGATGCCGGCCCCATCCCCTTCCCCTTAGAGGCAAAAAACACCTCTCAAAAGAACCATAGTTGGATGGGAAACCATGGTGGGGATGGGAAATCAGCACTGAGGACAGGAAATCATCAGCAGGATGGGAAATCATTGAGAAAGGAAGTTGTTGTGGTATGAAAAATCAACCCATGGCAAGGCTGGCTGAAGCAGGTGCTGGCGGAATGATCACCATGGGGACGGACCCCCTAGAACACTGTATGCCCCAAACCAGCCCCACACTGACCAAACACCATGGCCGGTACAGCAGCAGGCTCCTGCTCCTCCTGGTGATCCTGCCCTCGGGGTAAGCCCCAAACCAGTTCTGCCCATCAATATGTCACCATTTCGCTTCCCCCAACAGAGAGGATCACCCTACAGTTGCAGATGGCATTGGAGGTTCCTGGCGTGAGCTTCACCACCCCAGCCATGCTGCCACCGGTCACTGCCGGCGTGCTGCCCTCTGTTGCAGGGCTGCCGATGTCCTGTGAGCCTGCCCAGCTCCACCCCATCACCTACCAGCTGGCCCAGGCCACCATCTGGCAGGGGCTGCCAGGGCCCCTGGGCAACCCGGGGCAGCTGGTGCAGCTCCCCTGCGTCGTGCCTCTTCCCCCCATGGTGCAGCTCCCGTGCGGGGTGCAGCTCCCCGCCACGGCTGCTCCCTGTCTGCCTGCCCACGGCTGGGGACAGCAGGTGGTGACGGGGACGCTGGTGCCCAACCAGCCGATGGGCCTGGAACCATGGGCCGTGGTTGATGGGGAGCCCCAGCACCCTGCAGCTCAATACGGGGTGCAGGGGCTCCCTGTGGTCCACACCCTGCCTGGCAGCACCGAGAAGCCATTGCAGCCCTCTGACAATGGCGTAGGGGTCATGGAGGACAGTGTACCCGATGCCACCCCCCACCACCCCACCACAGCTTTACCATGTGGCAGAACCCAGGCAGAGCCCAAAGGTGAGCTTTGGGGGGTGGCAGAGCCTGCGGGCTGGCATCCCATCCCCAGGAAAGCTTGCATCGCCCTGGGGTTGGGCTGGTTTTGATTGCTCTTTCCGCAGGGGTGAGCACCCCAGAGGCCTTGGAGAAGCCCCTGGATGTTCCCGAGCTGGTGACAGAGAACTTCGCCAAGGCCTTTCTGGAGCTGGCAGGGGACACCCTGCAGTTTCAGGACGAGGAGTCCTTCGGCATAGATTTCACCGACATGCTCGCCTTGCTCAACACCATCGATGGCAAGAACACCGTCCCCGATGTCCCCGGAGTTCCCAACAGCCCCTGCTTGACCCCCCTCCTCAACGAGCTCCCTGACTTCTCTGAGTACGTGGCAAAGGGCAGCTGTCCCAAGGAGCAAGCAGGAGTGGTGGGGCTGAGGGACAGTGTGGACACTGTCCCCGATGTCCCCAGCATCCCCTACTTAACCACCTCCCTGAACAAGCTTCTTGACCTCTTGGAATACAGGGCAGAGGGTGTCTGCACCAAGGAGCAAGCAGCAGTAGTGATGCCCAGGGACAGCGAGGACACCATCCCTGATGGCCCCAAAAGCTCCACCTTGACCACCTTCCTCAGCCTCATGGAGCCAGAGGTGGTGGTGGGGCTAGGGGACGTCGAGGACACCTTCCTCGATGTCCTTGGCATCTCTGACAGCCTCACCAGCCCCACCTTCCTCAACCAGCCCCTTGACTTCTCAGAGTACGGGGCGGAGGGTGACTGCCCTGAGGAACAAGCAGCGGGGGTGATGCTGGGGGATGTCGACCCCTTCATGGGGGTGGTGACATCCCCCTTGCAGGATGACAAGGAGAAGCAGGGCATGGTGGCAGCAGTCCTCCCTGTGGAGAGTGCCTTGAAGGGTCACCCAGAGGGTCCTGCAGAGAGTGCCCTCAAGGCTCTTCTGCAGAGTCCTCGGCTGAGCCCAGCAGCTCTCCGCCAGCCTCATCCACCCTGCATGGTCCCACTGGTGGAGGAGACTCTGCGGAGGCAGCCCCGGGTTGTTGTGACCCGCTTGCCGGTGCCACCGGGCCTCGTCTCCTGCCGGGTGCTGCCCAGATCGGCCAAGGCGGGCAGCAAGAAGGGCAAGTGTCCCACGCCAGGCAGCACCCACAAGAGACACGAGACCTCCCTGTGGGACAATATGCCACCAAAGAAAAAGAAGAAAGGGGTGGTGCGCCAGGTGACCAAGAACTTGAAAATCTGAAGGCAGGGACACCAGACGGGGATGGTGCGGCAGCAGGCAGCAGCAAGCAGCAAGCGTGCAGCAGCAAGCGGAGGGCATCCGAAGATGACAATGTGCCCACCAAGCGAGCCAGAACCCTGGGGGATGCTGCAGGGAAAGTGCCCTAAGCATCCCCAACTGCTGTCGATAGGTTATAGTGAAGGTGTGGAGCACAGATCCCTGCGACATGCGACCGGCACCTGCCCACTCCAGCCCCAGCCCTCTCCCATCTCTCTGCTTCTTAATTCATTAAAGGTTTGGTGTTCGTTTCACAGCACCTCTGCCTGCCGTCATTTGTGCAGCGGGAGGCGGGAGGCATTAACACAGCCGCTGCCACATGTGTAGATCTGACCCTCCACCTCTTCCCAGTCCAGGAGGAATCCCCCACGATTCCGGATTGAGACGTTTAATCAGAACCTTAATTCCCAGATTCAGGGTAGACGCACTAGAAAGAGCTTGGTTGTGATTAACGACCATATGGGCACGATATGGTCTGGGGTAAGATCGGAATCTGCCACCAATTCATGACTGGGGAGAAATTGGAAAGGTAAAAGTGAGAAAACTCGTAGATCAAGATAAAGACAGTTTAACAGGTAAAGCAAAATCTCTGCACGCAAATAAAGCAAACCAAGAACTTAATTCACCACTTCCCATCAGCAGGCAGGTGTTCAGCCATCTCCAGGAAAGCAGGGCTCCATCATATGTAACGGTTACTTGGGAAGACAACTACCATCACTACGAATGTCCCCATCTTCCTTCTTTTTCCCCTCCAGCTTTATATGCTGAGCACGATGTCATAGGGTGTGAAATATCCCTTTGCTCAGGTGGGGTCAGCTGTCTTGGCTCTTTCCCCTCCAAACTTCTTGTGCACCCCCAGCCTCCTCGCTGGTGGGGTGGGGTGAGAAGCAGAAGAGGCCTTGACTCCACGTAAGCCCTGCTCAGGAATAACAAAAGCATCTCTGTATTACCAACACTGTGTGGGGTGCCGGACTTATCCAGGCTTGTTAGTGATGAATACATGGCCATTATGACCCAGCAGAATGGGCCCTGGGGGAGTCCAGCTTGGGCGAGAGCAGGGATTGAGCAACTTGCTTATCTTGCACTGATATCAGGCCATGTGGACCCACGCCTCCTTGGTGAGGTCAAAACCAGACACACCTTGTAAGACCATGTGTCCCCACACCTCCTTGGTGAGGTCAGCACCAGGACACACCTTATACGACCATGTGGACCCACCCCTCCTTTGTGAGGTCAGCACCAGGACACGTACATAAGGCCATACTCGCCCACCCTTGGCTCGTTGCCAACGCTGTCTGCGCACCTGTGTGGTCAAGGGAGGCAGCAGCTGCTGAGAGGGAGTGACGCACAACGTTGGTGGCTGTTGGTGGCCGTGTTTGGTTGCCATCCCTGCAGCCATGAGCCGGGACGGTGCGGGACGGCGGCCCGTGGCACACAGCCGCCCCTCACCCTGCCGGGGCCCGGTGCAGAAGGACGAGCAGAAGCAGCAGCAGGAGAGGCTGCGGGCTGAGCTGGAGGCCGAGCGACTCCGCTCCCAAGAGCTGCGCCAGCACTTCGCCGCTGAAACTCGCCAGCTGAAGGAGGCGGCAGAGCGGGAGCAGCGGCTCCTGGCCGAACGGCTGCACTCCAAATGGGAGCAACGGCAGGCACGGGAACTCCAGCGGCTGCGGGAGCTGAACCAGCGTCAGTGGGCGGCGGAGATCCGCCAGCTGCTGTGCTCAAAGGAGGCTGAGCTACGCGAGGTGCAGGGGATGCTGCAGCAGCAGCGTGGCGAGTTCCCCTGGACCTGAACAGGGGCAGGAGATGATCAATTTGTTCATCTTAACAAGATGCAGCGCCTGATGGGTCTGCTCCTTAATCTTAAACTAAGTGACGCCTGGGGTGAGGGGGAGCCTCACAGCTTGACGTTACTTTGGTAAAACTAAACAGACCACCGCTCCTCTGTACTGAATGCCTTTGTCCTCTGCCACTTCCCGCCCCCAGCCCCGATCAACTGCACAACAAGCCTTGTTAAGGGCCAATCGACACACAATACCTGACTTAGTCCCACCTCGCCAAAAGTATAAATCTGGCATTTAGAATCATCTTTTCTGAGGACGAGAACTCCAACTATCTGGACGGGTCGACGGGCCTGGACCTCTCTCCTCCCCAAGCAGGGACGCCTCTTTGGTAAGACTTGCACCTCCGATTATGTCGGATGTTACCCCGGGAAAACTATCATTAACAAAAGCGCTGAACTATTAACTTGAGCTCAAAATTGTTGCAGTTTAGTTAGTGCATTTATCAATGGCAATTCCGAACTTTTATATCTGTCGCTTCAATAAATTACCTATTTTTCTTTTCAACTTTGCGAAACTGTTTCAGTGAAAGTCCTTAGTGGGGCTCTGACAGGCAAACGTTGACTCTGATAAGTGGCTACACACATAACCCTTTAGACATAAACCGTTGACCAAGTCTGGGACTAAGACTGGACCTATCCGCACCTAGGCTCCTCTCTGAGAAGGAGTTTAGAAAGCAAGGGGGTCCTTTCTGAACCTCGTGACTCAACGGGAGGGCCTCCCTCAGCCACATATCAGACTTGTACCCTTTCACGTGACACAGTGCTGCAGCTGGTAACCATGGTGCGACTGGGCTGGCAGAAGGGTGTGGGGCCAAGTGGGCACGTCCAGCTGCAGGCTGTAAACCTTGTTTATCTTTGAGATGGCATGGTATTTCCAAATGATCTTCCTTTGAAGCAAGAATGAAATTCTACTCTGCAGCATTAGATTTGTTGTGAAATTGTCTGAGCAGCCAGGGATCGGGTTAGGAAAGCTAAAGCCCTGATAGAATTGCATCTGGCAAAGGACGCCAAGGCTGGGCGGAGGATGGATTGAGAGCAGCCCTGAGGAGAAGGACTTGGGAGTGTTGGTGGATGAGAAGCTCAGCATGAGCCAGCTGTGTGCACTCACGGCCCAGAAAGCCAACCGTGCCCTGGGCTGCATCAACAGCAGCATGACCAGCAGGTCGAGGGAGGAGACTCCCCCCCCTACTCTGCTCTCCTGAGACCCCCCCTGCAGTACCACGTCCAGCTCTGGGGTCCTCAGGACAAGAAGGACATGGAGCTGTTGAAGCAAGTCCAGAGGAGGCCACAAAGATGATCAAAGGGCTGGAGCACCTCTGCTGTGCAGACAGACTGAGAGACGGGGTTGTTCAGCCGGGAGAAGAGAAGGCTCCGGGGAGCCCTAAATAGCAGCATTCCAGTCCTTAAAGGGGCTGACGTGGTTTAGGCCCAGCTGGCAGCTGAGCATCACGTGACCGCTCACTCACTCCTTCCCCAGCGGGATGGGGAAGAGAACGGGAAAAAACAATGGCAAAGCCTCGAGGGTTGGGATAAGGGCAGTTTACTGGGACAACAAGGGAGAGGGAAAAACAATCAACAACAGTGCTGATAACAAATATTAACAATGGGTGATAATAGAGAACAATTTACTGAACCAATGACTGACCGACCGACCAGACACTCAGCCCGTCCCGGAACCACGCCGAAACTGCGCCGCCCCTCCCCTACCCGACTAGTCTCCCTTTTATGGTGAGCATGACGTCACATGGCATGGAATAGCCCTCGGCCAGCTTCGGTCACCTGTCCTGGCTCCTTGTAAAATTAACTCTATCCTTGCCAGAACCAGGACAGGGCTACAGGAAAGATGGAGAGAGACTATTGACAAGGGCAGGGAGTGACAGGACAAGGGGGAATGGCCTTAAGCTGAAGGAGGGGAGATTGAGATTGGCCTTAGCCTTCCTTCTTGCATCCCTACACACTCTGACTACATTCCTATATTCCTCCCAAGTGGCCATTCCCTTTTTTCACATACTCTCAATTTCTTTCTTCCCTTTGAGTTTTTCCAGCAGCTGCTTGCTCATCCATGCAGGCAACAACCTACGGGATCTTTCTCCAGAGTAGAGGAGGAGGAGGAGATGATCCAGAGCAGGGACTCCCTGCTTCACCCTCAGGGACCGAACATGACAACTCCCTTCTTATGGAAAGGAGTCTAACTCTCTTATCAGGAGTAAGATAAGAAGTGACAAAACCAAGCGGCTTAATCCCTCTTTGAGGAGGTCAGCACCAGGACACACCTCATAAGGCCACATGGACCCACCCCTCCTTGGTGAGGTCAGCACCAGGACACAAATTATCAGGCCATGTGGACCCACGCCTCCTTGGTGAGGTCAAAACCAGACACACCTTGTAAGACCATGTGGACCCACGCCTCCTTGGTGAGGTCAAAACCAGACACACCTTGTAAGACCATGTGTCCCCACACCTCCTTGGTGAGGTCAGCACCAGGACACACCTTATACGACCATGTGGACCCACCCCTCCTTTGTGAGGTCAGCGCCAGGACACGTATATAAGGCCATACTCGCCCACCCTTGGCTCGTTGCCGACGCTGTCTGCGCACCTGTGTGGTCAAGGGAGGCAGCAGCTGCTGAGAGGGAGTGACGCACAACGTTGGTGGCTGTTGGTGGCCGTGTTTGGTTGCCATCCCTGCAGCCATGAGCCGGGACGGTGCGGGACGGCGGCCCGTGGCACACAGCCGCCCCTCACCCTGCCGGGGCCCGGTGCAGAAGGACGAGCAGAAGCAGCAGCAGGAGAGGCTGCGGGCTGAGCTGGAGGCCGAGCGACTCCGCTCCCAAGAGCTGCGCCAGCACTTCGCCGCTGAAACTCGCCAGCTGAAGGAGGCGGCAGAGCGGGAGCAGCGGCTCCTGGCCGAACGGCTGCACTCCAAATGGGAGCAACGGCAGGCACGGGAACTCCAGCGGCTGCGGGAGCTGAACCAGCGTCAGTGGGCGGCGGAGATCCGCCAGCTGCTGTGCTCAAAGGAGGCTGAGCTACGCAAGGTGCAGGGGATGCTGCAGCAGCAGCGTGGCGATGCCATCCATCTCGCACGGGACCTGCAGCAGCAGCTGGCCAAGAAGCTGGTGAGAGCAGCCTGGAGCAGCAGCCAGGCCCGCGGGAAGCTCCAGGACGTCCTCGGCAAGCTGCACTGGGTCACCAATGGCCAGCAGGCTGCCCGCATCCTCCGCCTCCAAGATGAACTGCTGCAACAGAGAAGACTCTTCCAAAATTACATCT
Source organism: Balearica regulorum gibbericeps (assembly GCF_011004875.1). Classification (NCBI taxonomy): domain Eukaryota; kingdom Metazoa; phylum Chordata; class Aves; order Gruiformes; family Gruidae; genus Balearica; species Balearica regulorum. The sequence goes on along the minus strand of NW_022679074.1, from coordinate 281,285 downwards.
TGGAGCGGTTCGAGGGCCAGCAGCCTGCTTCCTGCAAGGAGGCCAGGGCCAAGGCTACAGCCTGGCAGTGCCTGCAGACCCTCCTGGGCACCAGGGCCATTGGGCCCTGCTCTTTGGAGAGCCTCACGGCATCTCCCTCCTGCCATGCTGGTCTCCAGGAGGAAGGAAGCAGCGTGCAGGTTTTGCTCGAGGCTGTGGAGCAAGACTTGGCGCCACCCAGCTTGCACTCCCCACCACAAGGAAGTGCCGGCAGCGGGCGGTCTGTGCCAGAGGTGGGCGTTCAGACCGATGAGAATCAGGAGGACTGGCTGCTTGGGAGCAGTCACAACAGGCTGCTGGAGCAGAACGCCCACCTCCAGAGCGCCCTGAAAGACCTGGAGAGGCGGTGCCGTGCCCTTCAAGAGGAGAACTGTCTTCTGAGGAAGAGAAGCTCTCCTGAAGTGCGGGAGGAGGTGGAGAAGCTCAAGCAGAAGAGTGCTAAGCTGCATCTGCTTATCAAGCAGCTGGAAGAGCGAGCCAGGAAACTGCTGACCACCCATCCGGTGATCAATGCTCGAGTGCCACTGCACATCTAAAGCTCCCCTGAGGAGCTGTGTAGGACGTCGTTTCCTCCGCAGAGAGCTGGAGAACTGGGAGAGCCTGCTGGAGCTTTGCTGGCACGGGACGAGCAGGATGACTTCTGACAGAAGGCTGCTGAGGAGCTTCAGGCTGAAGTGGCTGCAGATGAAGAGGGCTCCTGTTCCGTGAGCACCCACTGCCCAACTTGGTCCCCTCACATCTTGCTGAAGAAGCTTCAGGTGACGGACGACCTGCTGACACCAGTCTCCAGAGAGAAGTGATAGGTAGCAGGACACAGATGATGTCTGTCCTGTCTTCCAATACCTTCTTATTAAATCTTTTCTCCTCTGTCTCTCTGCGTAATCTCACTCTCTGCCCTGTGTGTCTGTGAACTGAAAGGACAATGTGCCATCTACAGGGGGGCTGGTGTGGGTGGACTGGGTGCCAGCTGCTGGAGTCAACCAGGGGGTGTGGGCACCCCTGGCTTGTGGTGCCAGCTACTGGAGTGGCTCCCAGCGCAGCTGCTGGAGCGAGTGGGGGGTCTCAGTGCAGCTACTGGAGCAAGTGGGGCTGCTGCCTTTAGTGGTGAAAAGCGCCAGCCTGGCAGCTCTGAAGCAGGAAGCGCTTGATCCTCTAGGCCAGAACTGCGCAGGCCCTGCCCAGGCAAGCTGCCTGCCTCCTTGTTGCCCTGCCAACACTCTATATAACTGAGGAAATTAAAACGGAGATATAAATGTTCTTTCTCCAAGTAGCTGATGTGGACGGCTTCCCGCCTCCAGCTTTCCTGCACCCACCTCAGGATCTCGGAAAACGACAAGAACTGAAAGCAATGAACCCTGGACTGCATTGCTCATGGCGTGGCTTTTCCACTCAGGACAGTGGTAGCTCTTCGTCATCATGGAGACTAATTGTCTGGTTTGGGAGGAGTGCCTCAGAAGCAACGCAGGGGCCCAGTTTAACAGAGTCTCACCTCAAGAGAGGGAGCCAGTCTGTGGCCCAAATGTCTCGCCCAACAGCCACCGTGTGAGAGCAAGGGAAGCATTCTGCTTGCTGTATTGTTGAGTCACCAGCTCAAGTAATGATGAGACACCAAAGATGAGGAACTTTTCCCAGGTCTCACTAAGCACGCACTCACGTTTTCCCATTGCCTTTCACCGAACTATCCCAAAACTCTCTGTACAACAAGAAAGTGCACGTGCCTGGGACTGTTCCCTGGAATGGAGGCCAACTGGCACAATTACCCTTGTCATTCTCCACCAAGCTCCACCAAGACCTGCTGAGCGAACGTCCAAGCTGCTTCCTTCTCGGAGGTCTCCTCCTGTGCCTGCAGTGGTTGTGTCTGCTGGCGTTCGCAAGGTTCCTGCCAAGGCAATGCTGCCTGTAAAACATTCAGGCTTTAGCTGTTACTTCTCTGATCTGGAAGAACCACTTAGCAAACAACAGAACGATCGAGGACATCAGCACATGAAGCATCTGGTCCCTCCAGCCTCTGGTTCTGTGAAAAACATTCCTATGAGAAAGTGCTGGAAAGCAGGCTCACATTCACCTGGGCAGTAGCAAAACCCCCACAGGTTAGAGGGGAACTTCTTCCTCCACATAGCGGTTTTCTTTTTGCTTAAGTCGGAAAAGCAAGTGGCTTGTGACTGGCCAAACTAAGCCTTTCCTGCTGCCTTCGCCTGCCCTGATCTCCAGACACGCAGCTGTATTGGGACTGCAAAGAAAGATGACCGTTAGCCTTGGGGCAAGTGGAAGGCGGTTCAGGATTTTCTGCACTTTCCAGCATTCATCTTTTCTAAGCTGCTCGTTACAACCCACAGGATGTCCTCTTATATCCTTCGACGGCCAGATTGAGAAAACAAAAGGGCAAGGTTGAGTAACAATGAATAATAAAGGCTTGCCTTTTGTGCTTACTGTGGATTGGGAATGACTGGTATCATCCACTGACTACTTGGAAATCACGGGTGCAGGTGCGCTACTACTTAGGTTATAAGGTGGGAAGATGCTTTTTTGTATTTCAGAGCCTTGCGAGTATTCCTGTAGGGCATTATCATCATGAACAGAGCTAAGCTAACTGCTTGACTTTACAACTGCACAAGCTACAGAAAAAACCTGCTCTCAGGTTTGTCCTCTTGATCAGGCGTCTAATGAGGCAAAGTCACCGGAGCCTGACTGCTTCAAAGCAAGCACTCTTCTGTCTCAGTTTTGCCTCAGAAACTGACTGCAGGTATGGCTTGTTTGGCTGCAGGGTTTGTGAGCCCGGCTTTGCCTCGGACCTCTCCTTCTTCGGCTGGCCTGGCCATGGCTCCTCCTCCTTCTGGCAGGCTGGAGAGCAAAGAGGGTGGTCGCTCAAGAGGCACGTCTGCCTGACATCCGATCTCCACCTTTACTGCGCAGTCCCCAGGCTCATCTGAACACAGCTCTGGAAAGCAAAGGCATAAGGAATGGCACGTGTTGGGGTGGGTGGAGCTTTAAACGTCATGACTCTGCCTGATGATTCAGTAGGACAAACTACATGCCAAGAATGTGCAGCAAAATGACTCCTGTGAAGTGAAATGGCAAAAACCTACACCCCCGCTGAGGACGAGGAGGAACAATATCGTTCTGATCTGTCGGCCCTCTGATGCCATGTGCTCTTAACCCCTGCTGCCACCCTTGGGAAGGACTCCTGGCAGCACGTGTCACTCAGCAGAGGTGAGATGTGGCGGTCCAGACCACTAGGTCTCCCCGTGAAGAACATGCGCCTTCTCTTCCTGCCCCTGCCACAAGAGCCCTGGAGGTAAGAGCACACCTCACATGCAGGCACACGGTCAGAACTGTACCTGTCTGTTAGAGGAGAGCTAAGAGACCGTGCTCGGAAAAGAAGGGCTATAGAGAACACCAGACAATCTGCATTAGCCTGGTGGACCAAAAACGTCCACAGCAGACCGCCTCATTCCGGGTGGAATGCTATGCCGATGGAGAAAAGCCTCCGTGCAGCCGGGCGGCAGTGCAGCAGGCTCACAGGGCCCCAGCAGTGGCACTGTTAACAAACCTCAGGGCATGTCTGATGAGCATCTGGAAAGATCAAAGAAAGAAGCCCTGCACTGTGTGCCAGGCTGTGCACTGAAACCTGAAGGAAGGTCAACTAACCTCTGGAAAAGTCACCCTAATTCGCCCCGTCTGTTAACGTTCAATGCGATGAATTCCAGGATGTTATAAACCCAAGAGTTTGAGAACCACACCCCAAAGCGGTGCTCCCAACTGCAGCATGAATTGACACAGGCTGCCCGTCTGTGCTCTTCACCCCAGCACTGGACATTTCTGCCCAAACTCCTCCAGGCAGAAAGAGGCCTGTGTCTTGATGGCTTCCCATCCCAGAAAAGCTGACCCTGCTCTAAGGCCTCTCCTACCCACACACAATGCCAAGGTGGAGAAATGTTGCCGCTGCTTACTTTTGCCTGGCACCGAACCAAAGTCTCGATGGTCTTGGCAGTTAACGTCACCGACTAGGCAAGAGAGCAAAAGCACAGTGGGAGAAACTCCTCTGATGGTCTATGCCAGAAAACAGAGTCACTCTGTGTACCAGGAAGTACCAGGACCTCATGCTCCTCTGACACCAGGAAGACCTGTCGAAAAAGCAGCTCGCCCCTTGCTCTTGGGCCTTCCAAAAAGGGGCTCCCACTGCACCCAGGAGCTTCGGGACTGATAGGAGCCCATCAGGGGAGTAGGACAAAGCACGTCTGTCTGCTCTCTTTGGACAGATGAAGGACGGAGCAAGTCAAAACCCAGAAGGCTCTGCTCGTCACCGAGCCTCATCTCTCCAGGAGTCCCTTTTGACCCTGCAGCTCTACAGCCTTTGGGGTGCCCCTGGGCTGAGGAGTACCCCCCGGCCCAGACACGGGGCTTCTCCAGAGCGGGGAGCGACAGTCCCCTTCTGCCACAACTGTACCTGGGGTTTCCCGGGAGCAGACGGGACTGACTGCCTGCACCCCCGCCCCCAGCCCACACTTTGCCTCACCCCTTTGGCAGCGCACAGCTTGTGCACGGGCTGTTGCCAGAGGGGAGAGGGTCAGCTCAGGAAATCACCTGGTGACGCTACAAAAACAAAGCGGTGCCTCTGCTTTCCCTCCCCACCCCTGACACAAGCCTGAGGAACCAGCCGGGGTCTGAAGGCGAGCACCGGACCAGAGAGCCCAATGCCTGTGTGACACGTCACCGCGACTCACCTCAAAGTGACCAGGCGGAGGCTGGTGGGCCAGGCGAGGACGAGGGTACTGCTGCAGTGCAGGCCCAATGCCGCGTCTTCTCCTGCACACCTGTACGCCGCCTTCTCGCTGCACAGCACCCACAGCTTGCTGAGACACACCGTGTGCTCCAGCCAGAAGCTGGTGCCACATCTGCAGCCAGGAAGAGCAGGGGCTGATGGTGAGGTTGCCTTCTGTGGGCAGCAACTACGGCAACCCTCCATGGGAGAGCCATTGCACCCAGAGGGAGCCCTGGGAAGGGCGGCCCAGAGGCGCAAGTCACGCAAATCGGCGGCAGCATCCCTGCCGGGGAGCCATCCTGACTCTTAGTGCCCTGTTTTCTGACCTCCCGACCCTACCGAGAAAGCCTCCCGGGGACTCTCTTGGACACTGGAGCGAAGGCAAGCTTGAGAGGGGCTTTGCAAGATGTCTCCTGAGGGCTGGTTTTGGCAGTAGGAGTTGGGAAGATGGAGCACTGCCGTCTTCTCCTCTTACCTGAACTTGGCAATAGCAAGGGAGTCTCGGAAAAGCAGGAGGTCTCTTCTCCTCGTCCTCCCATGCCAGGTCACCTCCACGCGCTCGCTGCGGAGGAGCTCGGGATGCCGTCAGGACACGAGGGCACCCAGCTGGCTGCCGCCAGAGCCGCCCCTGCAAAGGACACAGTTGCAGGCACGAGGCACGCGGCTCTGCCGGGAACCATCCGTGCCTGGGTGGCACAGAGATGGCGCAGGCACGCACCGGGAGAAGCAGCAGCTCAGCTGGCCCATCGTGCTGCCGCCAGGAAGATGCTCGTGTCGTGGAAGTGCTCAGCAAGGGGAAGAGCAAGGCCCCGCAAGGCCTTCTGAGGCTGGGAAGTGATGTCCCTGTGCCAGGGCAGCGCTGCTCCGGCCAGAGCCCGTCTCTCCCCAGCGCTGCCCACACCAGCACAGCGCCACACTGGGAGACACTGGTGGCCGTGCTGGCTGTGGGAGTCACAAGGGCACTTTGGGATGCGCAGGGGGGCACGCCCAGGGTGGAGGGACACAGCGGGCACCGGGGCTCCAGGCACAAGGAGCCGCTCCTACTCTAATGGCTCTTCCCACATTCCTAGCAAACCAAAGGAACTACGGCCAAGCTCAGGGTCCGGAACAAGGCAGACCGCTGCTGGCAGGAGTCTCCTCGCAGCCAAGAGAGACACTTCATGCCTGACCCTTGCCAGCCAGGCAAAGGCCACCTGAAAGGCAGCCCTTCGCTACCTCAGCTCCCACTGCCACCATCCCTCTGCACAGGGTGATGTCCAGTCCTTCTGTCTGCTCCTCCGTACCGGATCCAGGGCTCAGGCCAGACTTGGAGAGACTCTCTGGGTGAACAACGATGGGCAACAGCCTGGATTGTGTGCTCCCGACACGCTGTGGACAGGCAATCCTCAGCAGCGAGGTGCTGACAGCTGTGCCTGAGGAAGACACCATGCTATCGGTGAGCCGAGGTCGCAGGCGAGCAGGCCAGTGTCACCCGACTGGTCCCACCAAACCTGTTCGACTCCCCCAGACCCCGGTGCCTCTGGTGCCACCATCCATGGCTCTGCTTGGGCTGACACCTCCTGTCCCAGGACACAAGCTCCAGCAAATGTTGCAGTATACAGCAGTACAGCTGTATTTTTCAGCCATTTTGCGACATTATGATTGCATTTGCACGCTCCCAGTTCAAAATGCTTGGGGCAGAATTTCCTGAAGCGTTATGGCTTGTTCAATTCTGCTCCCACTGAAGAAAGCCCCCCCCACTAATTTCAGCGGCAGCAGAATTTGGGCAATCTGGAAAGCTTTGGGAAAAACATTGCCTCTCATTTAAGAAAGTTCAAATTTTCCCTTTTTATACCTGAGGATTTGAAACAGCTTTCACGTTACAGGGTTCCTCAGGTGTTTCTATAGGAAAAGAACTGGCTGAAGTGAGGACTTGACAAAAGAAGGTCAATGGAAGGAATCAGTGGGCACTGACCCCCTGATTTTCTGCTGAGGAGTAGGAAAACATCCTGACAATCCCGGCCATTTGGGTTAGGTAGCAGATCAGGCCCATTGTGGGTATAGGGTAATGACATTTGACACAAGAGCAATCTGGCACCATTTACTCCAAAATAAAACGTATTAAGGCATACAACCCTCGTTATGGGGCGGGGCGGGGGGAAGGGAAAACACCCCAAAACAAGCCGAAACATTTCTCCACTTTTATTCACCTACCATCCCGGGGAAGCTTTAGTGTGCAGCACTCCCACCTATTTTCCAACTTTTACAGGTAATTTAGCAGGCACTCATCTGTAGCCTGCAAAACTGAAGTACTTGTCTGAGAACTGAGAATGCCCGGGGAGTCTATGACCCTGCACACGCTCGCTCAGAAAAAGCAGGGAATGATTTTAAGGAGTGTTTACTCCTGAAGTTTAAGAGAGCACAGCAAAGTTCAGGTCTCCTACATAATCTAAGTAAGAGTAATATAACATTTCATGTACAAACTCTAACCAGTTCTACTCAGACCAAACATCAGGACTCGAGTCCAGCCTGAAAACTGGACCAGGGGAGAACCAACTAACTTCAGTGCTAGAAAAATGTTTTCTTTCACTGCGCACTTGTCACAGACAGCAGTCAAGACAGAATAAATTCCCGAGCTTGTCGTAGCATTGATGTTGCTTAAGAATGTATTGCACATGGTAATCCACCTTTGCTGGATTTTGGTTGTTGGGATGAGCCGCATCCAACCTTTCTCTTTTTTCCTTGGAACAGCTGAAGGTTTCCTGTCAAAGGTAATAGGACTGCCCTGAGTCAGACGGTTGACTTTCTTTCCAAACTCTTCTTCCAACTGTGCTAAGCTGAAGGAGAAACAAACCCCAACCAAGTTAAATGTCACTCCATTGCTGGAGAAACAAGTGTATTGTTGAGGAGCATGCGTGCTATCCACAGAGCTATCCAGATAATGCGGAGCGAGGGGAAAGCCACAAACACACACATTGTAATCATCGCACTAGTCTGTATGGGGGCAGGGCAGGACGGGGCTGGGGGCAGACGGGGGCAGCTGCGGGAGAGGCAGGTGCCGGGATTTGTGGGTGCAGGGACCTCGCGGAGGCTCTGCACCATGGCGGGGGCTGTGGCCCGTGGTACAGCAGGGGACACATCGGTCGGATGCCGTCGGCGATGGTGGCAAGAAGCCTGGTGGCCCACGGCTGCCGGGGATACGGACCCTGTGAGGCGGTGGCTCCCGTGGCGACGGCGGGTTCCAGAACATGTGGGTGGGTGGGGGGGGGGATGCGAGAAGGAGACGGGGCAGAGGGGTGGAAGGGGGAAGAGGGGCCCCAGGCCTGGGCCGGGGGCTGCTCGGCCTCAGGACAGGCCCCACGGGCACCATGGGGAAGCTGGGGCTGGCTGCCAGGGGAGCCCGCCTTCCTCTCACCCTGGGCTTGGCCGGCATAGGTCGGGAGGGCTGTCAGTCTCCTCCAGTGCAGTGATGCTGCCCTGGATTGATCCCCTGGGCTGTCACTCTGCCCTGGTTCGGGGCCTGCCCTTCCCTGTGGTGCTGCTCTCACTGATTGGCTGCCTGAGGGGTCACTCCCCCAAGGTGCCCGCCCTTCCCTCTGGTGATCATTCTTCTGATTGGCTGTCTGAGATGTCTGTCCCTCCTTGCTCCCCTCATTCAAAGGCGATTGGCTGTTCTGGGTCTGCTGACTCCCCATAGACTTCTGGGTGGGTGTTGCCAGGCGACTCGCTCCGCCTTGAGGGTTTAGAGCCTAAGGGTGAAACTGTGGGCCCCCCCAAAAGGCTGTGGGTAATAAAAGACAGGTTTGGGTCCTAAAAATGCGCCTTTTGGCCCTGGAAAGGAGGCGTTGGGCACTGGAAAAGATGCTCCAACTGCCGCTTTGGACCCTGGAAAGCAGGGAGAGGAGAGGGGCCTGGAGAAGAGCCCTTGGGGGGGGTCTGTGCTTGAAGGCAGGGAAGGAGGACGCAGCTCCAGGCTGTCCTGGGAAGGATCAGGGGTTCCAGTTTGTACTGGGAGGGGCCCCGGTCGGTATTGGGAGTGGTTAAAAGGGTGTAGTTTGTACTGAGATGGTGCAGAGTCTGCACTGGGAGGGGTTAAAGGTGTAACCGATGTGTTTAACTTTTTTTTAACTCTGGTGATGGGATAGCTTGTGTATAGTCTCTGTAAACAAGGTGACGAGATTATTAGCAATAGTAAGGTAATGGCCGAATGATTGTGGTGTTAGTAACCAGTCTTGCTGCTATGGTCCCTGTACAGCCCCAACCTAACAGGTAACTAATAAAAACAGTTTAAGAACGAGAACCTGAGAGCTTGGGGTTACCATGGAGCTGATAAATTGTGCAGTTGGTACATGAGCCAAGTAATATTTCATTTTCGGTCAAAACCATGTCCTATGAGTGAACTTTATTCCTTATAATCTAATTACAATACCAAAACACACCTCCATTGTCAAAGGTACCTGCCTCCAAGGTACGACCACGGGGCGTGCTCTCTGAATTTCTTGAAGTCTGTGGCTTTAAAAGCAAAGCGAGAAAGTTTTCCACCAATCATAATGAATTAACTATGTAACTATGTGATGTAATTGTAACTATGTGTGTTTGGAGACTATAAATCTGTGGGTGTTTGTAGGCTGCGTGGGCATGTTTAGGAGGAGAGATCCCCCATGCACCCCAGCGCTGAATAAACCCCTGTTGGCTTTCTAAACCGCCTTTCTGTTTGGAAAGGTTTTTTTATTGCCGTTTGAGCGGTAACAAAGGGATCCACTTTGTACTGGGACAGGGCCCAGTTTGTACTGGGAGGGTTTTATGGGATCCAGTTTCTACTGGCGTGGTGTCCACTCTGCAGTGGGAGAGGTCTGGAGGACGGAGCTTTTACTGGTACTGAGGACCAGTCTGTAGTGGGAAGGGTTCAAGGGGTCCCGTTTGTGCTGGGAAAGGGCCCAGTCTGTACAGGTAGGGATCAGCGGTTCCGCTTTGTACTGGGACAGGGCCCATGTCTATACTGCGAGGTGTAAATGAGACCCAGTTTGACCTGGGAGGGAGCCCAGTCTCCACTTGGAGCTGTTCAAGGGACCCGGTTTGTACTAGGATGCCACCCAGTCTGTACTGGGAAGGGTTCAAGGGGTCCCGTTTGTACAAGGACTGGGCCCAGTCTGTGCTGGGAGGAATCAGGGGGACAGAGCTTTTCCGGGTACAGGGGACCAGTCTGCACTAGGAAAGGAGAAAGCGATCCAGTTTTTACTGGGAGAGAGCCCAGTCTCTTCCGCGAGGCATTGAAGGGATCCAGGTCGTATTGGGACAGGGCCAGTCTGTACTGGGAGGGATCAGGGGATCCCCTTTGTACTGGCCACTGACCAGCCTCTACTGGGAGTGGTTAAAGGCATCCAGCTTGTTCTGGGACAGTGGACCAGTCCATACTGGGTGGGGTTAAAGAGATGGAGTCTGACGAGGAGTGGGCTCAGTCTTACTGGAAGGGGTTAAGGGAACCAGTTTGTGCTGGGAGGAAGCTTCACATGGACTGGGAGGGGTTAAAGTGATCCAGCTTGTACTGGGACAGGGGACCAGGGGATGCAGTTTTTACTGGGACATGGACCAGCTTGTACTGGGAGGTGTTAAACGAATCCAGTTTCCACTGGGAGGGAGCCCAGACCATGCTGGGAGGGGTTAAAGTGATTCAGTTTGTACTGAGAGGGGGCAATGGCTGTAGTGGGAGGAGATCAAGAGAACCAGTTTGTAGTGTGAAAGGGCCCAGTCTGTACTGGGAGGGCTCAGGGGACATACCTTTTACTAGGACAGGTGCCACTCTGTGCTGGGAGGGCTTAAAGGGGTGCAGGCTGTACTGTGACAGAGTCCAGTCTGTAGTGGGAGGGGTTTAAGGGATCCAGTTTATACTGGGTAGTACCCAGTCTGTGCTAGGAGGGGACCAGGGGAAGCAGTTTGTACTGGGACAGGCCCAGGTCTGTACAGGGAGGGGATAAATTGACCCAGTTTGACCTGGCAGGGCTCCTCGACTTGACCTGGAGGAGTTAAAAGGATCAGCTTTTAGTGGGCAGGTGTCCCGGTCTGTACTGGGAGATCTTTCTGATCCCTTGGCTTTGGTGTAAGGCCTGATTGCTCTGCAGCTTGGTCACAGTCCTGCTGCGTGGTCGTCCTGTGACCGCAGGCAGGGACAGGCAACGGGCACTTCTGTGACAGAGCTGGCCTCCGTAGGACTGGTTCCATCATGAAAGGGGATCTCCTCAGGGCAGTGCCTGAAGGCTTGAACCTTCCTCCAAAGTCACTCTCAAGAACATGCCTGAGAATGTGGCCCAGAAATGAAAACACAGGTGAACAGCTAAAGGGTGTGAGTGTGCAGGGTGGGGGCACACAGCAGTGTCCTCGCAGAGCCAGTCCTCCTGGGACAGCCGTGAAGGACCAGCAGAGCAGGGTCTGGCCTGTGCCCGTGGTCACTGGACAGCCTGGGGAAGCTGCCTGTGCTGGTTTTGGCTGGGATGGAGTTCATTTTCTTCAGAGTAGCTAGGATGGGGCTGTGTTTTGGATTTGTGCTGAAGACAGGGTTGGTAATACAGAGATGGTTTTGTTATTGCTGAGCAGGGCTTACGTGGCGTCAAGGCCTTTTCTGCTTCTCACCCCACCCCACCAGCGAGGAGGCTGGGGGTGCACAAGAAGTTTGGAGGGGAAAGAGCCAAGACAGCTGACCCCACCTGAGCAAAGGGATATTTCACACCCTATGACATCGTGCTCAGCATATAAAGCTAGGGGAAGAAGAAGGAAGGGAGAGACTTTTGGAGAGATGCCGTTTGTCTTCCCAAGTAACTGTTACATAGGATGGAGCCCTGCTTTCCTGGAGATGGCTGAACACCTGCCTGCTGATGGGAAGTGGTGAATTAAGTTCTTGGTTTGCTTTATTTGCGTGCAGAGATTTTGCTTTACCTGTTAAACTGTCTTTATCTCGGTCTACGAGTTTTCTCACTTTACCTTTCCAATTTCTCCCCAGTCATGAATTGGTGGCAGATTCCGATCTTACCCCAGGATCCGTGCCCATATGGTCGTTAATCACAACCAAGCTCTTTCTAGTGCGTCTACCCTGAATCTGGGAATTAAGGCTCTGATTAAATGTCTCCATCCAGAATCTGTGGGGATTCCTCCTGGACTGGGGAAGAGATGGAGGGTCAGATCTACGCATGCGGCAGGGGCTGTGTTAATGCCCCTGCCTCCCACTGCACAAATGACGGCAGGCAGAGGTGCTGTGAAACGAACACCAAACCTTTAATGAATTAAGAAGCAGAGAGATGGGAGAGGGCTGGGGCTGGAGTGGGCAGGTGCCGGTCGCATGTCGCAGGGATCTGTGCTCCACACCTTCACTATAACCTATCGACAGCAGTTGGGGATGCGTAGGGCACTTTGCCCCGCAGCATCCCCCAGGGTTCTGGCTCGCTTGGTGGGCACGTTGTCATCTTTGGATGCCCTCTGCTTGCTGCTGCACGCTTGCTGCCTGCTGCTGCCTGCTGCCGCACCGTCCCCGTCTGGTGTCCCTTCCTCGAGGGTTTTCAAGTTCTTGGTCACCTGGCGCACCACCCCTTTCTTCTTTTTCTTTGGTGGCATATTGTCCCACGGGGAGGTCTTGTGCCTCTTGTGGGTGCTGCCTGGCATGGGGCGCTTGCCCTTCTTGCTGCCCGCCTTGGCCGATCTGGGCAGCACCCGGCAGGAGATGAGGCCTGGTGGTAGCAGCAAGCGGGTCACAACGACCCGGGGCTGCCTCCGCAGAGTCTCCTCCACCAGTGGGACCATGCAGGGTGGATGAGGCTTGCGTGGAGCTGCTGGGCTCAGCTGAGGACTCTCCAGAAGAGCCTTGAGGGCACTCTCTGCAGGACCCTCTGGGTGACCCTTCAAGGCACTCTCCACAGCAGTCTCCACGGGACTCAACCACAGCCAGGTGGGGAGGACTGCTGCTGCCATGCCCTGCTTCTCCTTGTCATCCTGCAAGGGGGATGTCACCACCCCCATGAAGGGGTCGACATCCCCCAGCATCACCCCCGCTGCTTGTTCCTCAGGGCAGTCACCCTCCGCCCCGTACTCTGAGAAGTCAAGGGGCTGGTTGAGGAAGGTGGGGCTGGTGAGGCTGTCAGAGATGCCAAGGACATCGAGGAAGGTGTCCTCGACGTCCCCTAGCCCCACCACCACCTCTGGCTCCATGAGGCTGAGGAAGGTGGTCAAGGTGGAGCTTTTGGGGCCATCAGGGATGGTGTCCTCGCTGTCCCTGGGCATCACTACTGCCGCTTGCTCCTTGGTGCAGACACCCTCTGCCCTGTATTCCAAGAGGTCAAGAAGCTTGTTCAGGGAGGTGGTTAAGTGGGGGACGCTGGGGACATCGGGGACAGTGTCCACACTGTCCCTCAGCCCCACCACTCCTGCTTGCTCCTTGGGACAGCTGCCCTTTGCCACGTACTCAGAGAAGTCAGGGAGCTCGTTGAGGAGGGGGGTCAAGCAGGGGCTGTTGGGAACTCCGGGGACATCGGGGACGGTGTTCTTGCCATCGATGGTGTTGAGCAAGGCGAGCATGTTGGTGAAATCTATGCCGAAGGACTCCTCGTCCTGAAACTGCAGGGTGTCCCCTGCCAGCTCCAGAAAGGCCTTGGCGAAGGTGTCTGTCACCAGCTCGGGAACATCCAGGGGCTTCTCCAAGGCCTCTGGGGTGCTCACCCCTGCGGAAAGAGCAATCAAAACCAGCCCAACCCCAGGGCGATGCAAGCTTTCCTGGGGATGGGATGCCAGCCCGCAGGCTCTGCCACCCCCCAAAGCTCACCTTTGGGCTCTGCCTGGGTTCTGCCACATGGTAAAGCTGTGGTGGGGTGGTGGGGGGTGGCATCGGGTACACTGTCCTCCATGACCCCTACGCCATTGTCAGAGGGCTGCAATGGCTTCTCGGTGCTGCCAGGCAGGGTGTGGACCACAGGGAGCCCCTGCACCCCGTATTGAGCTGCAGGGTGCTGGGGCTCCCCGTCAACCACGGCCCATGGTTCCAGGCCCATCGGCTGGTTGGGCACCAGCGTCCCCGTCACCACCTGCTGTCCCCAGCCGTGGGCAGGCGGACAGGGAGCAGCCGTGGCGGGGAGCTGCACCCCACATGGGAGCTGCACCATGGGGGGAAACGGCACGACGCAGGGGAGTTGCACCAGCTGCCCCGGGTTGCCCAGGGGCCCTAGCAGCCCCTGCCAGATGGTGGCCTGGGCCAGCTGGTAGGTGATGGGGTGGAGCTGGGCAGGCTCACAGGACATCGGCAGCCCTGCGACAGAGGGCAACACGCCGGCAGTGACCAGTGGCAGCATGGCTGGGGTGGTGAAGCTCACGCCAGGAACCTCCAATGCCATCGGCAGCTGGAGAGGGAACCTCTCTGTTGGGAAAAGTGAAGAGGGGTGATGGGGTGAGCTATTGATGGGCAGAACTGGTTTGGGGCTTACCCCGAGGGCAGGAGCACCAGGAGCCTGCTGCTGTACCGGCCATGGTGTTTGGTCAGTGTGGGGCTGGTTTGGGGCAAACGGTGTTCTAGGGGGTCCGTCCCCATGGTGATCATTCCGCCAGCACCTGCTTCAGCCAGCCTTGCCATGGGTTGATTTTTCATACCACAACAACTTCCTTTCTCAATGATTTCCCATCCTGCTGATGATTTCCTGTCCTCAGTGCTGATTTCCCATCCCCACCATGGTTTCCCATCCAACTATGGTTCTTTTGAGAGGTGTTTTTTGCCTCTAAGGGGAAGGGGATGGGGCTGGCACCGCTGGCCTTGCGATGCTGACATGTCTGTGCTGCCCCATCTTCCCCAATGGTGGAGATGGGAGGGGGGCTGTGGGCAGCGCTCCGGCAGGGGTGGCATCAGCAACATGTTGTGAGCGTGGGGGGTCATGGTTCTCACCCATGTCTTCGTCCTCTTCCTGCTGGCCTTGCTAGTCTGGGACGCCAAGGCTTCTCCAAGATGAGCTCAGGGAGCGCTGCTCCGGACTGGGTGCTAACCCCACTACCTGCCTACCTGCTCCCTGGGGCAGCACAGCACGGCAAAGCGGGGCTCTGTGACATCACAGCCCCATCATGCCACGCCCTCTGCCAGGCCTCCCCAACATACACCCGTTGGCAGTGAGTGCAAGTACCATCCCTTAGCACAGACCACCGGCCCCGTTACCTACGTAAGGGATGTTCTCAGCTAATTTGCAGCCTCTGACGTCTGGAAAAGTAGCTCAGGGTCTCTTGTTCATTAGTGCCGAGCACATAGGGGTGACTTGGAGCTGGGAAGAAAACCGTATGCAGTCAGACTGGTTTCAACTCTCCCGAGCATCTCTTTTGCAGCCCATGAGATGCTCTGCGTGTCAAGGGAAGGTGCCCCTTGGGCCACTGTCTGAGGCCCCGCAGGGCTCCCGTCAGGGTCCTTTGACTTACCTGTCCTCCAGCCCCTACACCAGGGGATTGGGGTAGGTCCCCAGGCAATGCCTCAGGTACCCAGGGATACTGAAAACAGGGGAAGGCTCGTTCACATCAGTTGTTTCTATTAACAGCACGTCCCTTTTCCCCGGGGAAGGTCTTGCACACCTGGAGAGTGTGTTCACCACCCAGGTTTGTCTTCATGATGCTCTTAACGCTCTTTTCAAACACTGGTCTTTTATTGGATGATAATATGTCAATGGTCTATGGACCAAGTTTGATCATTCTTCTTAGAGTGAGTTTACACTCTCAATTCCATCTAGGCAAGGTACACAACGCAAGTAGTTATACGCAGTTAGTCACAGGTTTCTGTGTGCGAGCGGGTCCGTGCAGCTGTGCGAGCAGTGCAAGCACACTATGTAAGCTATGTCCCACGCCACACCTGAGGTCAGGAGGGTCTCACCACACTCCACCCCGATGGCGTGGGTAACGGCATGACCCGCTGGTTGGGGTAACAGCCCTGCAGAGTGAGGGTGTGAGCCTCTCGTGCCTCTACCTATGTGAAATGGCTGGGTGTGAACAGAGAGGTGGTGGAGGGGGAGGAGGAGGAGGACTTTCCCAAGCAGGGGGCAAATGCGAGATTAATCGCTATGGGTGTTTTCGATCGTTTGGTGCTATGGCATACGGCAAAGCAAAGCTTAATCACAATCCAAACAAAGCTTATTAATGGGATAAAGAACCTTACAGTAATGAGAGTTTGTTTTACTTTTTTATGCAAATTTAAGGATGCTATCCAACTAAACGAGTAAGAAAGTGAAAATCTACCAGGAGATATTGCGATTTGATGTAAGATTTGTAAATATTTGGAAAGGGCACAGATGTGTTCGATTTGTCGAGATTTGTTAACATCGGTACAACAGGCGGTGTGAATCACTGCACAGACGCCTCCTTGTTGCAGGGTACGCATATCAAGTACTAGACGATGTTGTCCTATTCTCAAAGCTGAAGAATAATTGTCCTGTTGCAAAGCTGAAGTGGCATTTACTGTGTGATTGTCTGCAGCTTCCATGGTAGCGGATAGGCTTTTAGGAGCCCTTTCTAATTCATTTACCCCGAGTCTGGGAATGAAGGTTCTGATTAAATGTCTCCATCCAGAATCATGGGGGGTTCCTGATGGACTGGGGAAGAGGCAGAGGGTCAGATCTACACATGCGGCAGGGGCTGCAGTAACACCCTGCCTCCCGCTGCATGAATGATGGTGAATAAGGGAAACTAATTAGCGTAGAACAATTTTAAAACAGAATATATAGCTTGGCAACACTTGAGTCAGGCCCGACAAACTCAGGCTTCGCCTGTCTCATGGTCCAGTACAAAAGAAAACAATTAGTAAAATAGTTGGAATGTAGAAACAGGGTAAGAGAAGCCATAAATTAGGGAATAGTCCTTGGGTATAAACTAGAAAAAGACCCAAAGTTTGAGGCATCCTGATAAAGGGGGGCCCAATATGCCAACAAGCCTGGGACCATCTGGGCAGGAGGGATAACAAGTTGCTGAGCTTGCAAAACGGAGATCATGAAGAAGAGGTCACCCAACTGTGGACACTGAAGAAGAGGAGAAAGAGGAAGTTTTGAGGAGGACGGCCCCTGACAACCATCTGAGAAAGAAACTGCGCAGGCGTATCAGGACATTAGCATAGATTCATGAGTTCCCGGAATAATAATGAATATGTATTAAATTTATCGGAAACCTAATGAATATGTAACTCTTTTCTAATATAAATCATGTACAATTTGTTTCTCATGGAGACGCACGTCCGTGGAAATATCCCAGTGCGACTCCCAGCGCTGCAATAAAGGATACCTGCTTAATAGTCACATTGGCTATTCAGTGGAAATTTTTTTGATTCAAAAGTTATATATTATGTGTATAACTTTTACTTGTTCTTTAAGAATATGAACCCTGGTTTTATAGACATTAAGCTAACGTTTTTATGTTCTGGCAAAATCTTACTCCTGAAAGTGAAAATGTGTCTGTACCCGGGAACCTCCCCTCCTACACCTTTTAACCCAAACCAGACCAAAGCCGACTATTACGTTTGAACTTGAAAAGCAAGACTCTTCAACTTTGAACCACACGCCTGGAACCCAACTCAAAGACTCTCAGTTAAAAAGGTAAAATCTAGTCATTTTAAATCCATTGCAGCAGGTCTTATAAGGATCTTATAATAGCTATCAGCAGCCTGGGGTCTACATCTGCCCCAAAAGGAAGAGTTTCACTACAGCTAAGGAAAAGTGAAGGGACTTTATCTGTGCCTCGAAAAGACAGTGAAATACCAGCAAAGGAAAACAGGGGTATGCCCTACTTTTAAATTAATGGACAATTTACACTGATGCTTAAAGCAGACAGGCAGGTTAGCTGAAGCAATTCTAAGTCACAGACAATATCTAAGGCAGTACCAGCTAACCCATGAAATTTAGGCTTTGTTCTTCTGAGATTTTACTCAGCAATATTTTGGATTTTCTTCAGTTGTCCACAAGACTTCCTTCTTCAAACCAGATGGGGCACCACTAATTAAGTGGAAGGAAAAATTTTTCACCACAAGGGTGCTCAGACATGGAAACAAGTTATGCAGTAAGGCTGAGGCACCTCCATACCTACAGAAAGCTGTTAACTCAAATGGACAAAGCCCTGAGCAACAATGTCTGACTTTGAAGCTGACCCTCCTTCGAGAAGGACTGGACCAGATCAATTCCAAGGGCTCCACTCAATCTATGTAACATTATGATTCCATTCTACAATTCAATGAAAATAGGAAGTTAGAAGTACATTTCTTTACTTCTTTTCTGAAAAAGCTCCTCCTAAAGACTAATTATTTTCAGAGGCTAAATTCTAGCACAGAACTGAATAGGTTACAAGGAACCGTTCTAATAAACAGTCACTATCACTGCAAACTGAGAATCGCCAATGATGCCTATGTCAAGCAAAACTATCAGCCCCTACATTCTTCCGAGAGATTAAAAGAGCTCCAAACAGACTGAAATCAGGGTTTCAGTCCTCAGATTCCAAACTAAAAAGAAAACCACGGTCTTTAGCAACACCAGACAAGCATTATGGACATGTTGTATTGCCAAAAACAACCTAAAACTTACACAGTGTTTATAATTTGGATATGAAAAATGCATAGTACACGCATTATACAATTTAAATATCTTAGAATTACATACTATCTGCACATCTAACGTTCAAAGGTTTATCTCAAACAAGGAATCGTTAGGACTGCCTTTTTAACAATCAAGCACAGATCTTAGTGGGTTTCTTTCATGTTACTACAAAAAACCACATGACAACATCATAATCATTGCTGGCAATTTACACAACGCTCTCATTTCCTCAAGGTGTTAAATTCAAACATGTTTGTTTGAGCACCCTTCCCATATACTTTCTACAACAGGGAATCAAGAAAGTAGGTCAAAACTGCTTTTGCCTGCAAAGAATGAACCTTAGCCTAAAAACAGGCCCTGAACCTCATAGTACTATATCGTCTTCAAACCTCCTCCTTGCCCCTCTCCAATTTGTAGGCTTGATATCTTTCAGTAGTGGCACAAGCACCTGCACAGTTAATTTAAGCCTAATGACCAGATATTTGGTTTTCTTCATTAACTTTTAAGACAGGTCAAGAGTATTCTGTAGAGCCCTACATTAGAACAACTCTTCTGAAACACCTGATTACCATCTTTATACTACATGCACTTTCAACCACACTGACTCACAAACTCCAAATGAAACCCGGTGCTTTTGGGTAGGAGCTGGAGCTCCCAGTGTTCCATCCCATTGCTCTGGTTATGTGATGGGCCATCCTGTGTCATCTCTAGTCAGTGTAATCAACCACGAAACCATTCAACACTGTTACTAATAGGACAATGGCTATCATTTCAGTATGACTAACCTTGTAAAGAGAAGCCCCATTCTCTGTATATTTGACAAAGAGAGAAGTCCCATCCTTCAAATCTGTTTCTGCTCTTTACAAGCAGAGTCAATGCTCTTCAGAGCAGAAACAAAAGCCAGAAGAGGAAACAGAAGTAAACTTGCCGACATGCTCGAGACTGGCCTAAAAACATCAACTCTGGTATCTAGGAGGTGAAGATTAGACCTTTTGGTTACTAAATCCTCTCTGCATTGCATTTCCTTGTCTCCTGCTCTGTTGCAATCAATGACTGCCTTTTTAATACAAAAGCAGATAACAATATGGGACATGATGAGCATGAATGAAAACATAGAGGATGTTTTTGATGACCAGAGTAAAAACACCTTCAAGACCTCAAGAGCACCTTCTGCCTCATATCACCCTAAAACGAGCAGGTCTGCTATCCATATATGTGCCTAACAAGGACAATATTTCTGGTGTCTCTGGAGAGAGAAAAAAATTATCTGTGCAACCTCAGACAGTAACTTCTTTCACAAAAATATCTGCTTAGCCACATCAGACAAAGAATCTGCCATCTCAACTGCAAATCCCTCAGATTAGGAAAAAAAACAACCACAAAACTAAAACAACAACAACAGAAGATCCTCAGACTACAAAGCATCCCCATCCAAAAATTTAACATCTTTTACAATATTTTACATTTTTAACAACAGGGCAAAGGGCCTGGTCATGTCTGGAGTTTTTCTTAGCAAAGTGCAAGTAAGCAGTGTACTTGTCAGGATAGGGAGTACAGGCAGTCAACCTCCTCTGAGGCCTCTGGAGTAGACCCTTAACGTCGTCATCTAGCATAGAAGAGATTCAACACTTTTCTGCTTTTCCTCACTGATGCTTCAGGGAAGGTTTCATGAAACAGGTGAGCTAATTAAGAACAGCTCAATGATTCCAAAAAGCAAGCGCCATTTCTTATACGGACCTGTACCTAATAGAACCCCTCCCTGAAAAGATTCCATTTATTAGTCTAATTACAGATTATTTACCAATCTGTGTTCAACTTTAGACAGACTCTGCAGGGTCATGAAAGTTATCCTCAGGAAGTGTGCAACCAGGTCTCTAATTTGCAGTCCCCAAAGATCAGCTTATTCCCATCAGGAGACCTTGCTGTGCCTGGAGTTCTGTATCACCTGGGAATGATGCAAGCCCGATGACAACTTGTCATTTGGTGCTCCAGACATTCCAGCTGCATTATTCTCTTTACAACCACTCCTCTAAGCCAGAAGAGAGTCATGACTGCAAAGGGTTGCCAGAGAGAGAAAAAGAAACTGGATACAGTGTTGACACGAGAGTATCTACAAACAAAAACCACCAGGGGTACCTCAGAAGTGAGCTCCTTGGAACAGAACTAGAGACTCTTAAAATCAAGTATGATTTCAAAGAATGAACAAGGCAAGTAAGATTGCACTGCTCTTTCAAAAAGAAAAGGAAAAAACCCCACCACACGGCTAGCATGAAGAAAGAGCACTTAGGGATAATAACAGCTCCTCTTATACCCAAAGCTCAGCACTGCATTACTTCCCTAAGCAGAGGCACACAGAGAAGCCCTTCTAAAGCTACAATTACACAATCACATTGGGTTGAAGCAGGCAACGCAATGTAAATGTTACAATTACACTAACATGAAAATTAATCGCCAGCACATTACTGCCAAATTATTAGCATGCACAAATCCTTCTGAATTTCCCATCTTTGCGTTTTAGACTGGGCACACAGCTTAGTTACAAGAATCTGCTTGACTGAACAGATTTTAAAGTCTCTAAAGAATATGTCTTACACCAAATTACAAAATCAATGCTGCTGCTTCTCATTATGTTCTCAAATGAAATATGGCTTCTCAATTTAATGTAAACACAAGAAATGTTTTCACTGTGAAAAAAACCTCAGTATTTCACCAAGATACGCAAGTGCTACGCTACAGGAATGTGTAAGTATTACACTAGACTCAAATGGAGGTAGTTAAAAAATAATACAGCAGACATTATTTTGGTTCAAAGACTTTTTTAAAGTTACTTTTTTTAAACACAGATTTCTAACTGTCTCCTGTTTAACCGCTCTACTCATTTTTCTACCCTTCACCACTCAGTAACAGCTTCTTCCATAGGCTTTAAAAACAATAATTCCATGAACTTCAAGGTCTTCATCTTTCTCCCATTGTCAACTTTCTGCATCACTACTATTCACATATCTGAAGATACTAACCAAGATTGCAATCTGAATCATAGTCTGTTAACAGTGCAACTTATCTCAACGTTGACTCACATTTACATTAGTGACAAGAAGCATAATATGCAATTGTTTTTACATCATTCCTTTTCTTCTACTATTCAAAGAACATCCAACAAACCTCCACAGCCTTGAGAGAAGATGGAAACAGAGGCTGTTCCCTGTGAATCCTACTAAAAACCCACAAGGATATCTAAGCTAATTAAAACCCTCAAAACTAAGCAGTAAAACTCATTTCTAACCAGATGATGGGTAAGACAATCATGTGAGAGCACCACTCTGCTGCTTGGAAAAGCGGAAAGGTTGATCTTCTGAAAACAAGGCCTTGTTTCTCAGCTTGATTGTAAACACCATGAAGTTTCCTGTTTATACCACCTCCCATAAGGTGGGAGATCTAAACCTAGCATCTAAAAGGAACACCGCTGGCTTCCTCTTAGTTTCTATTTAACCCTCTTCTTCATCCACCCTACCCCTAACAAAGCATGAGAAAGAAGCCACATCAGCAATCAAGGCAGCAACCTTCAGCTCAAACCATGCCAGTAACATCCACAGCATCATAAATACATAGTACCTTCACATGCCAAACAGCGTGACTTAGAATACCATTTTAAGAGGGTTTTCTTCTCCTATGGCTTTTGTTTGTATGGGGTTTTTTTTAATGGAACCTAAGTGACAAATAGCTTCAAAAAAAGGCAAGAAAAAGAGACTTTTCCTGCCTTTACAGACCTGCACAGAGCTTGAGTCATACTTGCATCTTTCACATTTGGATCTGTAGTAAGGCTCCTGATGAGAACTCTAATCACCTGTAATGGTCTGTGCTGCACAAGACTTGCCAGGCAACAGAAGGTTTGAATGAAGGATCTGTAATAGTTGAACATGACAAAGTGTAAAAAACTAAAAAGAAAACCCCATAGAAAAAGCAGGCTTTATCTTCTCTCCTACAACTTCACTATAATTGCAAAGTTTTGAGATGAGTCTCTCCTCCATCTAACGTTCTATCATTACAAAGCAAAACAAAATTGAAAAGCATCAACAGATTAAGGCGCTGAATTACAAATTCCTTTCATTCATCTAATATCCATGCAAGAAAGTAACAATCTGCCAACTTCCTCCTCCATCATCAACAGAACTGAGAAGTGGGGTTTTTAACGAAAAAGTACCACCATACAATTGTTTAACATACTTGATGTTAAGGATCCAATGCAGCTGGTAATTCCCACATCCTATCTCAACAACCGTCTGCTAACCACGCCAGTTATAGCAACATATAATGTTATAACGTTAAGTTGCCCAGCTGCCTCAACAGCAAAGGCACTTTCCAGTCTGAGCTAATACAGTCCTTCACAGGTTTTTTTGAGGTCAGAAAGGACCTATTTACAATCGCATCGACATTACTCAGACAGCAAATCCTTCTTAGGATACCCACGTTTTAGAATTTCTTTACATATATCCCAGTTTCGTAGACTAAACAGTTCCAAGACCTAAGCTACCCCTCTGGAGGGAGCAAGAGGAAGAGCAGCTTTTGGTATTGAATTTTACTTTTTCCTAATACGACACTCCAACTCTGCTCCACTATATCATATCAAACGTTGCAACAGGAGTTTTTCCAAAAACCATGCTGCTAAATAAATCACCATTTCCCCTTTAGCTCTTCTTGGGGGGGTTGGGGAGAAGAGAAGAAAAGGCTTTGCTTTCTCCATGGCCAAAAAGTTGCTTTTCAGCATCTGGGCAGGAAGGAACAGTTCCAAGGCAATGTCTGCAAAGTAACCGATGCTAGCAGTGTAACTTTCCCTTTCTGTTGGCAAACCTGCCGCTCTCCTCAAGCCCCCACGGTACTCTACACCCCTCCCACCACCACCACCACCACCAGCCCTCGGCCGCGTTTGCCGGTGGGCGGTACTCACCGGCGGTGGCGATGACAGCAAAGACTTCCTGCAGGGAGGGCAGCAGCGTGTTGGGCTTGGCCGTCCAGATGCTCCGCAGCAGCCTGCTAACCTGTGTCACCTCTGAGACGGAGACGCACAGCTCAGCCTGCTGGCTGCCCTGGCTTGGGAATGGTTTTACACCTTCTTTGCAACAAGTACACTATGGCCTGAATGAGTGGCCTCAGCCTCCTCCACAAGCTTCTTCAGCAAGATGTGAGGGAACCAAGTTGGGCAGTGGGTGCTCACGGAACAGGAGCCCTCTTCATCTGCAGCCACTTCAGCCTGAAGCTCCTCAGCAGCCTTCTGTCAGAAGTCATCCTGCTCGTCCCGTGCCAGCAAAGCTCCAGCAGGCTCTCCCAGTTCTCCAGCTCTCTGCGGAGGAAACGACGTCCTACACAGCTCCTCAGGGAAGCTTTAGATGTGCAGTGGCACTCGAGCATTGATCACCGGATGGATGGTCTGCAGTTTCCTGGCTCGCTCTTGCAGCTGCTTGCTAAGGAGACGCAGCTTAGCACTCTTCTGCTTGAGCTTCTCTACCCCCTCCCACACTTCAGGAGAGCTTCTCTTCCTCAGAAGACAGTTCTCCTCTTGAAGGGCACGGCACCACCTCTCCCGGTCTTTCAGGGCGCTCTGGAGGCGGGCGTTCTGCTCCAGCAGCCTGTTGTGACTGCTCCCAAGCAGCCAGTCCTCCTGATTCTCATCGGTCTGAACGCCCACCTCTGCCACAGACCGCCCGCTGCCGGCACTTCCTTGTGGCGGGGAGTGCAAGCTGTGTGGCGCCAAGTCTTGCTCCACAGCCTCGAGCAAAACCTCCACGCCGCTTCCTTCCTCCTGGAGACCAGCATGGCAGGAGGGAGATGCCGTGAGGCTCTCCAAAGAGCAGGGCCCGATGGTCCCAGTGCCCAGGAGGGTCTGCAGGTGCTGCCAGGCCGTAGCCTTGGCCCTGGCCTCCTTGCAGGAAGCAGGCTGCTGGCCCTCAAACTGCTCCAAGATGTAATTTTGGAAGAGTCTTCTCTGTTGCAGCCATTCATCTTGCAGGCAGAGGATGCGGGCAGCCTGCTCGCCATTGGTGTCCCAGCGCAGCTTGTTGAGGACGTCCTGGAGCTTCCCGCGGGCCTGGCTGCTGCTCCAGGCTGCTCTCACCAGCTCCTTGGCCAGCTCCTGCTGCAGGTCCCGTGCGTGACTGATGGCGTCACCACGCTGCTGCTGCAGCAGCCCCTGCACCTCGCGCAGCTCAGCCTCCTTCGAGCGCAGCAGCTGGCGGATCTCCGCCGCCTGCTGACGCTGGTTCAGCTCCCGCAGCTGCTGGAGCTCCCGTGCCTGCCGCTGCTCCCATTTGGAGTGCAGCCGTTCGGCCAGGAGCCGCTGCTCCCGCTCTGCCGCCTCCTTCAGCTGGCGAGTTTCAGCGGCGAAGCGCTGGCACAGCTCTTGGGAGCGGAGTCGCTCGGCCTCCAGCTCAGCCCGCAGCCTCTCCTGCTGCTGCTTCTGCTCGTCCTTCTGCGCCAGGCCCCGGCAGGGTCCCGGCTCATGGCTGCAGGGATGGCAACCAAACACGGCCACCAACAGCCACCAACGTCGTGCGTCACTCCCTCTCAGCAGCTGCTGCCTCCCTTGACCACGCAGGTGCGCAGACAGCGTCTGCAACGAGCCAAGGGTGGGCGAGTATGGCCTTATGTACGTGTCCTGGTGCTGAGCTCACCAAGGAGTGCTGTGGTGATCCCCAAGCATCCACGTGTTCCTTGAGATTTGGTGCCGAGGAAGAATAAAGCTGCTCTCAAGGACGTTTTGGAATTAGTGTTACTCTCACTGGTAACAGCAACAGGGCAGTGCTGTAAGGGTGAGGCGTGGTGGACGCCTTGCTTATGAGGATGTTATGAGAGATGTGTCAAAAGCCTTGCTGAAGTCAAGGTAGACAACATCCATTGCTCTCCCTTCATCCACCTACCCAATCGTGCCATCATAAAAGGCTGTCAGATTGGTCAGGCATGATTTCCCCTTGGTGAATCCCTGTTGACCACTCCGGATAAGACAGGTAGACTCCCTTCCAAAAGTATACAGCAACACAGCTGTATTTTTCAGCCATTTTGTGACATTGTGATTGCATTGGCACACTCCCAGTTCAAAATGCTTGGGGTAGAATTTGCTGAAGCGTTACGGCTTCTTCAATTCTGCTCCCACTGAAGAAAGACCCCCACTAATTTCAGCGGCAGCAGAATTTGGACAATTTGGGACAAACATTGCCTCTCATTTAAGAAAGTTCAAATTTCCCCTTATTATACCTGTGGCTTTGAAACAGCTTTCGCGTTACAGGCTTCTGCAGGTGTTTTTATAGGAAAAGAACTGGCTGAAGTGAGGACTGGCCATGACAAGGACAGTGGAAGGAGTCAGTGGGCGCTGACCCCCTGATTTTCTGCTGAGGAGAAGGAAAACGTTGGGTTTTGGTGGTTTGGATGAGCTGCATCCAACCTTTCTCTTTTTGCTTGGAAGAGCTGAATGTTTGCTGTCAAAGGTAAGAGGACTGCCTCCTACTATGTCCCTCCAGAACATGTGGGTGGGCAGGGGGGTAGAGGGGGACGGGGGCAGAGGCGTGGAAGGGGGAAGAGGGGCCCCAGGCCTGGGCCGGGGGCTGCTCAGCCTCAGGACAGGCCCCACGGGCACCATGGGGAAGCTGGGGCTGGCCCCCAGGGGAGCCCGCCTTCCTCTCACCCTGGGCTTGGCCGGCATAGGTCGGGAGGGCTGTCAGTCTCCTCCAGTGCAGTGATGCTGCCCTGGATTGATCCCCTGGGCTGTCACTCTGCCCTGGTTCGGGGCCTGCCCTTCCCTGTGGTGCTGCTCTCACTGATTGGCTGCCTGAGGGGGTCACTCCCCTGCAGTGCCCGCCCTTCCCTCTGGTGATCATTCTTCTGATTGGCTGTCTGAGATGTCTGTCCCTCCTTGCTCCCCCCATTCAAAGGCGATTGGCTGTTCTGGGTCTGCTGACTCCCCATAGACTTCTGGGTGGGCGTTGCCAGGTGACTCGCTCTGCCTTGAGGGTTTAGAGGCCTAAGAAGGAAACTGTGGGCCCTCCCAAAAGGCTGTGGGTAATAAAAGACGGGTTTGGGCCCTAAAAATGAGCATTTTGGCCCTGAACAGGAGGCGTTGGGCACTGGAAAAGATGCTCCAACCGCCGCTTTGGACCCTAGAAAGCAGGGAGGGGAGAGGGGCCTGGAGAAGAGCTCTGGGGCGGGGGGTGGTGGGGTGGTGGTCTGTGCTTGAAGGCAGGGAAGGAGGACGCAGCTCCAGGCTGTCCTGGGAAGGATCAGGGGTTGCAGTTTGTACTGGGAGGGGCCCCAGTCGGTATTGGGAGTGGTTAAAGGGGTGCAGTTTGTACTGAGATGGTGCAGAGTCTGTACTGGGAGGGGTTAAAGGGATCCACTTTGTACTGGGACAGGGCCCAGTCTGTACTGGGAGGGTTTTAAGGGATCCAGTTTCTACTGGTGTGGTGTCCAGTGTGCAGTGGGAGGGGTCTGGAGGACGGAGCTTTTACTGGTACTGAGGACCAGTCTGTAGTGGGAAGGGTTCAAGGGGTCCCGTTTGTGCTGGGAAAGGGCCCAGTCTGTACAGGTAGGGATCAGCGGTTCCGCTTTGTACTGGGACAGGGCCCATGTCTATACTGCGAGGTGTAAATGAGATCCAGTTTGACCTGGGAGGGAGCCCAGTCTCCACTTGGAGCTGTTCAAGGGACCCGGTTTGTACTAGGATGCCACCCAGTCTGTACTGGGAAGGGTTCAAGGGGTCCCGTTTGTACAAGGACTGGGCCCAGTCTGTGCTGGGAGGGATCAGGGGGACAGAGAATTTTCCAGGTACAGGGGACCAGTCTGCACTAGGAAAGGAGAAAGCGATCCAGTTTTTACTGGGAGAGAGCCCAGTCTCTTCCGCGAGGCATTGAAGGGATCCAGGTCGTATTGGGACAGGGCCAGTCTGTACTGGGAGGGATCAGGGGATCCCCTTTGTACTGGCCACTGACCAGCCTCTACTGGGAGTGGTTAAAGGCATCCAGCTTGTTCTGGGACAGTGGACCAGTCCATACTGGGTGGGGTTAAAGAGATGGAGTCTGACGAGGAGTGGGCTCAGTCTTACTGGAAGGGGTTAAGGGAACCAGTTTGTGCTGGGAGGAAGCTTCACATGGACTGGGAGGGGTTAAAGTGATCCAGCTTGTACTGGGACAGGGGACCAGGGGATGCAGTTTTTACTGGGACATGGACCAGCTTGTACTGGGAGGTGTTAAACGAATCCAGTTTCCACTGGGAGGGAGCCCAGACCATGCTGGGAGGGGTTAAAGTGATTCAGTTTGTACTGAGAGGGGGCAATGGCTGTAGTGGGAGGAGATCAAGAGAACCAGTTTGTAGTGTGAAAGGGCCCAGTCTGTACTGGGAGGGCTCAGGGGACATACCTTTTACTAGGACAGGTGCCACTCTGTGCTGGGAGGGCTTAAAGGGATGCAGGCTGTACTGTGACAGAGTCCAGTCTGTAGTGGGAGGGGTTTAAGGGATCCAGTTTATACTGGGTAGTACCCAGTCTGTGCTAGGAGGGGACCAGGGGAAGCAGTTTGTACTGGGACAGGCCCAGGTCTGTACAGGGAGGGGATAAATTGACCCAGTTTGACCTGGCAGGGCTCCTCGACTTGACCTGGAGGAGTTAAAAGGATCAGCTTTTAGTGGGCAGGTGTCCCGGTCTGTACTGGGAGATCTTTCTGATCCCTTGGCTTTGGTGTAAGGCCTGATTGCTCTGCAGCTTGGTCACAGTCCTGCTGCGTGGTCGTCCTGTGACCGCAGGCAGGGACAGGCAACGGGCACTTCTGTGACAGAGCTGGCCTCCGTAGGACTGGTTCCATCATGAAAGGGGATCTCCTCAGGGCAGTGCCTGAAGGCTTGAACCTTCCTCCAAAGTCACTCTCAAGAACATGCCTGAGAATGTGGCCCAGAAATGAAAACACAGGTGAACAGCTAAAGGGTGTGAGTGTGCAGGGTGGGGGCACACAGCAGTGTCCTCGCAGAGCCAGTCCTCCTGGGACAGCCGTGAAGGACCAGCAGAGCAGGGTCTGGCCTGTGCCCGTGGTCACTGGACAGCCTGGGGAAGCTGCCTGTGCTGGTTTTGGCTGGGATGGAGTTCATTTTCTTCAGAGTAGCTAGGATGGGGCTGTGTTTTGGATTTGTGCTGAAGACAGGGTTGGTAATACAGAGATGGTTTTGTTATTGCTGAGCAGGGCTTACGTGGCGTCAAGGCCTTTTCTGCTTCTCACCCCACCCCACCAGCGAGGAGGCTGGGGGTGCACAAGAAGTTTGGAGGGGAAAGAGCCAAGACAGCTGACCCCACCTGAGCAAAGGGATATTTCACACCCTATGACATCATGCTCAGGCGAGCATCTTCATTTGCCTTTGGGGAGAAGGAGTACCGCTTACATACGGAAAGTAATCTGGGATTGACCTTTTTTCCTCCAGTCTGCCCAGAGGATCCCACGTCGGTGTCCTGGGACTCAAAGGCACAGAGAAGTCCACAGAAGAGCCCTGGCCAAGCAGCGAGCACTGAAGCGGCCGGAGCCAAAAGCGCCTGAGCCCGAGGACAGCAGAGAGCACGCTGCTGTGCCGACAGGTAGAATGCCGCGAAGGTTTTAGTTCCATGTCCAACTCAAAGCCCGTGCATCGAGACGCACCGCGAACAGGCAATTCATGCTGCAGTTGGGAGCACCACTTTGGGGTGTGGTTCTCAAACTCTTGGGTTTATAACATCCTGGAATTCATCGCATTGAACGTTAACAGACGGGGCGAATTAGGGTGACTTTTCCAGAGGTTAGTTGACCTTCCTTCAGGTTTCAGTGCACAGCCTGGCACACAGTGCAGGGCTTCTTTCTTTGATCTTTCCAGATGCTCATCAGACATGCCCTGAGGTTTGTTAACAGTGCCACTGCTGGGGCCCTGTGAGCCTGCTGCACTGCCGCCCGGCTGCACGGAGGCTTTTCTCCATCGGCATAGCGTTCCACCCAGAATGAGGTGGTCTGCTGTGGAAGTTTTTGGTCCACCTGGCTAATGCAGATTGTCTGGTGTTCTCTATAGCCCTTCTTTTCCGAGCACGGTCTCTTAGCTCTCCTCTAACAGACAGGTACAGTTCCGACCATGTGCCTGCATGTGAGGTGTGCTCTTACCTCCAGGGCTCTTGTGGCAGGGGCAGGAAGAGAAGGCGCATGTTCTTCACGGGGAGACCTAGTGGTCTGGACCGCCACATCTCACCTCTGCTGAGTGACACGTGCTGCCAGGAGTCCTTCCCAAGGGTGGCAGCAGGGGTTAAGAGCACATGGCATCAGAGGGCTGACAGATCACCACGATGATCCTCCTCCTCCTCCTCAGCTGGGGTGTAGGTTTTTGCCATTTTACTTCACAGGAGTCATTTTGCTGCACATTCTTGGCATGTAGTTTGTCCTACTGAATCATCAGGCAGAGTCATGACGTTTAAAGCTCCACCCACCCCAACACGTGCCATTCCTTATGCCTTTGCTTTCCAGAGCTGTGTTCAGATGAGCCTGGGGACTGCGCAGTAAAGGTGGAGATCGGACGTCAGGCAGACGTGCCTCTTGGGCGACCACCCTCTTTGCTCTCCAGCCTGGCAGAAGGAGGAGGAGCCATGGCCGGGCCAGCCGAAGAAGGAGAGGTCCGAGGCAAAGCCGGGCTCACAAACCCTGCAGCCAAACAAGCCATACCTGCAGTCAGTTTCTGAGGCAAAAGCGAGACAGAAGAGTGCTTGCTTTGAAGCAGTCAGGCTCCGGTGACTTTGCCTCATTAGACGCCTGATCAAGAGGACAAACCTGAGAGCAGGTTTCTTCTGTAGCTTGTGCAGTTGTAAAGTCAAGCAGTTCGCTTAGCTCTGTTCATGATGATAATGCCCTACAGGAATACTCGCAAGGCTCTGAAATACAAAAAAGCATCTTCCCACCTTATAACCTAAGTAGTAGCGCACGTGCACCCGTGATTTCCAAGTAGTCAGTGGATGATACCAGTCATTCCCAATCCACAGTAAGCACAAAAGGCAAGCCTTTATTATTCATTGTTACTCAACCTTGCCCTTTTGTTTTCTCAATCTGGCCATCGAAGGATGTAAGAGGATATCCTGTGGGTTGTAACGAGCAGCTTAGAAAAGATGAATGCTGGAAAGTGCAGAAAATCCTGGACCGCCTTCCGCTTGCCCCAAGGCTAACGGTCATCTTTCTTTGCAGTCCCAATACAGCTGCGTGTCTGGAGATCAGGGCGGGCGAAGGCAGCAGGAAAGGCTTAGTTTGGCCAGTCACAAGCCACTTGCTTTTCCGACTTAACCAGAAAGAAAACCGCTATGTCGAGGAAGAAGTTCCCCTCTAACCTGTGGGGGTTTTGCTACTGCCCAGGTGAATGTGAGCCTGCTTTCCAGCACTTTCTCATAGGAATGTTTTTCACAGAACCAGAGGCTGGAGGGACCAGATGCTGCATGTGCTGATGTCCTTGATTGTTCTGTTGTTTGCGAAGTGGTTCTTCCAGATCAGGGAAGTAACAGCTAAAGCCTGAATGTTTTACAGGCAGCATTGCCTTGGCAGGAACCTTGCGAACGCCAGCAGACACAACCACTGCAGGCACAGGAGGAGACCTCCGAGAAGGAAGCATGCTTAGTGAGACCTGGGAAAAGTTCCTCATCTTTGGTGTCTCATCATTACTCGAGCTGGTGACTCAACAATACAGCAAGCAGAATGCTTCCCTTTCTCTCACGCGGTGGCTGTTGGGCGAGACATTTGGGCCACAGACTGGCTCCCTCTCTTGAGGTGAGACTCTGTTAAACTGGGCCCCTGCGTTGCTTCCGAGGCACTCCCCCCAAACCAGACAATTAAGTTTCCATGATGACGAAGAGCTACCACTGTTCTGAGTGGGAAAGCCACGCCATGAGCAATGCAGTGCCAGGGTTCATTGCTTTCAGTTCTTGTCGTTTTCCGAGATCCTGAGGTGGGTGCAGGAAAGCTGGAGGCGGGAAGCCGTCCACATCAGCTACTTGGAGAAAGAACATTTATATCTCCGTTTTAATTTCCTCAGTTATATAGAGTGTTGGCAGGGCAACAAGGAGGCAGGCAGCTTGCCTGGGCAGTGCCTGCGCAGTTCTGGCCTAGAGGATCAAGCGCTTCCTGCTTCAGAGCTGCCAGGCTGGCGCTTTTCACCACTAAAGGCAGCAGCCCCACTCGCTCCAGTAGCTGCACTGAGACCCCCCACTCGCTCCAGCAGCTGCGCTGGGAGCCACTCCAGTAGCTGGCACCACAAGCCAGGGGTGCCCACACCCCCTGGTTGACTCCAGGAGCTGGCACCCAGTCCACCCACACCAGC
This sequence comes from Balearica regulorum gibbericeps, assembly GCF_011004875.1. NCBI lineage: Eukaryota > Metazoa > Chordata > Aves > Gruiformes > Gruidae > Balearica > Balearica regulorum. The sequence continues at coordinate 249,599 of NW_022679074.1, read as the reverse complement.
CCCCCCAGTCGCTGGCACGTTGTCCTTTCAGTTCACAGACACACAGGGCAGAGAGTGAGATTACGCAGAGAGACAGAGGAGAAAAGATTTAATAAGAAGGTATTGGAAGACAGGACAGACATCATCTGTGTCCTGCTACCAATCACTTCTCTCTGGAGACTGGTGTCAGCAGGTCGTCCGTCACCTGAAGCTTCTTCAGCAAGATGTGAGGGGACCAAGTTGGGCAGTGGGTGCTCATGGAACAGGAGCCCTCTTCATCTGCAGCCACTTCAGCCTGAAGCTCCTCAGCAGCCTTCTGTCAGAAGTCATCCTGCTCGTCCCGTGCCAGCAAAGCTCCAGCAGGCTCTCCCAGTTCTCCAGCTCTCTGCGGAGGAAACGACGTCCTACACAGCTCCTCAGGGGAGCTTTAGATGTGCAGTGGCACTCGAGCATTGATCACCGGATGGATGGTCTGCAGTTTCCTGGCTCGCTCTTGCAGCTGCTTGCTAAGGAGACGCAGCTTAGCACTCTTCTGCTTGAGCTTCTCCACCTCCTCCCGCACTTCAGGAGAGCTTCTCTTCCTCAGAAGACAGTTCTCCTCTTGAAGGGCACGGCACCGCCTCTCCCGGTCTTTCAGGGCGCTCTGGAGGCGGGCGTTCTGCTCCAGCAGCCTGCTGTGACTGCTCCCAAGCAGCCAGTCCTCCTGATTCTCGTCGGTCTGAACGCCCACCTCTGCCACAGACTGCCCGCTGCCGGCACTTCCTTGTGGCGGGGAGTGCAAGCTGTGCGGCGCCAAGTCTTGCTCCACAGCCTCGAGCAAAACCTCCACGCCGCTTCCTTCCTCCTGGAGACCAGCATGGCAGGAGGGAGATGCCGTGAGGCTCTCCAAAGAGCAGGGCCCAATGGTCCCAGTGCCCAGGAGGGTCTGCAGGTGCTGCCAGGCCGTAGCCTTGGCCCTGGCCTCCTTGCAGGAAGCAGGCTGCTGGCCCTCGAACCGCTCCAAGATGTAATTTTGGAAGAGTCTTCTCTGTTGCAGCCGTTCATCTTGGAGGCGGAGGATGCGGGCAGCCTGCTCGCCATCGGTGTCCCAGCGCAGCTTGCCGAGGACGTCCTGGAGCTTCCCGCGGGCCCGGCTGCTGCTCCAGGCTGCTCTCACCAGCTCCTTGGCCAGCTGCTGCTGCAGGTCCCGTGCGTGACGGATGGCTTCGCCACGCTGCTGCTGCAGCAGCCCCTGCACCTCGCGCAGCTCAGCCTCCTTCGAGCGCAGCAGCTGGCGGATCTCCGCCGCCCGCTGATGCTGGTTCAGCTCCCGCAGCTGCTGGAGCTCCCGTGCCTGCCGCTGCTCCCATTTGGAGTGCAGCCATTCGGCCAGGAGCCGCTGCTCCCGCTCTGCCGCCTCCTTCAGCTGGCGAGTTTCAGCGGCGAAGCGCTGGCGCAGCTCTTGGGAGCGGAGTCGCTCGGCCTCCAGCTCAGCCCGCAGCCTCTCTCGCTGCTGCTTCTGCTCGTCCTTCTGCGCCAGGCCCCGGCAGGGTCCCGGCTCATGGCTGCAGGGATGGCAACCAAACACGGCCACCAACAGCCACCAACGTCGTGCGTCACTCCCTCTCAGCAGCTGCTGCCTCCCTTGACCACGCAGGTGCGCAGACAGCGTCTGCAACGAGCCAAGGGTGGGCGAGTATGGCTTTATGTACGTGTCCTGGCGCTGAGCTCGCCAAGGAGGGCTGGGGACACAGTGGCCTTATAAGGTGTGTCCTGGTGCTGAGCTCACCAAGGAGTGCTGTGGTGATCCCCAAGCATCCACGTGTTCCTTGAGATTTGGTGCCGAGGAAGAATAAAGCTGCTCTCAAGGACGTTTTGGAATTAGTGTTACTCTCACTGGTAACAGCAACAGGGCAGTGCTGTAAGGGTGAGGCGTGGTGGACGCCTTGCTTATGAGGATGTTATGAGAGATGTGTCAAAAGCCTTGCTGAAGTCAAGGTAGACAACATCCATTGCTCTCCCTTCATCCACCTACCCAATCGTGCCATCATAAAAGGCTGTCAGATTGGTCAGGCATGATTTCCCCTTGGTGAATCCCTGTTGACCACTCCGGATAAGACAGGTAGACTCCCTTCCAAAAGTATACAGCAACACAGCTGTATTTTTCAGCCATTTTGTGACATTGTGATTGCATTGGCACACTCCCAGTTCAAAATGCTTGGGGTAGAATTTGCTGAAGCGTTACGGCTTCTTCAATTCTGCTCCCACTGAAGAAAGACCCCCACTAATTTCAGCGGCAGCAGAATTTGGACAATTTGGGACAAACATTGCCTCTCATTTAAGAAAGTTCAAATTTCCCCTTATTATACCTGTGGCTTTGAAACAGCTTTCGCGTCACAGGCTTCTGCAGGTGTTTTTATAGGAAAAGAACTGGCTGAAGTGAGGACTGGCCATGACAAGGACAGTGGAAGGAGTCAGTGGGCGCTGACGCCCTGGTTTTCTGCTGAGGAGAAGGAAAACGTTGGGTTTTGGTTGTTTGGATGAGCTGCATCCAACCTTTCTCTTTTTGCTTGGAAGAGCTGAATGTTTGCTGTCAAAGGTAAGAGGACTGCCTCCTACTATGTCCCTCCAGAACATGTGGGTGGGCAGGGGGGTAGAGGGGGACGGGGGCAGAGGCGTGGAAGGGGGAAGAGGGGCCCCAGGCCTGGGCCGGGGGCTGCTCGGCCTCAGGACAGGCCCCACGGGCACCATGGGGAAGCTGGGGCTGGCTGCCAGGGGAGCCCGCCTTCCTCTCACACGGGGCTTGGCCGGCATAGGTCGGGAGGGCTGTCAGTCTCCTCCAGTGCGGTGATGCTGCCCTGGATTGATCCCCTGGGCTGTCACTCTGCCCTGGTTCGGGGCCTGCCCTTCCCTGTGGTGCTGCTCTCACTGATTGGCTGCCTGAGGGGGTCACTCCCCTGCAGTGCCCGCCCTTCCCTCTGGTGATCATTCTTCTGATTGGCTGTCTGAGATGTCTGTCCCTCCTTGCTCCCCCCATTCAAAGGCGATTGGCTGTTCTGGGTCTGCTGACTCCCCATAGACTTCTGGGTGGGCGTTGCCAGGTGACTCGCTCTGCCTTGAGGGTTTAGAGGCCTAAGAAGGAAACTGTGGGCCCTCCCAAAAGGCTGTGGGTAATAAAAGACAGGTTTGGGCCCTAAAAATGAGCATTTTGGCCCTGAACAGGAGGCGTTGGGCACTGGAAAAGACGCTCCAACCGCCGCTTTGGACCCTAGACAGCAGGGAGGGGAGAGGGGCCTGGAGAAGAGCTCTGGGGGGGTGGGGGGGGTGGTCTGTGCTTGAAGGCAGGGAAGGAGGACGCAGCTCCAGGCTGTCCTGGGAAGGATCAGGGGTTGCAGTTTGTACTGGGAGGGGCCCCAGTCGGTATTGGGAGTGGTTAAAGGGGTGCAGTTTGTACTGAGATGGTGCAGAGTCTGTACTGGGAGGGGTCAAAGGGATCCACTTTGTACTGGGACAGGGCCCAGTCTGTACCGGTGTAACCATAGGGTAGGGGCTGTGAAACAGTAATTATAGAATCAGGTTGAGATCATTAGTTTGTAACCAAGGTAATACGTAATGAAGCTAACTGACCATGGCAAGGTACAGTGCTGCTATGTTCCATGTACAGTCCCTACCAAACTGAACAATAGGTTTGGAGATATTAATCTTAAGAAGTAAGTTGCTATGGACAGGTGCATCCACAGCAAGGCTATTGCGCATGCCCACAAGAAGAGGGTCACCCAGCGGACACGGGTGCAAGACCACTGACGACCACCAGAGACCCCTGAGGACCACCGACTCCAATCACTGAGCATGCGTGATGGGGAGGAGAATATGGAAATGGATTCTAAGAAATGATTATCATAGGACTGCCTTTTCTGAGAAAGATGATGAATATGTATGTTTTGATCCTACATAACCTGTGTGTTGGTGATCACCTGGCATGCACATTAGGTGGAGCAATCCCCCGTGCATCCAGCGCTGCAATAAAGAATGCCTGCCTTTTAACACTACATTGGTGTTACAAGGTTTATTCCCGGATTTCAGTGACAGTTTTTGGCGACCCAGATGGGACACTGCTTTTGAACCTCGACGGATCCGTGGGATCGCAGGACCTCCAGCCAGCACCGGGGCATTCTCTGGGAGAACCTCCGATCCCCGGACCGAAGAGCTCTGAGCAAGACCCCTGGGAGAGGTAAAGGCATTCTTATTTGATTTGAATATTAGTTTTTTTGTATATTTGCTCTTACCTTCGTGGCGGGACAGGCCTGCACCAAGAGCACAAGTTGAAGGCCTCATTCAAGGAGCCCCGTGGCTCTCATCACCGTGGCGGGACAGGCCCGCACCAGGGGCGCATGGGAGGCCTGCTCGGAAGGCGCGGTGAAAGCTGCACAGAATTGGGCTAGGGAGACATCTCAGGTAAAAGTCTCTGCTAGGCGAAAGCCTGTGGAGCAGGGCCCACAGCGGAGGGGAAGCCTCCAAGGTTGAGATTTCTCTTACCACCATAGTGGGACAGGCCTGCACCAAGAGAAATCTCTGAGGGAGCTCCACCACGGGTTGGGGTCCCTCTGACTAGTGCTTGTGATAGTGCACAATCACAACCACTGAGTCCCTGGGAGATGGGTACTTTTCCGAGTAAGAAACCAATCCCGCGAAAAACACCAAATGTATTTTGGAACATTGGAAAGATCTGGGAAACGTTGATCCTTTGACTCGGAAACAGTTGATTGAATATTGTAATCGCTGGTGGCCACTGTATACTTTAGAGAGTGGGGAAAAGTGGCTGGAAAACGGGACGTTGCAGTATAACGCAATTTTGCAATTGATGCTATTTTGTAAGAGGGAAGGTAAATGGAATGAAATGCATATGTGGATTTGTTTTTCACACTGCGAAATCATCTGGAATGGCAAAGGCAATGTGAATTGGTTTCATCTAGTGCTGTGGTAATGGCATTAAAGGGGCAGGAACCTGATAAAAATTTGAAAAAGGTTGCTCAGCTTGTGACATTGGTAAACGGTGTTTTAAATGTGAATTTGAAGATGATGATGTTGAATGATTGGTTGCACCTCGCAGAAGGCTAGGAAATGATCAAGGGGATCAAAATCTGGGGGCCAATAATGCTTCCGCCCCTCCTGTGGAAGGGGAGATGGAAGGATTCAGCCCGATTGCTGGGAGGACAAGGGGAAGAGGGGAAGGAGACGGATTAACTCCCCTCCAGGCCCCTCTTCGACAGGCGGTTGGTAATGAGGGTCCGGTAATGGTAAAAGTTCCCTTCTCAATAACTGATTTAAGAGCATGGAAAGAAACTGCAGGCACTTATCGAGATGATCTTGAAAGAGTTGCCAAAGTAGTTGAAACAATAATCAGAACCCAGAACCCTGATTGGGAGGATTTCAAAGTCATATTGGATACTTTGTTGGAAGACACTGATAAGTAAATGGTGTTAAATACGGCCAGAAAACAAGTGGAAGGAGCTCATGCTAATGGGATTATACAAGGGACAGTGGACCAGTATTTTCCATCCACAAATCCTGAGTGGGACCCTAATGAACTGGGGCCCACAGGGATGCTGACTAGATATCAGAAGCGGATTTTGTTTGGTGTTAGACATGCAATGCCAAAAGCAAGTAATTGGTCTAAACTTTATGAAGTGAGACAAGAATTAAATGAGTCCCCTTCGGCCTTTATGGAGAGGCTAAAGGTGACTGCTAGAAAATACACTAATTTGGACCCAGAGAAGAAAAAAAAAACCACAAAAAAACCCACAAGCAAACAAACAAAAACCACCACGGAAGAAGCTATACAATTGGCCTCTATATTTATGGGACAATCAGCCCTAGAAAAAACTCCAGAAATTGGAAGGGGCTGAGTGCAGAGACTTAGGTAAAATGCTTGAAGTAGCCTGGACTGTGTATAACAACAGAGAAAAAGAAAAAGAAGTCAGACAAATGCAAAGGGATGGAAAAATTCTGGCTATCTTGACTGAGAATAATAAACGTGTAAAGCAAAACTCAGCTATAAATCAGCAGAGGTTTTTGGTGCGACAGGGTGAAAAGAGAACTGGCCTTTCTTGAAACTGTTAAAATTTAAGCTGGGAAAACAGTGGGTAACACATCAAATTTTCTACATGCCTGAATGTCCGTTGCCTTTATTGGGTCAAGATTTATTAAGCAAATTAGATGCATAAATAATTTTTAAAAATGGAGAAATTAGATTACTAATACCAGAATCAAAAGCCATAGGGACGAGAGTGTTTATGTTACAGGATTCCTCCAAGGAGGAACAGGTTTCAGAAGCGGTGGACAATGCAGTAACCCCTTTGGTTTGGGCAAGTGAAGTTCCGGGGCGATCCAAACTGGCAGAACCAGTAAAGGTGACTTTAAAACCTGGAGCCAAGCCAGTAAGACAAAAACAGTATCCTATTAAGTGGGAGGCTCAGAAGGCATTAGAGGAATTAATTACAAAATTTTTAGAGTATGGGCTGTTAGTAGAATGTGAATCAGAATACAATACCCCTATATTACCAGTAAGGAAATCAGGAGGTAAGGAATACCGATTGGTTCAGGATCTGAGGGCCGTAAATCAAATAGTTCAAGATATACACCCAGTAGTGGCCAATCCATACACTTTACTGACATCTTTGAAGGAGGAACATAAATGGTTTACTGTACTGGATTTAAAGGATGCCTTCTTTTGCATACCTCTGGATACAAAAAGTCAAAGCATATTTGCTTTTGAGTGGGAAAGTCCTGCTACAGGACGAAAAACGCAACTAACGTGGACTGTGCTTCCACAAGGATTTAAAAGTAGTCCTACAATATTTGGAAATCAATTGGCAAAAGAGTTAGAAATGTGGAAGAAACAGAATCAAGGAGAAGGTATATTATTACAGTATGTAGATGACATCCTGATAGCAGCAGAAAGTAAGGAAACATGTTTTGAAATTACTGTCAGTTTATTGAATTTCCTGGGCCAAGGAGGATACAGAGTCTCCAGAAACAAGGCCCAGATAGGGAAAGAAGCAGTGATTTATTTGGGATTTGAGATATCTCAAGGACAGAGACAATTGGGAAACGAAAGACAAGAAGCCATTTGTCAGATCCCCGAACCTAACAGTCCAAAAGAACTGAGAGCCTTTTTGGGAATGATTGGGTGGTGTCGACTCTGGATTCTAAATTATGGACTGTATGTGAAACCCCTATGTGAAGCCCTGACGGAATCCAAAGACCAATACTTGATTTGGACACCTGAATGCCATAAATCATTTAAAAAAACCTCAAAAAGGCATTAATGATGGCCCCAGCATTGGGTTTACCTGATCTAACCAAACCTTTTGAGCTGTTTGTGCATGAAAGGCAACATCTGGCCCTTGGAGTGCTGGCGCAACGGCTGGGATCCTGGAAGCAGCCGGTGGGGTACTTCTCCAAACAACTTGACACCGTGAGTAACAGATGGCCGGGATGTTTGCGTGCTGTGGCAGCAATGGTGCTGCTGATTCAGGAAGCTCAAAAATTGACTATGGGCCAAAAGATAGTGGTATATGTACCGCATATGGTAATAACTGTCTCAGAGCAAAAGGGGGGTCACTGGTTATCCCCTAGCAGAATGTTGAAATACCAGGTTGTCCTATTGGAACAAGATGATGTGGAATTAAAAACCACAGCAATTGTAAATCCAGCAATGTTCCTGTCAACAGAAAATCCTACTGAGAAATTGGAACATGATTGTCTGCTAACCGTTGAACAAGTTTATTCCAGCAGACCGGACCTGAAGGACGAACCTTTGAAGGATCCTGATCTGGACCTGTTTGCAGATGCAGTTTCATGCAAAAAGGAAAGCGAATGGCTGGATATGCTGTTGTTACCACTACCAAGATATTGGAGTCAGGGACGCTACCTGCAAATACATCAGCAGAGAAAGCAGAATTGGACAGGGAGAGATCACTCACTAATTATTGTCAGAAGGAAAACAGACTGATCTTAGAGAGGAAATTCATCTAATTTATTACTAAGCAAAACAGAGTAGAGGAATGAGAAATAACATCAAATCTTAAAACACCTCCCCCCACCCCTCCCATCTTCCCACGGCAACCACAGGGTGCAGACCTTCAGGAGCAAACTGCTCCAGCGTGGGTCCCCCACAGGGTCCTGCCAGGAAACACTGCTCCGGCGTGGGCTCCTCTCTCCACGGGTCCACAGGTCCTGCCAGGAGCTTGCTCCAGCGTGGGCTTCCCACGGGGTCACAGCCTCATTCAGGTGCCTCCACGTGCTCCGGCGTGGGGTCCTCCATGGGCTGCAGGTGGAATCTCTACACCCCCTCATCCTTCCGCCACGGGCTGCATGGGGACAGCCTGCTTCACCATGGTCTTCACCATGTGCTGCAGGGGGATCTCTGCTCCGGCGCCTGGAGCACCTCCTGCCCCTCCTTCTGCACTGACCATGGTGTCTGCAGAGTTTCTTACATCTTCTCACTCCTCTCTCCAGCTGCAAAAGCTCTAACTGTTTTTCTCCTTCTTAACTATGTTATCACAGAGGCGCTGATTGGCTTGGCCTTGGCCAGCGGCGGGTTCGTCTTGGAGCTGGCTGGCATTGGCTCTGTCAGACACAGGGGAAGCTTCTAGCAGCTTCTCATAGAAGCCACCCCTGTAGCCCCCCCACTACCAAAACCTTGCCACGCAAACCCAACACACTCCCCCATATTGACAGGGGTGGGACTGAGCGAGAGGCTGCGTGGTGCTCAGCTGCCGTCTGGGGTTAAACCATGACACTTGCTTGAACTCTGGCATACCATAAGCCTGCCACCCCATAACCCTAGCAAACTGTAGCCTTAGCATCCCAGAACCCCAGCACATTTTAGCCCCAAGATATCAAAAAATGGAACACAAACTCCCTGGAGATCTCTGCCAGAGCCTTCAGGTGGCCCCGGGTCTCAGATATCACAGCTTTGAAGTGGGAGTGGGACAGAGCCAACAGGACAAGACCGGCATCCACCTTCACACCCTGAAAAAGTGCCCAGGTTAACAGTCCCAGGGAGAAGGCTGAGGCACTCAGACACTTTGAACCAGCCAGCCATGGCCACAGGGCTTCAGCTCATCATTTCCGTGCCAGAGCCACCAGGCAGATGAACCTGTCCTGCCTGCGAGACCCCTCAGACAGCACTGCCCAGCTCCAGATACAGGCTGGAGACAACCTCAGCTCTATGGGGAGGCGCTTCCTGGGAGCAGGATCTCTCACGGGGGCACTGCGAAACCATCCTCATGCCTGGATGCCTGAGAAACTTCGATGTGCTGCTCCATATCGCACCAAAACCAGGGGTACCGGAAGGCTGCTGTGGTGGCCGCCAAGAGAACCAACTCACCTGGGCTGCTCTGCGGCCACTGGGCACCTTTGCTGTCAGGCAGGTCACAGCGTTGCCCTGTAATCGTCTGTCACCTTCCTGCAGGACACTCTTCAGTGCAGGGTACATCTCTGCTAGGTCACCCTTGGGACAAAGATCAAAAGGGAGGGACTGGCTTTGCTTTTCCCCCATTCCCTGGGTGCCACAAGAGAGACCTGCCACCCCCAAATCAGCTGTGCTGGGACAAAACAAGCAGGGATGACCCTGACACCCCGCATACCTACCTGGTCTGGGATCTGACAGCCTGTCCCACTGCCCATTACTGCCACGGGATCCAGAGAGCAGCACTGCTGCCCCGGCATGGTCCTGAGCCATCTTTCAACGGATGAGTCTTTAACCAGCAGCCCTAAAGAGAGGAAAAATTGCCCAGAATTAAGCTGTTCTCCAGTTTTTGCAGGCAGTGAGTTTCTCTGAGCTGCCTGGTGGTGCCCCTTCTGGGGAATGCTCAAGAAACAGGGCAGCTGCCTGTACCTGCAGGCAGGCAGCAGAGCGTGCACAGTGGGAGTGAGCAATGGTTTGTGCGGCTGTTGAATGGCTTTGGGCCTTAAATGTCTCCAGCCTGGTACGCCAGGTTCCTTTTCCTTGCAGGTTGCATTTAGAGCTTCAATAACCTTTTTGAAAAAGCAAAACAAACAAAGAGATGGGCAATTTTTTTTTCCTCCCAGTTGGGCTTTTTTTCCCCCCCTCCTGGCCACTCTGCAAGGTGATGTTCATCACCAATATTAGGGTGCAGGATTGGGCCCAGGACGGCTTTGGCAAGCCACACATTTCTTGAGCCTCCCGGTAATGCAGTTCCTGAGGAGTGCTCAAGAAATGGAGTCAGTTGCCCAAAATTGCTATTTTTGGCCTCTCCCCAGAGCTCTCTGTCCGGCTCCCTGCCCCCATTTTTTAATCCTTCCCTCTCTGTCTGTAGCCCATCATGACATTTTTCTTTCCCTTTTTGTCTCTCTTTGGCTCCCTGATCTTTTTTAACCTCTCCTTCCCTGCCCTATAGCCTGTTGCTATTTTTGTCTTTCTCCACATGTCTCTCTCCCGTTCCCTGTCCTTCTCTTTTTTCTGTCACCATCTCCTGCTTCCTGCCCTGAGTTTCCCTCTCTCTCCTGCAGCCTGTCCCCTCTTTCCTGCCTGTATCCCCCGCTCAGCTGGCTGTGCTTCTCTCTTCTCTCCGGGCCTCCGTCCTGCTCCCCATCCCCTTTTGGGGACCGCTCTTTGGAGAGGATTGCTGTCTTACCTGCAAGTATCGTTTGTTGCATCCACGAGGTCTTTCTGGAGGGGAGGGTCTCCATTTGCCGAATTGAAGCCACGGGTGCTATTTTGGTTTTTGTAAAACAGAACATAAGCGGTGTCCTTTGGAAATCTACCGGTCATTTTCTGGACTGACTGAAATGAGGTAAATGTCACTCTGCTGTCATTGAACAGAAACCATTCTCTTGACTCATCAGTGTCACTTTCTACAACAGTAGAAGGGCTCTCCCCTGTCAACAACTTAGCCTGAGGAGAAACTAAAGAATCACCTGCAGAGTGCTGGCAGGGTCCTGAAGGCCCTGACCCAGGAACATTTCTAGCATATGACCAGTAATGTCCACTTTCAGAGGATACACCAGGATGCATCACCACGGAGCTTAACAAATAGGGCTCCAATCGTGGGCGAGTCACTTCATCAGCACCTGAGGGCTTTAGTTTTTTAGCAATATTTTCTCCAATATCAGAAACCTCAACACCAACAGACCGACCTCTTGAAACTACACCTGGAGAGGATGCTACTCTTTTCACTGGTAGTTTCAAACCAAGTGGCAGAGACACATTAGCTAAGATTTTGCGCCTTACGTGACACTTTGGATCATACGAAAATCTCAGAAGAGTGAGAATGAGGTATTCAGGTTCCTCAATGATTTGCATAGTTTTCTCAGCATTCTGTAGAGAGGCACGCTTTTCACAGGAATACTTCTTGTCACCACTGAGGATCTCAGGCGCCAGAAAACAATGCAGTAAACCTGTAACTGACAGAGGGTTTTCACCTACTACCCTCTGAGGCATTTTCTTCTTACCTTGACCTTTGTTGCGTTCAGAATTTGTAGTCTTCTCAGACTTTGGCTCAGCAGAAAAATCCTTTGTGGTTCCTTTCTTTGTGATTGGGTCACATCCACCATTTGCTTCCAACTTGAGAGGTTTTTTCCCCAGCAGGACTCATCGGTGGAGTCTGAGTTTGCACCACGTTGTCGCCTTTCCCTTCAGTACGTTCCATGCGTTTTGGGCCAACATTCTCCAAGGAGTTGGAGGACAGAAAGCCAGAGAGAGATCTGTGAAAGCTTCTTCCTTTTGAGACACACTTTTGCAGTTCAGGCAGCGTATAGTAGTCTTCACTTTTCCTCTAAACATCTTCTCGATCAGAGTTCTTTCTTCACTTCCCTTACCAGACCCTTCAGCAAATACTTTTGCCTTATTGACAGCTTCTTGTTTCTGGGACTTTGCATTGGTTTTACTTTCAGAAGTCTTTGCTGAAGACCAAGTTTTCGAGGTTTTCTCTTCTTCATGCAGCCTGAAGACAAAGAAAAATAGATCCAAACAGCTGTGCTATTTTCCACACAAATCCTGCTGCACCATTTCAGACTTTTTTTCCCAGTTATGCTAAAAAAATATAGATGGTTCAGTGGCTAGAAGTGTCTTACATTCAAAAAAGGTATTTGTTATTTTTTGTATGAGCAAGTTGAAACATACAGGTCAGTACCATCCAAGACAGAGCATGAGAGAAGCACAAATGCATTTTATGTGGGTTTCATTGTATATAGCAGAACACAATGGATATACTGAGAGAACACGGCAAGTATTAAAAAAGCTAACCAACAATGTTTTTATTATTTACCATTACATTCTCTTGATAAATCAGTTCTCCAGTTGACTGGTTCTGTATGTCAGATTTTCTAAGAGAACAAGTAGCTGTTTATCTAGTGCCAGACTGTTTCCAAAGAAAAGGTCAGGATTTTGTAGCTAAGAACGTTAAGAAACTACAAGAAACACCAAACTCAAAAAGAAACACAAGTTGGGAAAAAAAACCAAACCAAACAAAACACCACTGTTCCACTATGGGGATAAACTTCTCCAGAAGTGGAATGTGTCATAAAGCAACATTGCTTAAGCCACATCTCAGCAATCCAAAATTCAAGAGAACTACTAATTGATTTAGGTACTTTTGTATTATCCACACCACCGTTCATTTGCTTGTTTATCAACGGGTTATAAATGCACGTACATCTCTCTGTGACTTATCTAACCTGTAAGAACTATAGCTGTCTCCACCAACACAAAATACCCAGATGCACAACTAAACCGCTTTCAGCAACCACATTCTTTTACAACAGGATCATGACTCTAACATAACACTCAAATGTAGATTTGTAAAAAACATTGCTACCACTATAACCTGCTTTAAGCGATGTGGATACAAGATGGTATCCAGACTTTACCACAGATTAAACCCATGAAGCAAAGCGTTCCATATACCATACAGAAAACCAGAGACAGCCAGGAATGAGGCCCAAGATTCCCGGTGCCCACTCATGCAGTGGAACCGTTACATGACCGCTCCGAAGAGTTCAACATTATGCGATAAGACTATAGATCTATTCCCATTAATGGCACAATAACGGTACCTGTCTAGCAGGAATTTGAGGTATTCTGAGCAATCCTGCTGGGATTGAGGGCTGAACCATGGTGGTCTAGAAGCCTCAAAGAAAATTCTAGGGGCATATGCCTCTCTCTGTTCACATAAGAGAGGGACAGACAAGGTTACATAAGAACTACTTAAAAAATTGGTTCTATTCTTTTGATCTTGACCACTGAACTTTGGACTACATTATTCTGGAGAAACTGTATTAAACACGTGGTACACATAAATATTTAAGCCACTTAATCATAGCAAGAGAGTACCATTAATCTTGTAGTTATCACCTCTAGTACAAAGATAAAAATAGTGGCTCCTGAAGGCAAATATTAAGTGTGTAGTGCATGTAAATCAGGTGTTATTTGTAACAGCAGTTACTGTTCTTGCTGGCAAGCCTAAAAAAAATCTTTTCTTTTTTCAGAAGAACACAGTATTTAATAAACACCAGTTTACTTTTAAGGTGATCCAGTCTCATCCCCTTCACAACTAGTTTATCGTTATTACTCAAAGAGAACAATAGTGTCTTCTGCCCTTCCAGCACTAGCAAAATATTCTCAACATTTAGTTCACTTTAGAATTTGAACTACAATAAAATGTAGTGTAAAAATCAGTGCAGAAAGTCACAGTTTATCCTAGACAGTTACATAAAGTCAGCTTATATCTCAAGTCAGGTCTTATTTGGATTTTTCCATTTTGCCTTCTCGAAGAAAACCTGTTACTGTTTTTTACAAAAACAACACAATGCCAAGATGTTCCACTCACGAAATACAGATTTCTCTAAGTCCATCCACACCACCTGAACATTTGGCGACAGACTCATTCCCCAGCAAATGAATCATATTTATATTTTTCATAGACTCAAGAGGACTCCCATGGCATGATGTTTGTTCCTCAGTTTTGGTATATAGACCTAGCCTTAAAACTCAGCAGATTAAATAAACTGACGTACCTGGACATGGGCCAAAAGTGCAAACAGATGCTGTCATTTTGCCACTAGTAAGTTACATCTGTGTAGTTGCAGAGAGAAAACATGTCTTCTGAAACTGAAGGAAGAGATAGACATTAGTTTCCTTGCTAGATCTCTAACAACAATGCAGTTATTCCAGCTCAGGTAATTACTTCACTTTGAAAGAAAGCAAAACATGTAACACTCCCTTCAATACCTGAATTCTGCACTAGCGCAGCTGCAAAACTACTGTACAGTAGGAACTAACTGCAAAACTCCTATTTCTTTAAATATTTCAATGTGTAAGAATGGACTATAGACATTTGGGTGTTTTGTTTTCATTGTGGTGTCCTATGTGCAGATCTTCAGGGCCGTGCTGAGGATCCCCTCTGAGCAGGGACGGCACAAGGCCTTTTCCACGTGCCTCCCTCACCTGGCCATGGTCTCCCTGTTGATCAGCACTGGCATGGTGGCCTACCTGAAGCCCCCCTCCATCTCCTCCCCATCCCTGGACCTGGTGGTGTCAGTTCTCTACTCAGAGGTGCCTCCAGCCATGAACTCCCTCATCTACAGCATGAGGAACCAGGAGCTCAAGGATGCAGTGTGGAAACTGAGGACTGGATGGTATTTGGAAGCAGTAAACTGCCCATCTTCTGCACAACAGCTGTTATTTAACTCATTACAGGCCCAGCCTGTCCTCTGTAATTTATATTGTTGATGATGGTGTTTTACTTGCAATGATTTTGTCATCCCCTCTCTAATTCAGTATCTGCTTTGCTTTTCTGACCGAGTGGCTGTGTAAACAAGGAGCCGTGATCTCTGTGTGTTCAAACAAAATAAAGGGCCTTGCAGAAACATTTTCTTTTCTGAGATCCTTCCTCCAAGAGCTTTACTGAGGTGCAGGGACAGCTCCTGTGTGCTGAGGTGGCAGGGAAGAAAGTCCTGGCATGGCAGCGCTGCCAGGAAGCAGTTGGTCTCCCAGAGCTGTTCTCTTTTCACTGCCACACTCTCTTTCTGATCCCTTGGATTTGGTGTAAGGCCTGATTGCTCTGCAGCTTGGTCACAGTCCTGCTGCGTGGTCGTCCTGTGACCGCAGGCAGGGACAGGCAACGGGCACTTCTGTGACAGAGCTGGCCTCCGTAGGACTGGTTCCATGGTGAAAGGGGATCTCCTCAGGGCAGTGCCTGAAGGCTTAAACCTTCCTCCAGAGTCACTCTCAAGAACATGCCTGAGAATGTGGCCCAGAGATGAAAACACAGGTGAACAGCTAAAGGGTGTGAGTGTGCAGGGTGGGGGCACACAGCAGTGTCCTCGCAGAGCCAGTCCTCCTGGGACAGCCGTGAAGGACCAGCAGAGCAGGGTCTGGCCTGTGCCCGTGGTCACTGGACAGCCTGGGGAAGCTGCCTGTGCTGGTTTTGGCTGGGATGGAGTTCATTTTCTTCAGAGTAGCTAGGATGGGGCTGTGTTTTGGATTTGTGCTGAAGACAGGGTTGGTAATACAGAGATGGTTTTGTTATTGCTGAGCAGGGCTTACGTGGCGTCAAGGCCTTTTCTGCTTCTCACCCCACCCCACCAGCGAGGAGGCTGGGGGTGCACAAGAAGTTTGGAGGGGAAAGAGCCAAGACAGCTGACCCCACCTGAGCAAAGGGATATTTCACACCCTATGACATCGTGCTCAGCATATAAAGCTGGGGGAAGAAGAAGGAAGATGGGGGCATTCGGAGTGATGTCATTTCTCTTCCCAAGTAACCATTACACATGATGGATCCTTGCTTTCCTGGAGATGGCTGAACACCTGCCTGCCCATGGGAAATGGTGAGTGAATTCCTTGCTTTGCTTTGCTTGTGCACACAGCTTTTGCTTGACTCACTGTTAGCCTTGCTATTCTCTCCCTGTGGTGGGTTGACCCTGGCTGGGGGCCAGGTGGCCACCAGAGCCCCTCTATCACTCCACTCCTTCTCTAGACAGGGGAGAAAAAAGTATAACAAAAAGCTTATGGGTCGAGATAAGGACAGGGAGAGATCACTCACTAATTATTGTCAGAAGGAAAACAGACTGATCTTAGAGAGGAAATTCATCTAATTTATTACTAAGCAAAACAGAGTAGAGGAATGAGAAATAACATCAAATCTTAAAACACCTCCCCCCACCCCTCCCATCTTCCCACGGCAACCACAGGGTGCAGACCTTCAGGAGCAAACTGCTCCAGCGTGGGTCCCCCACGGGGTCACAAGTCCTGCCAGCAAACCTGCTCCGGCGTGGGCTCCTCTCTCCACGGGTCCACAGATCCTGCCAGGAGCTTGCTCCAGCGTGGGCTTCCCACGGGGTCACAGCCTCATTCAGGTGCCTCCACGTGCTCCGGCGTGGGGTCCTCCACGGGCTGCAGGTGGAATCACTACACCCCCTCATCCTTCCGCCATGGGCTGCATGGGGACAGCCTGTTTCACCATGGTCTTCAGGCAGTTCATCAATCAAGTTACTTGGGCGGGCATTGCCAGGCGAATCACTCGGCCTTTAGGGTTTAGAGGCCTAAGAAGGAAACTGTGGGCCCTCCCAAAAGGCTGTGGGTAATAAAAGACAGGTTTGGGCCCTGAAAATGAGTGGTTTGGCCCTGGAAAGGAGGCGTTGGGCACTGGAAAAGATGCTCCAACCGCTGCTTTGGACCCTAGAAAGCAGGGAGGGGAGAGGGGCCTGGAGAAGAGCCCTTGGGGGGGTGTCTGTGCTTGAAGGCAGGGAAGGAGGACGCAGCTCCAAGCTGTCCTGGGAAGGATCAGGGGTTGCAGTTTGTACTGGGAGGGGCCCCGGTCGGTATTGGGAGTGGTTAAAGGGGTGCAGTTTGTACTGAGATGGTGCAGAGTCTGCACTGGGAGAGGTTAAAGGTGTAACCGATGTGTTTAACTTTTTTTTAACTCTGGTGATGGGATAGCTTGTGTATAGTCTCTGTAAACAAGGTGACGAGATTATTAGCAATAGTAAGGTAATGGCCGAACGATTGTGGTGTTAGTAACCAGTCTTGCTGCTATGGTCCCTGTGCAGCCCCAACCTAACAGGTAACTAATAAAAACAGTTTAAGAACGAGAACCTGAGAGCTTGGGGTTACCATGGAGCTGATAAATTGTGCAGTTGGTACATGAGCCAAGTAATATTTCATTTTCGGTCAAAACCATGTCCTATGAGTGAACTTTATTCCTTATAATCTAATTACAATACCAAAACACACCTCCATTGTCAAAGGTACCTGCCTCCAAGGTACGACCACCCCTCACGGGGCGTGCTCTCTGAATTTCTTGAAGTCTGTGGCTTTAAAAGCAAAGCGAGAAAGTTTTCCACCAATCATAATGAATTAACTATGTAACTATGTGATGTAATTGTAACTATGTGTGTTTGGAGACTATAAATCTGTGGGTGTTTGTAGGCTGGGTGGGTATGTTTAGGAGGAGAGATCCCCCATGCACCCCAGCGCTGAATAAACCCCTGTTGGCTTTCTAAACCGCCTTTCTGTTTGGAAAGGTTTTTTTATTGCCGTTTGAGCGGTAACAAAGGGATCCACTTTGTACTGGGACAGGGCCCAGTCTGTACTGGGAGGGTTTTAAGAGATCCAGTTTCTACTGGCGTGGTGTCCAGTCTGCAGTGGGAGGGGTCTGGAGGACGGAGCTTTTACTGGTACTGAGGACCAGTCTGTAGTGGGAAGGGTTCAAGGGGTCCCGTTTGTGCTGGGAAAGGGCCCAGTCTGTACAGGTAGGGATCAGCGGTTCCGCTTTGTACTGGGACAGGGCCCATGTCTATACTGCGAGGTGTAAAAGAGATCCAGTTTGACCTGGGAGGGAGCCCAGTCTCCACTTGGAGCTGTTCAAGGGACCCGGTTTGTACTAGGATGCCACCCAGTCTGTACTGGGAAGGGTTCAAGGGGTCCCGTTTGTACAAGGACTGGGCCCAGTCTGTGCTGGGAGGGATCAGGGGGACAGAGCTTTTCCGGGTACAGGGGACCAGTCTGCACTAGGAAAGGAGAAAGCGATCCAGTTTTTACTGGGAGAGAGCCCAGTCTCTTCCGCGAGGCATTGAAGGGATCCAGGTCGTATTGGGACAGGGCCAGTCTGTACTGGGAGGGATCAGGGGATCCCCTTCGTACTGGCCACTGACCAGCCTCTACTGGGAGTGGTTAAAGGCATCCAGCTTGTTCTGGGACAGTGGACCAGTCCATACTGGGTGGGGTTAAAGAGATGGAGTCTGATGAGGAGTGGGCTCAGTCTTACTGGAAAGGGTTAAGGGAACCAGTTTGTACTGGGAGAAAGCTCCAATATGGACTGGGAGGGGTTAAAGTGATCCAGCTTGTACTGGGACAGTGTGTTGGTTTTGCATGGCAAGGTTTTGGTAGTGGGGGGGCTACAGGGGTGGCTTTTATGAGAAGCTGCTAGAAGCTTCCCCTGTGTCTGATACAGCCAATGCCAGCCAGCTCCAAGACGGACCCGCGGCTGGCCAAGGCCAAGCCAATCAGCGCCTCTGTGATAACATAGTTAAGAAAGAGAAAAACAGTTAGAGGGGGCTTTTGCAGCCAGAGAGAGGAGTGAGAAGATGTAAGAACATCTGCAGACACCAAGGTCAGTGCAGAAGGAGGGGCAGGAGGTGCTCCAGGTGCCCGAGCAAGATTCCCCTGCAGCCCGTGGTGAAGACCATGGTGAAGCAGGCTGTCCCCATGCAGCCCATGGAGGAAGGATGAGGGGGTGTAGAGATTCCACCTGCAGCCCATGGAGGACCCCACGCCGGAGCACGTGGAGACACCTGAAGGAGGCTGTGGCCCCGTGGGAAGCCCGCGCTGGAGCAATTTCCTGGCAGGACCTGTGGATCCGTGGAGAGAGGAGCCCACGCCAGAGCAGGTTTGCTGGCAGGACTTGTGACCCCGTGGGGGACCCACGCTGGAGCAGTCTGTTCCTGAAGGTCTGCACCCCGTGGAGGAGACTCACGTTGGAGAAGGTCGTGAAGGACTGTCTCCCGTGAGAGGGACCCCACGCTGGAGCGGGGGAACGATGAGTCCTCCCCCTGAGGATGAAGAAGCGGCAGAAACACCGCGTGGTGAACTGATCGTAACCCCCACTCCCCGTCCCCCTGTGCCGCTGGGGGGGGCGGAGGTTGAAGCCGGGAGTGAAGTTGAGCCCGGGAAGATGGGAGGGGTGCGGGGAGGTGTTTTTAAGATTTGATTTTATTTCTCATTCCTCTACTCTGTTTTGCTTAGTAATAAATAAGATGAATTCCCTCTCTAAGTTCGGTCTGTTTTGCTCGTGATGATAATTAGAGAATGATCTCTCCCTGTCCTTATCTCGACCCATAAGTTTTCTTTCATTGTACCTTTTCTCCCCTGTCTAATGAAAGAGGGGAGTGATAGAGCGGCTCTGGTGGGCACCTGGCCCTCAGCCAGGGTCAACCCACCACAGACAGAGGACCAGGGGATCCATTTTTTACTGGGACATGGATCAGCCTGTACTGGGAGGTGTTAAACGAATCCAGTTTCCACTGGGAGGGAGCCCAGACCATGCTGGGAGGGGTTAAAGTGATTCAGTTTGTACTGAGAGGGGGCAATGGCTGTAGTGGGAGGAGATCAAGAGAACCAGTTTGTAGTGTGAAAGGGCCCAGTCTGTACTGGGAGGGCTCAGGGGACATACCTTTTACTAGGACAGGTGCCACTCTGTGCTGGGAGGGCTTAAAGGGATGCAGGCTGTACTGTGACAGAGTCCAGTCTGTAGTGGGAGGGGTTTAAGGGATCCAGTTTATACTGGGTAGTACCCAGTCTGTGCTAGGAGGGGACCAGGGGAAGCAGTTTGTACTGGGACAGGCCCAGGTCTGTACAGGGAGGGGATAAATTGACCCAGTTTGACCTGGCAGGGCTCCTCGACTTGACTTGGAGGAGTTAAAAGGATCAGCTTTTAGTGGGCAGGTGTCCCGGTCTGTACTGGGACAGGTTAAAGGGATCCAGCTTGTGCTGGGAACGGGGTCCAGTCTGTACTTGGAGGGGTTAAAGGGGATCCAGTTTGTACCAGGAAGTGTCACAGTGTGTACTGGGAGTGGTTGAAGCAATTCAGTTTTTACTGGGATGGTGCCCATTCATACTGGGAGGGGCTAAGGGAACCAGTTTTATTGGAGATTGCAGAGAGTCTGCACTGGGAGTGGTTAAAGGGAATCAGTTTGTACTGGAGGGGCCCCAGTCTGTACTGGGAGGGGTCTGGGGAACAGAGCTTTTCCTGGGCAAGTTCCCACTCTGTACCTGGAGAGATTAAAGGTATCCAGTTTGTACTGGGACAAACGGTGTGCTCAGCGCTGGACGGCCATCCTTCCCAGCACCTCCTTCCCTCTCTGCCCAGTCCATCCTGATTCAGGGCAGCATCCCAAGCCAGCTCAAGGACAACCCTTCGCACCTCAAGTCTCACCAGCATGTCCCCATTCTGGTGGATGAAAGCCTTGTTGACAGCCCCAGCTGGGAAATCGGGCTGATGCTGGGACAAAGGGGTCCCTCGCTGGAGTGCAGGACTCTGACAGCTTCTCTCACAGATCCAGCGCTGCTCCCAGCTCTGTGCATTATAGCCCGATGGAAACTCCTGCTTTTGCCAAAATAGAGTTGTTGTTCTTTATTCTAAAAAGCATCGTCCTCTGACGTACAGTATCCCTGTTGGTACTAGTAGCAGGGACACCAGAAGGGCTTGGGCAGAGGTGAGTCCAGAGAAATACAGATGTCCAGTGAAGAGGCATCGTCACTGAGAGAGCAGCTGGGACAAGTGGGTAGAGGTGAGGGCTCTGCGCTCATGTTCCTGTACAGATGGGCGAGCTCTGCCGCAAAGGGCCACGGTGATGGGCAGGAGCTGTTGCAGATCTCCTTTTCTTGGGCAATCTCACCCTCTTCTGTTCCTTCTCCTGACTCTGCTTTGCCTTTATCTCGAGTTTCACCTTCACTTTTCCAGGCAGAGTCAGTATCGGCTTGTCCCGGTGCTTCTTCGTCTCTCTGGGTCCTTCTGTGCAAATGGGTTTCAGAGAAGACTACTCAGTGATGTGAATTCAGAGGCCAGCTAAAGACCTTACTGCAGAAATCTCAGCAGAGTACTGCCAGCAGCTGCCTTGGCACTCCCGGGTACTCTAACTGCAAACACCTCATTGCCAACTGCAGCAAGAACTAACTCTGGGGAAAAGCCAACTCACGGGTCTCTCTTCCTCAGCCGGGAAATGGCTACGCAAGATACCACTACCCCAGCCAGCAACAGACCCAAGGCTGCTGCAGTCACTGCGATATAGAACTTGTGCAGCTCCTCAGGACCGGCACCCTCAGCCTTTTTCCCAGCGTCCGCCCCTGGAGGAGAAGAGACAATGCTCCCTCAGCATCGGCCACAATTGCTCCCAAGAAGCCCTGGGTATGGGAGCCACCTGGGAGTGGGTGTTGGAGTGCCCTGGATCTGCATCATTCCTTGGGGCTCAGGAACGATGTGGAGGACTTGTTCTCCTCCTCCTCCCTCCTGAGGGCTCATAGTTGGTGGTGTCCATGAACCAGCTACGGAGGTCATTATCCTGCAGCGGGCATCTACTCCGCTCTCTCTGCCTGGGCACAGTGTGCTGCTGAGCAGCCCTGGGTGCAGGAGCCACCTGGGAGCTGGTGTTGGAGGGCCTGGGAGATGCAGTAGCCCTGGGAGTGCGGTCATGTCTTGGAGGACTAGTTCTCCTCCTCCTCCCTGCTGAGGGCTCAGAGTTGGTGGTGTCCATGATCCAGCTCTGCAGTTCATCACCCCGCTGTGGGGAGCTGCTCCGCTCCCTCTGCATGGGCAGGGATTGCTCCCGAGCAGCCCTGGGTGTGGGAGCCTTCTTGGAGCTGGTGTTGGAGTGCCCTGGAGCTGTGCTGTCCCTTGGGGCTTGGGAACGATTTGGAGGACTTGATCCCCTCCTCCTCCACGCTGAGGGCTCATAGTTGGTGGTGTCCATAGGCGAGCTGCAAAGATCATTGCCCCACTGTGGGGATCTGCTCCAGGTCCTCTTCCTGGCACCGTTCCTCTGGCAGTGGGAAGAAGGGCTGAATCGATGTTCTGACAGGGAGCAGCCTTGTGGCCGTGAGGACAGCTGCAGTGTGGGAGGGAAAAGAGAGCAATGTCAAGATCCCAGAAAGAAATCCACTGTCCATCTGGTGCCCTTAGCCACCCCCCCAGAGTTACCTTAGTCCTAGGAGACAGACCCTGTGGTCCCACAGAACACACCTGCTTGCTGTCGGCCTCCCACTGACTGAGGAGGGAACGGGCAAATGATGGTGCCAGTGAGGAAGAAGCCCCTTCTCCAATGTCCAAATCAGGGCACCTGGAAAAAAACAGAGTGATGTCCAGTTAGGGCTGTTCTTGCAGCCTCCTCTGGGGCTCAGTCATTTTCTTGGAGCAGATTCTATCACAGAGAGAAGACGTCATCAAGACTACAAATGGGAAATTCAATGGGGGTCTTCCCAACACGTCTGCCCCTGTCGCAACAAGACCTCGTCTTTATACCATCTACGGCCTCCATTTCATAGAATCATGGAATTATAGAATGATTTGGCTTGGAAGGGACCTCAAAGATCACCAAGTTCCAATGCCTCTGCCATTGGCAGGGACACCCTCCGCTAGACCAGGATCTTTGTCAGATCTAATCTAAATCTCTCTTCTTTCTCTTTCAAACCAATGCCCCTCATCCTATCACTGTACGCCCTGATCAAGAGTCCCTCCCCATCTTTCCTGTAGGCCCCCTTTACGTCCTCTTCTCCACAGAGGCCAGCTTCAGACAGCAGGCAAGGAGCAGTTTACACCAGG
Organism: Balearica regulorum gibbericeps; assembly: GCF_011004875.1. Classification (NCBI taxonomy): domain Eukaryota; kingdom Metazoa; phylum Chordata; class Aves; order Gruiformes; family Gruidae; genus Balearica; species Balearica regulorum. The sequence continues at coordinate 226,800 of NW_022679074.1, read as the reverse complement.
GCAGCAGCCTAAAGCCCAGCAAGGAAAGATAAGGACTGATGTGGGGTAGGTCAGGTTTGACAGCACTGAATGATGCAGGTAGTAATTGTCTCCTCTGACAGAAAGAGGAACACTCGGGAGGATGAGAAGAAAAACAGCAAAACCATGAAAAGGAAGCATCTGCTGAAGACATTTTAATACTGGTTCTTACCTAACATAGAACAGTAAATAGGCTTGCTGCCTGAGAACTGTGTCGATGCCACAACGATCCACAGACTTGTCATCCATCTCGTACCACAGTCCATTGCTGGCCTGCAAAGAAAGGCGTGGGTATCTGGAGATGAACTGCATGGTTTCTCCGCAAAAACACAGGCAGAAAGCTGCAGAACCAAGAGTACGCCAAAAGAAATCCAATCCAGCCGCTAAGGAGACCTTCTCCCCCAAAACCTTGGCTGCCAGTAACACTGCTGTGTGTGCCTTGTTAGGAAGGAAGCTGCTCTTTACCTTTGCGTAGCAGAAATAGTGTCCGGCGTGACAGCTACCACTACTATGCACCAGGACGGCATATAAGGAGTAGAGCAGCGGTTCTCCAGCTGTCTGAGACATGTATGGCCACAGATCCAAGCACTTGGGATAGTCCACAACCTACGGAGAGACCAAGAGGGCTCAGAAATTATCCTGACAGATTTGATGAAATAGCCTTCCAAGGCCACATGCTAGAGATGTCTAAACACTTCTCTTGGGCTCATGAACACTTGGGTTTTCCCTAAAGCAACATGGAATGGTTTGGGTGGCACGAAACTGTTCCCAGCCAAAGCAGCTCTGTCGGAGCAGAGGACATGCTTGTTTTCCCTCTCCTCTCCCCGGAAAGGAACAGGAACTTGTGAAAGAAAGAGCACACTGCTTTGGGAAATCTCCTGCTCCAGGAGGAGGAAGTGGCACTCCGATCGCATACACACCTTGCTGATCTTCCGGCCGGTGACATCTTGGAACCTTTTCAGACATAGCGTGAGAACCTTGGGCGCACCATGGATTGTAAACCCCTTGGAGGTGGCAACCCTCTTGTCACACCTTCAAACCAAGCAGAGAGCCAAGTGCTGAAATGAGCCCTTTTTTTCCCCCAGAAGGACAGACAAGCTTTCATGTCTCACACATCCTTACGCTGTTTGAAGGCTATTTAGTACCACAAGGCCATATTAAAAAAAGCTGCCTCTCATTATTGTGCATTAAAGCTATCTGAAAAGACGACTTATGCTCGACGACATGCAGCACCCTCATGCAGGATCTCATATTACTTTGTTGTTAGTAATCATCTTACTGGCTACACTGAAAGCAGTTTTTGCCATCCAGCTGCTCGGGTTTCACAAATTCCTCCAGAGCTGCGGTGACAGAGGAGGCTGCCTGGAGGAGTGAGAAAGGAGAGCACTGAGCTGCGGGAAACGCCCTCGCCCCACCACGTACGAGGAGTCGACAAGCAGTGCCCAGGAGGAGGCAGAAAGAGGGTTTTATGCTGAACGTTTCCCTCCATTCCCAGGGATTCCCAGGGCAATCAAGAGCGACCTCTCTGTGGCACCGCTCAGTTCAGCTACTGATGGTGTGCAGGGTCATCAGTAATGAAAAAAAATACACGGCATCAGCCCAGGAGCCAGACGGCTGTTGAGGGAGGGCAAAGGGCAGAAGGATGAGAGTACATCAAGGGTGCCGAGAGGATAATGCGTGCTGGTCCAGCTTCAAGCCAGCACCTACAGGGAGCCCACTGCCACGGCCTCCCCACAAGGACACCATCCATTCCCCTCCCACCCACCACCAAGCTCTCTTCTCTTCACAGCAGACATTTTTAAGTCAACCGTGTTGATACTGGAAAGCTACAGGGCCCTTGGGACGTCTTGAATCACAAACCCTCTTACTTTTATATCCAACGGGACATCCAGGAAGGCCTCATAGGAATCAGAAACCGCTTTGCAGCTCAAGCATGTGACTGGAATGCAAATCAAAATGCTCAGCGATCGGGGAAGTCAAGTGACTGTGATGGGTTACGCTCTTCATACCTACCACGGGCAGACAGAAGGGCACAGACAATTCCAAGGAGAGCAACAGTTGTGGAAAAACGTACCTCTGGATCTCAGAGAGCCGCCAAATATTTGATGGATGATGGTAGTTGCTTGCAAAGAGAAGTCCAAGCTGGGAAAAAAAATGGTAAGGCAGAGAGTTATCTCCTCCAAGAGTTTTGCTTTGTCTGAAAGGCCTGGGCGTAGGTTTTCCTTGATGGGAGTACATCAAGGAGTCCAAAGGGCTCAGGAACATTGAGAAGGTAATTTGCTTGTGCTTACTCGCTGCTTCCACTCAGACAAGCTCTTTGCATGGCATCGACAGCAGAGCGTAAGAACTCATGGGCGTCTTCCTGCATGCCAAGCTGGAAATGTTCTCCTGTTCCTGAGAAAGAAGTTAGTTGTTCTCTCCTACAAGAACGGAAGAAAATCTCTACAAGCCCCTGAAATGACTTACGTGTGAGGACACTGACAACAGCCCTAGGCTCGATGGCAGAGCCTGAGGAATGCAGGACCTTGTTAATGTGCGCTTCCATTACACACATCATGCAGAAGCCTTCCTGACGACCTGAAGAGAGAGGGAAGCAAGCTTCTCAGGTTAGCAAACTATCCATAGTGATGGGAAACCTAATGGAGATCTTGAAGTTGTAAGAACAGCCTCCACTCCTCCCAAGGTGACAACGTCCCAACAAGCCCCGGACATTCTGGTGCACAGAAAACTTTCTTCTTTCAGAGGGATGCTGAAGGGACAGAGGTTTTCTGTGCCATAAGCCAAGAGGGTTTAAATTGCAGGAATAGGGACCGTCAAGAGGTGCCTTTCTGAAGATGCATGCACCTCGATAGGGCAAGCGGCTTCTAGGCTTGAGTGTCCAAAGAGCACCCACTCAGGGGGCTGACACAGAAGGGCTGCTTTTCTCCTAAGTGACATTCCAGATTCTGGGAATCTGGCAAGTGCCCAACAGATTTCCAAGGAGATGTTCATAAAAGTACTCACACACCCGGCTGTGCTCCCCAGAGAGCAGGTAGTTGGCCAGAGGGGGTGTGTACGTCAGGCACTGCAGGACGGAGTTGAGGAAGCACGTATTGCCCAGGTTGGGGAGTCCCGCTCCAGCTCCCTGTCATTGCTGCCACTCCATGCAAATCTTCTCTGGGGGAAAGAGCATCTGTTGTGGTGGAGCCATTCCCTCGGCAATGACTGCAGGGAAATGACATTTGAAAAGAGATGACACAATTTTCTTGCACAAAAACATATTTTAAACCTCAAGTTCTGTACAGGAGCACCCAGGAGACAACCAGCTCTAACCTCCAAGACACAAGCATCGGGGGAAGCCTAACACTGCCATGGAAATTTACCGCTCAAGACGCAGCTTTGGAAAACACTCTGTTACTTTGCCAGAAGCCCAGCAAACCCACACTGATTTCTGTGCCTCGGGCTACCTTCCTTTCCCTCCAGAGTCTTGAAGCTCCACAACACACTCTTGTACCTTCTTGTCACGCCAGCCTTCACAACAAGGCGAAACCATTTTCTTGCTGTGGTTACTCTCACGAGTGAGAATGTTTGGTGGCTTTAAATCTTCATTGTTGGCAAACTCAGTTCCCATGTCTTGCAACAAGCAGCTTTGTTCCAACTGCTTTGGAGCAATTACAAAAGACATCCTGTCATTAAGGGCTGTTGGCATCACAGGGTCTTCTCAAGGATTTTAACATCCATCTCCAAGGTGACACAGGTCAACTAACATTTGCTCAGACAGCGTTGCATTCTGTCAGGCACACACCATCTAGGATCTAGAAGGCCACAGCAACACAGAGACAGATGGAGGAACTCCTGGAACATTGCTCCCTGTTGGCATTTCTTGGCAGGCACCTACCCTTCGAAGCAAAAAGGCTTCAGGAGAATTGGTCTGCAACCAACTGGTTTGATCACAGTTCCTCAGAGCACTTCCCTGCTTCATCCAGCAGCACCTCACAAACCTGCTGCCTTCCAGCTCCCATTCAGCAGCAGCCCATCAACACAGAGCAGCAGCCAGTGCTGACCAGAGGCTGCCTGAACTGAAGCAGAAACCCTTTGTATGAGCAGGTCTCAAACCAGCAAGGTCTTCAACGGCCTGGCCTACATCCAGGCACGGCCCATTTCACGGGGCTACTCAAGCCCATGCCTAGCTTTAGGCAAGAATTTAATTTGTGCTGAAAGGGGACCAGCCTGTTCACCCCTTTGTAAGAGACCCTGAAGATCACCCAGCACACACTGGGTCCTACAGCGGTGGCAAGTCTGAGAGCAAAGGCATACCCACCTGCTGCACACTGATCTTGGTCGGCACTGGAGCCTGAATCCTGTGGAAGGCTCACTGCAGCACTGCAGTGACACTCTGAGATCGGAACGGGAGAGACACAAGCAGGGCCACTGCTTTCATCTTGAGATCCCAGTGTTTCTGGTTTCTCACTGTCAGCTTCAAGGGTGCTGGGCGGAGGTGGTGTTACTGACAGCTCTGGAAGTTCCTGTGAGAGATCTAGCCTCTCAGGAGTTTGGCACAGGAGAGAGGGCATCGTCGACCCTGCTGACGGCAGGGAGGTCGAGGTTTCCTTCTCAGGGCATTCCTCTTCCTCGATGACTGCCTCTCTCGCTGGAGCACTTGCTTCTGTGGTGGGTGTTGAATCATTCTCTGGCACTTCTTCCTGCTGCTCTTCTTCATCGGCTATTTCTTGTGGTCAGAATAGCTTGCAAGCTTTTTTCTCTGGGAATAGAGCCACCAGCAGCTAAGAAGTGCCAGCGCTCCAGGTATGGCATATGGGATGACTTTGCGGAAGTGCAAAGCCATTCTCCAGAGCCTCAGCAATTCTCTCTAGAAGGAGAAACAGAAACCATGTGAAAATCGTCACAGGGAAGGTAACAGCAAGGCTGAAGTTTCATCAATGTCTTGAGGTATTTCTATTCCCATGAACAGGCTTGTTTTCCAGCCGCTCTGTACTTTCACATCTCTGCTTTACCAGCAGAGCACAGGAGAAGATCCTCACCTCAGACTAGGGATGTCGGGACATTTCTCACCATTAGACTCATCGATTTCACCTTACGTCACCTTGACACTTCAAACCATTTCACCTTCTTGCTCCTGCCCCACCATTGCAGGTCAGTACTACACACAGGACAGCATCCAGCACCGCAAGGTTCTCCAGAAGAACCACAAGTCCCGCAACAAGGTTTCGCAGCAGTGAAGATGGGAAATGTGCTCTAACACCCTTAGAAAAGTGGTATTTGTCCAGCTCTAAAAGCAGCCTGGATACAAACACTACTACTCTGGAACCCAGCTCCAAAGTTTGTTCTACATCTACGGTGACTACTATGTTAAGTGCTGCTACTGTAACCGTGGGATAGGGGCCGTGAAACAGAAACTATAGAATCAGGTTGAGATCATTAGTTTGTAACCAAGGTAATACGTAATGAAGCTAACTGACCATGGCAAGGTACAGTGCTGCTATGTTCCATGTACAGTCCCTACCAAACTGAACAATAGGTTTGGAGATATTAATCTTAAGAAGTAAGTTGCTATGGATAGGTGCATCCACAGCAAGTGTACTGCGCATGCCCACAAGAAGAGGGTCATCCAGCGGACACGGGTGCAAGACCACTGACGACCACCAGCGACCCCTGAGGACCACCGACTCCAATCACTGAGCATGTGTGATGGGGAGGAGAATATGGAAATGGATTCTAAGAAATGATTATCATAGGACTGCCCTTCCTGAGAAAAACGATGAATATGTATGTTTTGATCCTACATAACCTGTGTGTTGGTGATCACCTGGCATGCACGTTGGGTGGAGCTATCCCCCGTGCATCCAGCGCTGCAATAAAGAATGCCTGCCTTTTAACACTACGTTGGTGTTTGGAGGTCTATTCCCGGGTTTCGGTGACAGTTTTTGGCGACCCAGATGGGACCCTGCTTTTGAACCTCGACGGATCCGTGGGATCACAGGACCTTCAGCCGGCACCGGGGCATTCTCTGGGAGAACCTCCAATCCCCGGATCGAAGAGCTCTGAGCAAGACCCCTGGGAGAGGTAAAGGCATTCTTATTTGATTTGAATATTTGCACAAGTTGAAGGCCTTATTCAAGGAGCCCCGTGGCTCTCACCACTGCGACGGGACAGGCCCACACTGGGAGAGGCCCACACTGGGACAGGCCCACACTGGGACAGGCCCGCACTAGGAGCACGGGAGGCCTGCTCGTAAGGTGCGGTGAAAGCTGCGCAGAGTTGGGCTAGGGAGACGTCTCAGGTAAAAGTCTCTGCTAAGTGAAAGCCTGTGGAGCAGGGCCCACCGGGGAGGGGAAGCCTCCAAGATTGGGATTTCTGGTGGCAGGAGAAATCCCTGGGATTTCCGGTGGCAGGGGAAACCCCTGAGGGAGCTCTAACGTGGGTTGGGGTCCCTCTGACTAATGCTTGTGATAGTGCACAATCACAACCACTAAGTCCCTGGGAGATGGGTAGTTCTTGGAGTAAGAAACCAATCCCATGAAAAACACCACTGGGATGTATTTTGGAACACTGGAAAGATCTGGGAAAAATTGATCCTTTGACTCGGAAACACTTGAATATTGTAATCACTGGTGGCCACTGTATACTTTAGAGAGTGGCAAAAGTGGCTGGAGAATGGGACACTGCAGTGTTAACTGCAGTTTTGCAATTAATTAAGACAGTTTTGCAATTAATGTTATTTTGTAAGAGGGAAGGTAAATGGAATGAAATGCATATGTGGATTTGTTTTTCACACTGCGAAATCATCCGGAATGGCAAAGGCAATGTGAATTGGTTTCACCTAGTGCTGTGGTAATGGCATTAAAGGGGCAGGAACCTGATAAAAATTTGAAAAAGGTTGCTCAGCTTGTGACATTGGTAAACGGTCTTTTAAATGTGAATTTGAAGATGATGATGTCGAATGATTGGTTGCACCTCGCAGAAGGCTAGGAAATGATCAAGGGGATCAAAATCTGGGGGCCAATAATGCTTCCGCCCCTCCTGTGGAAGGGGAGATGGAAGGATTCAGCCCGATTGCTGGGAGGACAAGGGGAAGAGGGGAAGGAGACGGATTAACTCCCCTCCAGGCCCCTCTTCGACAGGCGGTTGGTAATGAGGGTTCGGTAGTGGTGAAAGTCCCCTTCTCAATAACCGATTTAAGAGCATGGAAAGAAACTGCAGGCACTTATCGGGATGATCTTGAAAGAGTTGCCAAAGTAGTTGAAACAATAATCAGAACCCAGAACCCCGACTGGGAGGACTTCAAAGTAATATTGCATACTTTGTTGGAAGATACTGAAAAGAAAATGGTGTTAAATACGGCCAGAAAACAAGTGGAAGGAGCTCATGCTAATGGGATTATACAAGGGACAGTGGACCGAATTTTCCATCCACAAATCCTGAGTGGCATCCTAAACAACTGGAACCCAGAGGGATGTTGACTAGATATCAGAAGCGGATTTTGTTTGGTGTTAGACATGCAATGCCAAAAGCAAGTAATTGGTCTGAACTTTATGAAGTGAGACAAGAATTAAATGAGTCCCCTTCAGCCTTTATGGAAAGACTAAAGGTGACTGCTAGAAAATACACTAATTTGGACCCAGAGAAAAAAGAAAAAACAAAACAAAACAAAAAAACCCCCACACAAACAAAACCACAAGCAAACAAACAAAAACCACCACGGAAGAAGCTATACAATTGGCCTATATATTTATGGGACAATCAGCCCTAGAAAAAACTCCAGAAATTGGAAGGGGCTGAGTGCAGAGACTTAGGTAAAATGCTTGAAGTAGCCTGGACTGTGTATAACAACAGAGAAAAAGAAAAAGAAGTCAGACAAATGCAAAGGGATGGAAAAATTCTGGCTATCTTGACTGAGAATAATAAACGTGTAAAGCGAAACTCAGCCATAAATCAGCAGAGGGTGTTGGTGCAAGGAGCAAAAAGAGAACTGGCCTTTCTTGAAACTGTTAAAATTTAAGCTGGGAAAACAGTGGGTAATACATAAATTTTTGTACATGCCGAATGTTCGTTGCCTTTATTGGGACGGGATTTATTGAGTGAATAAGATGCACAAATAATTTCTAAAGATGGAGAAATCAGATTACTAATACCAGAATCAAAGCCATAGAGGCGAGAGTGTTTATGTTACAGGATTCCTCCAAGGAGGAAGAGATTCCAGAAGCGGTGGACAATGCAGTAACCCCTTTGGTTTGGGCAAGTGAAGTTCCGGGGCGATCCAAACCGGCAGAACCGGTAAAGGTGACTTTAAAACCTGGAGCCAAGCCAGTAAGACAAAACCGGTATCCTATTAAGTGGGAGGCTTGAAAGAGATTAGAGGGATTAACTACAAAATTTTTAGAATGTGGGCTGTTAGTAGAATGTGAATCAGAATATAATACCCCTATATTACCAGTAAGGAAATCAGGAGGCAAGGAATACCAATTAGTTCAGGATCTGAGGGCCATAAATCAGTTCAAGATATACACCCAGTAGTGGCCGATCCATACACTTTACTGACATCTTTGAAGGAGGAACATAAATGGTTTACTGTACTGGATTTAAAGGATGCCTTCTTTTGCATACCTCTGGATACAAAAAGTCAAAGCATATTTGCTTTTGAGTGGGAAAGTCCTGCTACAGGACGAAAAACGCAACTAACGTGGACTGTGCTTCCACAAGGATTTAAAAGTAGTCCTACAATATTTGGAAATCAATTGGCAAAAGAGTTAGAAATGTGGAAGAAACAGAATCAAGGAGAAGGTATATTATTACAGTATGTAGATGACATCCTGATAGCAGCAGAAAGTAAGGAAACATGTTTTGAAATTACTGTCAGTTTATTGAATTTCCTGGGCCAAGGAGGATACAGAGTCTCCAGAAACAAGGCCCAGATAGGGAAAGAAGCAGTGATTTATTTGGGATTTGAGATATCTCAAGGACAGAGACAATTGGGAAACGAAAGACAAGAAGCCATTTGTCAGATCCCCGAACCTAACAGTCCAAAAGAACTGAGAGCCTTTTTGGGAATGATTGGGTGGTGTCGACTCTGGATTCTAAATTATGGACTGTATGTGAAACCCCCATGTGAAGCCCTGAAGGAATCCAAAGACCAATATTTGATTTGGACACCTGAATGCCACAAATCATTTAAAGAACACAAAAAGGCATTAATGATGGCCCCTGCATTGGGTTTACCTGATCTAACCAAACCTTTTGAGCTGTTTGTGCATGAAAGGCAACATCTGGCCCTTGGAGTGCTGGCGCAACGGCTGGGATCCTGGAAGCAGCCGGTGGGGTACTTCTCCAAACAACTTGACACCGTGAGTAACAGATGGCCGGGATGTTTGCGTGCTGTGGCAGCAATGGTGCTGCTGATTCAGGAAGCTCAAAAATTGACTATGGGCCAAAAGATAGTGGTATATGTACCGCATATGGTAATAACTGTCTCAGAGCAAAAGGGGGGTCACTGGTTATCCCCTAGCAGAATGTTGAAATACCAGGTTGTCCTATTGGAACAAGATGATGTGGAATTAAAAACCACAGCAATTGTAAATCCAGCAATGCTCCTGTCAACAGAAAATCCTACTGAGAAATTGGAACATGATTGTCTGCTAACCGTTGAACAAGTTTATTCCAGCAGACCGGACCTGAAGGACGAACCTTTGAAGGATCCTGATCTGGAGCTGTTTACGGATGGAAGCAGTTTTGTGCAAGAAGGAAGGCGAATGGCTGGATATGTTGTTGTCACCACCGACAAGATATTGGAGTCAGGGTCACTATCTGCAAATACATCAGCGCAGAAAACAGAATTGGTGGCGCTAAAGCAGGCCTTACGGATGGCAGAAGGGAAAAGGGTAAACATATGGACGGATTCCAAATATGCATTTGATGTGATCCACGCTCATGGAGCTACCTGGAAAGAAAGAGGACTGTTATCAGCCCAAGGATCACCTATAAGACATAAGGAGGAAGTTCTTCAACTCCTACAAGATGTGCAGAAACTGAAGGAAGTGGCCGTAATGCATTGCAAGGCTCATCAATTTGGTCAGACGGCTGTAAATATAGGTAATCGGTTGGCAGATAAAGCTGCAAAGGAGGCTGCAGAACAAGGTATCCTTGCACTAGTACCAGTAAACCAGGTAAAAATTCCAAATTTAAAAGCAGGATATGGTAAACTAGATGAACAATTGGCAGAGCACTTAAAGGCATCTCAGAATACGGAAGGATGGTGGGTAACACCAGAAAACCAGGCAATAGTGACCCCACAAGTTATGATAGAACTTGCAAAAGAAAAACATGAGCAGACACATTGGGGTGTGGATGCTATGGTTACAAATTTGAGAACATCTGTAGTGTGTGTAGGAATGACAGGAATAATTAAATCAATAATAGCGAAGTGTCCAATTTGTCTTAAAAATAATCCTTTAAACCAGAGGAAAGCACCTTTAGGAGTAACAAAGCAGGGTAATTCCCCAGGAGATTATTGGCAAGTCGATTTCTCTGAGTTACCTAGACAAAATGGGTATAGATACTTGTTGGTATTGATTGATACGTTTTCTGGATGGCCGGAGGCTTTTCCTTGTCGCACCAACAAAGCAAGAGAAGTGGTTAAAATATTGTTAAAAGAAATAATACCAAGGTTTGGGGTACCATTAGGCATGTCTTCTGATAGAGGACCACATTTTGTAGCAGAAATAGTCTAACAAGTTAAATCCTAGGGACAAATGAGTAAAATTTGCCAAGAAGTATCTTTGAAATGGCCACAGGCCTTGCCATTAGCTCTTTTAAGAATAAGAATCCAACCAAGGTCTAAAGATGGTGTAAGTCCATATGAAATATTGTATGGCAAACCTTACCAAATTTCCCTAGTCCCAGGGGATATGAGGGTAACAGGAGAAACAGATTTGAAAACGTATTTGATTTCTTTAGGAAAGACCCTCGAAGCGCTCAGAAGACATATTGTGCTGACCAGGCCGCTTGCCCTGGATACGCCTGTACCTCAATACCAGCCGGGTGACTTTGTGTACATAAGAACATGGAATTCTGAACCACTCCTGGAAAAGTGGAAGGGACCTTTCCAGGTACTGTTGAAAACTTATACCGCAATTAAGGTAGAAGGAGTGGAGCCGTGGATTTACTACACCCGGGCGAAGAAGGCACCATCGGATCAGTGGACATCCACGCAAGAGGGACTTTTAAAACTTAGACTTCGCAGAAAAATTTAATGCAGTGTAATTGGGAGAATAATTGTGTTAAACTGATACTTTTGGGGTTTCTGTTGGGTATCTTTTCAGGAGGAATTGTAATACTTTTTGTAATATGTTGTCAATCATTTTTTTCCTTTTTTTCCTTCCTCTCTTCAGAGAAATCGTGAGCCCGAAACAATACTTTTAGAAACAGTAGGATAGGACGTCGATTATTAGAAGATGAGAATAACGGTGTTAGTGAGTGTTTTCGGTGGGAATGGCACTAGAGAATAATTTGATTTTACAACTAATTCAAGGGTTTGCAAAGGTGCAGAATTTAACATCTGTAACAGCTTGCCTGCCAATCCCAATATCTGCTAGGGACCCAATTCCTTGGGGAATATTAACTATGAATCTGACTGCAGCATGGAAAAATATGTGGAAAGGAAGTTAACAAATTGCCCTGGGTGGGGTCGGAAGGAAATTATACTCTGAATTTTGAAAGAAATAATGAAACAATTTCTAAATGTAGCATTACTAAACCTGCAACCCCATGGGCAAAGGAAATAATCTATCGACCATCTGGAGATGCCTGTACCAATATACCTTGGGGATGCCAAATTATGAAAACATGGAAGCAACCCCAAAGAGGAACCTGGGATCATATTCAAAAGATAGAATGGTGCATAGATTTTACTGGAATGCCTGGATCTCTAAAGGATCCTCCTCGAGTGAGGACAATTTATGGCAATGTTGAGCAAATGAGACAAAGAGAATAGGATGTTCACCCAAAGTGGAATTGTTCGAAGGTCTATAACTGTGAAACAACCAATGCTGAGATCCAACGACTTTACCCAATTGCAAAAGCTTTAAGGTGGGGATGTGCATGCAGAAATTATAGTACTGATTTAAATGACACCTGGTCCCACTTGAAGGATGATAGGAAAACGTGGCCTGGAATAGATTGTGCTGGGGGACAAACAGAGAGTTTGGGGTTGACAGTATGGGTAAGCAGCGATGGAAAATGGAATACTCGCATGCCGATAAAGAATTGAAATAAACAGTGGACTTTGGGACTGCTAACACTATGTCCCCTTTGGAGGAAGTCACCATTATGACCCTCATGGTAGACTCGAGTGAAAAGACAGTATGACTCTTGGCAATCCCCTAGTACCGGGACTAAAGTTGGGTGGGTATTGGAGTCTATTTTTTTTACCTGGAATATCAGCATTGCAAAACAAATTGATCTTGCATAATCTCTGGGTACAAGTAGAAATATTAGCAAATGCCACACAAACAGGCTTAGCTGAGTTAAATACCCAATTACAAGCCACTAGCAAAATGGCATTACAGAACAGATTGGCTCTGGATCTGTTATTACTCAAAGAACATGGAGTATGTGGATATCTAGGGCTCACTAATGATACATGTTGTGTGCATGTACCGAATGTGACGGAAGATCTTAACCAACAACTGGCCAGAATAAAATGAGTGGCACAAAACAGTAGAGAATTATGAATTGGATTAGAAAATTCATGGTTAAACAAGATTCTACACAGATTGGGATTTTCTTTAACTGGATGGTTGGCAAGCCTTTTGCAAAGTCTTATTGTAATTGTGATTACATTAGTGATCTTTTGTATTACAATTGGCTGTGTTAAACGTATGATTTTAAAGCAAATATAGAAGAAAATATTAATTGCCTAAATGGAAGTATTGAAAAGTGATTATTTCAAAACTTCCAAAGGGGGGAAATATAACCATAGGATAGGGGGCCGTGAAACAGAAACTATAGAATCAGGTTGAGATAATTAGTTTGTAACCAAGGTAATAGATAACGAAGCTAACTGACCATGGCAATGTACAATGCTGCTATGTTCCATATACAGTCCCTACCCAACCAGACAATAGGTTCAGGACTATTAATCTTATGAAGTAAGTTGCTATGGATAGGTGCACCTACAACAAGGATACTGCGCATGCCTGCATGAAGGGGGTCATCCAGCGGACATGGGTGTGAGACCACTGACGACCACCAGAGACCCCTGAGGACCACCGACTCCAATCACTGAGCATGCGTGACGGGGAGGAGAATATGGAAATGGATTCCAAGAAATTATTATCATAGGACTGCCTTTTCTTGGAAAATAATGAATATGTATATTTTGATTCTATATAACCTGTGTGCTGGTGATCACCTGGCATGCACATTGGGTGGAGCTATCCCCCGTGCATCCAGCGCTGCAAGAAAGAATGCCTGCCTTTTAACACTACATTGGTGTTATGAGGTTTATTCCCGGATTTCAGTGACAACCCCATGGAGGGTAAAACAGGTGCAACCTGGAAAATTATATTTTTCACGTTTTTAACTCTAGGATATGGATAGGATGACAACTTGTTCATACAGTTTACCCATAACCTAACAAATACATTAAACCTGTCTAATTGCTGGGTGTGCACTGCTCTCCCCAGAAGTGATGGAGGTGAGATGAAGTTCCCTTTCTTTGGGATAGCAGTGTCTTATGATAATTGGAGCTGGCCATATGATAATTTAGTTACATCCTCCTTGCCTACAGGAGAAAATATAACCTGGAGAGTGGGAGCGTCTTGTGCAGATGGTCAACAAGAAGTTAAGCTCCCTACTGGAGAATCTATATGTTGGGGTTATGAAACCCCATTGCCGACGAAAAACGTAACAGATTTTAAATATTCTTGCAGACCTCATGTTGCCCACCCTGTAAAATTTGACTTACAAATTCTGGGAAAACCGATTTTTATAGAACGATTAAATAAAACTGCTCCAAAGGTTGGAAACTTTAATTTTAATCTGAGCACTATTAATGAAACTAATTGTACTCGACAAAGCGATAACTCTTCAGGGTGTCCTCTCGCAATTAGAGCAGGACTGCAGCTTAATTACACATATGATTGTGTACCCGATGGATTATGGTGGTTATGTGGAGACGGTCAGGCCAGGAAGTCCCTACCTCATTATTGGGATAGAACTTGTACTTTAGGATATGTGATTCCCCAAGAGTCCATATTCAATCACTCTCATCCACCTCCAGGAATAATTAGAACTCACTGGAGAAAAACACGTAGTGTTCCATCGAATCCCCTCGTAGAAAAGCCTTCAAGCTTTCACAGTTTTATAAGATGGCTATTCCCCCCACTTGGTGTTAATGAATTAAAAAAAAGGCTATAGTAAATATCTCGGCCACAATAAAAAGCTCGAAAACTTGACGATGGATGCCCTTCAGGGACTCCAGACAGAAGTATCATCCTTAAGCAAGGTAACATTACAAAACCGCATGGCCCTGGACCTTCTGACTGCAAAAGATGGGGGAGTGTGCATACTAATAAATCAAACCTGCTGTTCCTATATAGACCAGGAGAAACAAGTTGAGAAAGACTTAGAAGCTATCTGGGAGCAGACTAGAATTCTCCACGAAGTGACTAAAGATGATACTTCGTGGGAGTTCTCTGAGTTACGGAACAAGTTAACATCTTGGTTGCCAAATTTATCATGGTTAAGGCAATTGTTTGTTATGACAATTATGATTATAATTCTGGCTCTGGTATTGTGTGTGACAATTCAGTGTGCTTTATGGTGTTGTCAGAACACGGGTGATTCTTATAGTGAGTGGAAGAAAAATCAATTACGGAGAAAGATAGAATCCAACAAATACTTTGAAAAGATGTTAGATAAGGAACAGCTATATTAAAAAGAGAGCATTAAATTAGGGGCAGTAAAAGAATTTACTGATTTTCTAGAAAAGGGGGGAATGAGACGGGGAGCTGGGAACTGTGAATTTCATTTTCTACTGACTAGCTTGCAATTGTATAGCACGAAGGGGTTAAACAAATAGAATTTGTGGTGTGAGGGCTTACACAAATCAAGTGAAGCAAGAAGCTCTGTGGACCTTGTCAAGGATGGTTCCTGATAACAACCAGGAGTCTGTCTTAAGAGACCGGCTGAAACCAACCCTGCTGTTTGGACAAGAACCAAGGAGTAACTGAGTCTGCGCAAGAGCAAAAGATTACATGCTGTGATGAAGAAGAGCCATCAGCCTTCATCGTTAGGACCCCCACGACCACCACCAGGAGGCACTGCACAAGTGTCAGGGAGGAGGAGTTATGGAAATAACTCCTTGGGACTAATTTTAATATGAAGCAGGGACAGGTCATGAATATGTATAAGCATATTATGTAACCTTATGAATATGTAATCACTACACTGTATAAAACTCAAACAAAGTAGCAACCCAGCATGCACAATTGCGGTGGAACAACCCCCCGTGCTGCCCAGCACTGAATAAACATACCTACTTTACAACCTTCTAGTTGTGGAATCTGCTTTCCGCACCTCAATAGTAATAGGACTGCCTACTACTATGTCCCTCCAGAACATGTGGGTGGGCGGGGGGGGGAGGCAAGAAGGAGACAGGGGCAGAGGGGTGGAAGAGGGAAGAGGGGCCCCAGGCCTGGGCCGGGGGCTGCTCGGCCTCAGGACAGGCCCCACGGGCACCATGGGGAAGCTGGGGCTGGCCGCCAGGGGAGCCCGCCTTCCTCTCACACGGGGCTTGGTCGGCGTAGGTCGGGAGGGCTGTCAGTCTCCTCCAGTGCGGTGATGCTGCCCTGGATTGATCCCCTGGGCTGTCACTCTGCCCTGGTTCGGCGCCTGCCCTTCCCTGTGGTGCTGCTCTCACTGATTGGCTGCCTGAGGGGTCACTCCCCCAAGGTGCCCGCCCTTCCCTCTGGTGATCTTTCCTCTGATTGGCTGCCTAGCACTCCCCCCCCTTGCTCCTCCCATCAACCAATGGGTAATAAAAGACAGGTTTGGGCCCTAAAAATGAGCATTTTGGCCCTGAAAAGGGGGCTTGGGGCAGTGAGAAGGGTGGGCTAGATGCTGCAAATGACGCTTTGGACCCTAGCAACCAGGGGAACCTCTTGGTTCCGACGTGAGCTGGCTTTGGTGCCCAGTAACTGCCCGCAAGAGAGCACCTCTGCTGCCCTGAGTGACCACGGTAACAGATGGAGCCCAAAGTCACAGGCTAAATGAACTCGGTGGGCGTTTTTGGGCGTTTTACGGACATTTTACCGGGGTGGTCCATAGACAAAGGGAATGCTATCTGTGTGTTCCATCAAAGCCTGGGAAAGGGAGTGGTGGTTAATAAGGGTGGATGGGATGGTGTGGGACCTGAGCTGGACGTAAATGGTATGGAATAAGGGGTGGAGAAAGGACGGTCGTGGTTTAACCCCAGCCGGGAACTAAGCACCACACAGCCGGGAGAATCGGAAGGGAAAAAGGGAGAAAACTCGTGGGTTGAGATCAAGACAGTTTAATGATTGAAATAAAAATTTAAAAAATAAAAACAGTGATGAGAAGGAAAATAACAAAGCAAGAGAAAGAAAACCCAAGACAGACAAGTGATGCAAACAAAAACAACTGCTCACCACCAACCGACCGATGCCCAGCCAGACCCGAGCAGTGCCCCCGCCGCCAACCTCCCCCCTAGTTTTATTCCTGAGCATGACGTCATGCGGTGTGAAATATTCCTTTGGTCGTGGGGGTCAGCTGTCCCAGCCGTGTCCCCTCCCAACTCCTTGTGCACCCCCACCTACTCGCTGGTGGGGTGGTGGAGAAGCAGAAGACGCCTTGACGCTGCGCAAGCACTGCTCAGCAGTGACTCGCTCATCCCTGGGTGATCAGTGCTGTTTCCAGCACAAATCCAACACACAGGCCCATACTCGCTACTATGACGAAAGTCAACTCTATCCCAGCCAAAGCCAGCACAGCTCCCCAGCACAAGAGAGGATTCTGATGCCGGGACAAATGAGGGCTTGCCAGCTTGGCAGAGCACGGCTGCCTTTTCGCACCCTGGCGTGTCTCAGCAGGGGCAGGCTGGGCTAAAGCTCCTCCCCTCCGGGTGTTGTGGTCTGGCGAGGCAGCTGGGGCTTTGTTGCAAGGACACCCTGGGTCGAGGCGTGCTGTCCTGCAGGCAGCAGCAGAGACCCGGCATGACACTGTCTGCTCGGCACACTCGGGGTGGGGGGTGGGGGTGGGGGGTGTCCCCATGGGAAGGCCAGCACGGGACTGGGCTTTTTGTTCCAGCTTTACTAATAAAAAGGAAAAAAACTATTCAAATGCGGCCGTGTTTGAGAGGACAACTTCGTCTCTCCAAGGCTCAGCAGGGCAAGCAGCACAGCGACCGCAGGCTCCATCGTGCTGTTGGCGCCTCATTTGCCAGGATGAAGACGGTCTGAGTTGCCAGAGCGCTGACTGAGGGATCGGTGTCTTTCCCCAAGGGCAGGAGGGCTGCAACAAAAGGAAACAAAGCAGGCATGAACCCCCCTGCCTGCCTCTGGACACCTCCAGGAGTCCCCTCCAGAGCATGCCAGCCCCAGCCGTCTCTTTCCCTGGCCAGGAGGAAGAGGGGAGACAACCAGAGCAGCTGGAAGCTGCTGGTCGGGAATGCCCCATGTGCCCCTGGCACGTTCCCCTGCCCCTGAAGCGTTTTCCTGGAGCAGGGCCAGGCATGGCAGCACCCTGGCCAGGCTCTGTCCCCTGCCCCACCAGCCCAGGCCAGCACAGCACTGTCCCTACTCACCGTTGCAGATATCCCACAGTTTCTCCGAGCTTTGGTTCCTCAGGTGCCGTGCAGCAAGGCCTAGGCACAGAGTTCCCGTCAGACCTCCCGCTCCCCAGCACGCCCCCAGCAGTAGCAGGGCCCCCAACCCTGCCAGTGCGGCTGCACACCCTCCTCTCCCACAGCAGTGCTGACCCCCAGGAAGGACAATACCCGCAAGTGGTGGGACTGAGCAGGGCTCCCCGCAAGCCCACCTGCGTGGTGGGCCCTCCTGGAGGCAAGCGGGGCTCTGGCAGCCACAGGGCTGCCCCTTGCTGCCAGGGCGGTGGAAGGGACTGGGGCCCGGCTGACAGAAGCGGGACCCTGGGGGCTGTGGCTCACCCATGAACCTGACGGCCGCCTCTCGCATGCTGGCTTGAGCGTCCTTCAGGTACGGCCGGCTCTGACGCACATATTCTCCCACCCTGCTCCTGTTGCGCTGTAGCTGGAGAGAGCACAAGGGCACGGGGCTAATACAGACCCACCCCAGCCATCCGGACCAGTCCCTCCTCCCAGTGCCCTCCTTCCCTCCCCGACAGCAGCCCTGTGGGGCTGAGGTTCAGAGAGAGCCGCAGGCACAAGGGGTCCAGGGGTGCCCAGACCCCTCTGTCACACTGCCAGGGCTCACACAGGGTGCCAGGATCTTGTTTGGCACCCTGGGGGCAGGGAGGGGAGAGGGACCTGGAGAAGAGCCCTTGGGGGGTCTGTGCTTGAAGGCAGGGAAGGAGGATGCAGCTCCATGCTGCGGGTTCTGGGCTGGAGCAGGGCAGGCGAGGCCCAGCTGCACAGCCGTCCCCACGGGCACGTGGGGCAGCCCTCAGCCCTGGGGCTTGTACTCACCAAGAACTCCGCAATCAGGTGTGTCTGACATGTCTCGGCCAGGTAGCTGAGCCTCCTCCACCCCAGGAACTGTGCGCAGGCGAGGAAGGTGTCCTTAGAGGCCTGCAGAGAAGCAGAGGCTGGGAGATGGCACCACAGCAACCTGGCATCCTCCTCCTCCTCTTGGCCAGGCTCCGAGCTGTTCCCAGCCCCTTATGGGAAGAGGCAGCGGCAGGCAGAATCTGAACAGGGTTCAGTGCCCAGGGCAGGGACACGGGGCAGCCACCACCTCAGGTATCTCATCCTGCCGGCCAGCAGAATAGAGATCCTGCAGAGCTGCGGAGCTGCTGCCAGGGATGGGGGCAGACTGAAGGGCAAAGGTGGTGTGGGCCCACAGCTGTAGGCAGCGAGGGCTGGAGTCCCAGAGACACTGGGGCAGGACGGAGCCAGCAGCACATCCCACGGGCCTCCCCCAGCAGGACGCCTGGCTCCCCAGCTCTTTCACGCCCAGGCTCCGGACAGGCAGAGCTTTGATCCCGGGATGCAGGGCCAGTCCCCTTCTGGCTGCATCTCCCTTCCCACCAGTCTCCCTGCCCCAGGCTGGGGAACGAGCTGGTTCTCCACCCTGCCTAAGTGCTGCACCTCTCTGCTCACACCAAGTTCACTCGCCCAATGCAGGGGGACCTGGGTGAGCAGGGCTTTGTTCCTGGGGCTGTCCTGCTCTCTGGGAGGTCTCTTTGGCACAGCCCTGGGGGACAGGGATTGGGGCTCAAAGGCCTGGGCTCCGATACCTGCAGGCACAGCTGGGAAGCCTGTAGGGACGCGTGTGTTTGGTGGCCACGGGCTGCTGCTGAGCCCTGCTGGGAGATGCCTGTGCCAGGTTCTCGGTCCCTGCTCGTGCTGGCTGTGCAGGGACCCTTCCCCTGGGCTGTGCCAGAGGGGGGCTCAATGGGAAGAGCGGGGCTGGGAGAGGACCCCAGCTCCCCATCCACCTCTGCAGCAGGCAACAGGGGGGAAGGAGGGGACCTGAACTGGGACCCTGAGGTGACACACCTTCCCAGCCCCTGACGTGCAGCAGCCCTTGCCCCTTATGCCCAGGCCACCCCCGTGGTGTCAGCACGCCCTTTCCCCATGAGACTGGTCACTGGTCACTGTACCTTGGCCACGCTCTCCGTCTGGTCGTTCATGTGGAGGAGCAGCGGCAGCAGCACCCTCTGCACGTTCTTCTTCATCTTTTTCTCATTTGTCCCCACCACAGTCTTCGTCACGTCTCCAAAGAGGCTGATGGAGAGCTCCCGCACCTGGCTGGACTCCTGGTAGGGAGGAGGACAGGGGGACTGCAGCAAGAGCCGCTCCCTGCCCACACCGAGCAAGGGCGTTGGCATGGCTCATGTGAGGGGAGATGCTCCAGGGTCGGGTTCTGAACACAGGAGCTGTGGGCCAGATCCGCAGCTGCGGCTGAACGGCCACAGAGCCCTGAAAGGCCACGCAGGAGGAGCGAGGAGGGGAGCCCTGCCCAAGTGCTTCCCACAGGGCTGGGCTAAAGGGCAAGCTGTCTTTGCAGAGCGCCCGTCTGTTAGAGCTCAGGCTCCCACCGCAGCCTTACGTCATCAAAGAGAGCCAGGAGCTCCTCTGCCAGCTGCAGAGCGATGAGGTTGGCCTCCTTCCTGTTCATGTGGCCCATCACATTCCTGCAGAACACCAGGGCCTTATTCTTCACGTCGGCGTTGGCATCCTGCAGGGTCTCTATGATGTCTGGCAGCAGGACTGGTAGTTTTCTTGCCTGTATGAAGCACACAGTTTCCTTATTGTGAAGCGCGGAAAGACCACCCTGGCAAAAATGCAGCAGTCACTGAGCGCCAGCCTCCCATCTGGCTTCCCAGGCGGCGGCACAGGAGTCACTGCAGCAGCTCCTGGCAGGCAGTGGCCACTGACAGGGATGCGGGGAGCGCACGAGGAAGGGAAGGGAGCGCAGGAGAGCAGTGTCCCCTGCTCAGCCACCCCCGTTTCCGACCGGCCTGAAGGGGCAGATGCCTTGGTGAGCCTCTGTGCCTGAAGGGCTCCCCAGGTACCCACCAGCCCCCTCCATAGCAGGGAGGCTGACCTGAGCCGTCACGCCACATTTGGACTCCCAGCCAAGGCCAAGCCATGCCATCAGCCACTGCCGTAGGCCCTGGCTGCCAACGTGGCTCCACTTGACTGTGCCTCACTCACCGCCTCAGGTATCTTTGAAAGTGTGATGAGGCCCCCGAGCACCAGCGAGAGCATCACCGGGCTTGGATGCCTCAGGAACCTGTGGGCTTTGTACAGGGCAGCAAACTCCTCTCTTTCAATGTCAGCGCAGACCAGCAGCTAAAACGAAGACAGCAGTGAGAGACCAGCAGAGCCTGCAGGGCTCCCTCCACCGCGCCGGCACAAAGGAGGCATGAGATGCGGACGGCGGCAAGTGCCTCCTCTCCCTGGGCTTGAAGCCCCCTCAGCCTGTGCAGAGGCCGTGCCTCTGGCCCAGGCCCAGCAACTGGCCAGACTCTGGCTTCTGCCCCTTGCTCTGCCCCTGCCCCAGGTTTCCAGGCTGCAGAGCAGGGCAGGGAGATGCTGGCGGGGGGGGGGTAGCAGAGTACTGTCCAGGCAGGGGCAGGCTTCACATTTTTTCACCGGGGCCAAAACGGCACGGGGCGGCCCCAAGTGTCGCGCAAGGGCTCTGGCTGCTGCCGGGCAAGTCCCTGCCGACCCTAAGGGCCTGTGTCCCGATGTACTGGAGGAGGTGGCCATTTGGAGGCAGACGGAAGGGGAGGGAGCCGTGCCTGTTTCCCTGGGGAGGCAGGCACAGCCCTGAAGGGGAGCATGGTCACTCACAGCCAAGGGATAGATGCAGGCGTCCTCCGTGTCACGGCTGAACACCTTGCGCAGCCGCTGGTCCTGCAGCACGCCGAGCAGCTCCGTCAAGACAGTCAACAAAGCTGAAGGCACGGAGACCATCACCTCCCACATGGCCATGGCAGCGCTGCAGAGCCAGAGCGCTCGGTCAGCGGGGCTGCCTCGGCCACTGCACCGTGCCCGGGCCAGCTCCTCCGGACCCAGGCTGTGCTGCAGCCCTGGCCCTGCCCAGCCCCCACACGGAGTGCACGGGGGCCCTGTCTGGGCAGGAGGATGGGGCTGAGGTGGTGTTCCCCATGGGGCGGGGAGGAGCGTGGTGGTGGGGCTCTGGCTGCTGAGGGCCTGGCTGACCCACCGGGGCTGAGAAGCATGGTGGGATGGAGGGCCCTGCTTCTCAGGGATGTCCTGCAGTTTCCTGTCGGTCTGGCAGCCAGAGAGTCTCTGCCCCCCGCCCTCTCCCCACAGGAAACAAGCCCTCTGGGCTGTCGGGGCTAATACCTGTCACATGTTGGAGAGATCTCCAGCAGGCTCCTGACCGCTTCCCTGGGGCACCACTTGGTCAGTACGAGGAGGAGTGAGTCCAGGCTGCTCCGGGCTGGCTCCGTGCAGATGCACTCCACATTTGTCTGGATGGACCTCATGATCTTTGGCACCTGGAGGGGACACAGGTGAGGATGGTGCTGCCACTGGAGTGCAACCATTTCCCCAGCTGCCGCTGAAACCGCTGCCCTTCCCGTCCCTCTCTGTTGCCTTGACGTGGCTTCAGGTGCCCGAGAGAGCTGGCTTAGGGAAGGAGGGGAGAACAAGGCCAGACACGGCTCACGGGCAGGGCAAGCCGGCCACAGGGCACCTACATCCGTCAGCCAGGACGCAGGGTCTGTCACAGCCATGTCCAGGACGTTGCTGCCCATCTGCCTGTCGTAGCTGTTGTCTGCCGTCAAGGCCTCGATGGCCACGAGAAGAACCTCTGTCATCTGATACGGCTGGAGGTATTCTCCAAACACCTACGGGGGGGAAAAACGGAGGGAAGACGTGTCACGCCGAGCACCCTGATGCTGCTGCTTGGCTGAGCAGCGCGAGCAGCTCTGGCAAGAGCCTGCCGGAAAGCTGGAAGCAGGGGCTGCAGTCTCTGCAGGGCAGAGGATGAGAGCAGAGGGTCCCCAGGGTGAGGGAGGAGGGTTGGCATCATGGGCACCGTGTGTTGGCCCTAGAGGGAACCAGGGTTCTCTGGTGGCCAGGAGGGCTGGAGCTGCTGCTGGGACACTGGAGTGCCAGCCTCGCGCGCTCCCTGCCCGGGGACAACGAGAACTCTCCCACCAGGGACAGTGAGGCCACGTCAGCCCCACTGATTCAGGGTCCCTTGGCTCACAAAAGGCTCCCTCTGATGCCACGGACAAGAGTGCCAGCAAGGGGGGTGGGGGGAGCTCATTACCGTGCCCATGCCACTGCTGTTGAGTGAAGCAACCGAGAAGGAGCTCTCAGAATCGCATTCCAGTTGGAGCGCTGGGTGCTCTGGATTCTCCTCTGGCAGTGTCTCACCTACACGGAGGGGAAACACAGAAGAGTCGGGAGGACACAGCATCTTTGCCAACAAGCTTCCCAAACGGCAAAAAGAGCTTTCAGCCTGGCACGGCTGAGGAGGCAGGCTGCGCTGGTGCCGGCTCCCAGCCCTGAGTAGCCCTGGCATTCCCGCACCGCCGTGTCCCCGGCCCGCGGGAAACCCGTCGCCAGCGTGCCGAGGAAGCAGGATCCCCGCATCAAGCTGGTTGCACTCGCTGGCCCTGACCCTGCCCAGCCCCAGGGGACCCCTCACTCACAGGTCTGCAGCGGCCAGACCATGGACGCCTCGTAGGGCTCCGGCAGAAAGCTTCCTTCCTGGGGAGCCCCCACCTCCTCCCAGGCCACCATGGGGTGGCTGGGGGGTCTCTCTGCCATTCTGTAAAATGGAGCAAAGTTGGGGGGACAGGGGGGAGGCAGCAGAAGGGAAGCGCCTCGGCGCTGCGGGGCTGCCGGGGTCAGCAGGGAAAGATGTGGGCTGCGCTCGGGGTTTCCTCGCCAGCTCCGCACTCCTTTCCTGTCCTGTCGCCGTCTTGTCAGACGCTGCAGGGCCGTGGCCACGCTGGCTATATATATACATATATAGTGCCGCGGGGTGTCACAGAAGGCAGGTCATAAAGGGCCCCACTGTGACCCGCTTCCCGGGCCAGGAGGGGCGGGGCATCCACTGCAGTGGGTAGGGAGACAGCTGGCCAGTGGCCCATGGGTCCCCTCGGGGTGCCCCCAGGCCCCCATCTGTCCTTGCATCTCCTCAGGACCTTCCCGTACCCGCCAGCTTGTCCCAGAGCCCTGCGTTCACACGCCCTGGCATCGCCCCACAGCCTCCCTGGGGGACCCCTGCTTCTCCCCCTCCAGGTAGGGCTCTCTTCACAGCTCTACAGTTTCTGGCACCTCACCGCTACCTCCTTTCCCCCCACGCTGAAAAGCTCTCTCAGCATCAGGAAGCAAAAGACGTTTACGCCTGCTCCTCTCCTCCAATTGCTGTTTGGGGACACAAGTGTCCGTGGGACTCTCACACTGTGCATCGCTTGCCCCATGCTGCCAGAATAGGAAACCCACAAGAACTATTCTCTCCTTTTTCTACGCTGCCTTAACAGCTTTAATCAAAGCCCTCACCTGCAGCCCAAGAGACAGAGAACTGTCCTTCAGACGAGGCATTCAGAAACGTCTTCTCTAAACACATGGATCTCACGGGGATCCAAACCAAGCCCAACAGATTTCAACAGCTTCTAAGCTGCTCCTTAGTTGTGCCTTTAGAGATTTCTTGAGATTCCTAAGACGTGCAGTAGAGAGGATAGACGGGTTTTGATGAGGTCTGCCATCTCATTGCTAACAGCAGCTCTCACTTGCTTTGGTCTTCATCAGCCCTGGCTCGAGGTGCAACTCACTGCTTTAGAAAGTGAGAAACTGGTGGAGACGGCGGACCATCAAAGGAGAAAACTCGTTTGCCTGGGGTGAAACTGGTGCAACCATAAACCAAAAACCTACCAGGGAAAAGTTCCCAAAGGAGAGCTTCAGGATAAAAGGGGGAAAGAGGGACACGTTGGGAAGATGGGGCCAGGTGCAGGTGAAGCAGCTGCCGGTCCTCGGGCGCTTCCCTTCGGCTGCAGCACAGCCCTGTGTGCCTGTGGGAATAAAGATGAGTCTGGCTACCCCAGGCCCTCGGTGGCTATTGCTTCCCACAGGTGGGGCTGGCGGTGGCCGGGAGCGGCTGCGGGACAGGGAGAAGCAAGGGGGGACCGGGACGGGGGTGGGGAGGGACACGCTTCAGCGCCAGCAGGATGGGGCTGGAGGGGGACGGGACAAGACATGACGACAGAGCTCCTCTCTACTTGGAGGGGTTAAAGTGATACCATTTGTACTCTGTTGGTGCCCAGTCTTTACTGGGAGTGGGCCCAGTCCGCACCGGGTAGGGTTAAAGGCATCGAGTTTGTACTGGGACAGGGACCATTCTCTACGGGTAAGGGTTAAAGGGTTATCAGTCATCAGGACTCAAGAGTCCAGCCTGAAAACTGGACCAGGGGAGAACCAACAAACTTCAGTGCTAGAAAAATGTAGTCTTTGACTTCACACTTGTCACAGACAACAGTCAAGACAGAAGAAATTCCTGATTATGTCATAGCATTGATGTTGCTTAAGAATGTATTGCACATGGTAATCCACCTTTGCTGGATTTTGGTTGTTGGGATGAGCCGCATCCAGCCTTTCTCTTTTTCCTTGGAACAGCTGAATGTTTCCTGTCAAAGGTAATAGGACTGCACTGAGGCAGACGGTTGACTTTCTTTCCGGATTCTTCTTCCAACTGTGCTAAGCTGAAGGGGAAACAAACCCCAACCAAGTTAAATGTCACTCCATTGCTGGAGAAACAAGTGTATTGTTGAGGAGCATGCGTGCTATCCACAGAGCTATCCAGATAATGCGGAGCGAGGGGAAAGCCACAAACACACACGTTGTAATCATCGCACTAGTCTGTATGGGGGCAGGGCAGGACGGGGCTGGGGGCAGACGGGGGCAGCTGCGGGAGAGGCAGGTGCCGGGATTTGTGGGTGCAGGGACCTCGCGGAGGCTCTGCACCATGGCGGGGGCTGTGGCCCGTGGTACAGTAGGGGACACATCGGTTGGATGCCGTCGGCGATGGCGGCAAGAAGCCTGGTGGCCCACGGCTGCCGGGGATACGGACCCTGTGAGGCGGTGGCTCCCGTGGCGACGGCGGGTTCCAGAACATGTGGGTGGGCGGGGGGGGGGAGGCAAGAAGGAGACAGGGGCAGAGGGGTGGAAGGGGGAAGAGGGGCCCCAGGCCTGGGCCGGGGGCTGCTCGGCCTCAGGACAGGCCCCACGGGCACCATGGGGAAGCTGGGGCTGGCCGCCAGGGGAGCCCGCCTTCCTCTCACACGGGGCTTGGTCGGCGTAGGTCGGGAGGGCTGTCAGTCTCCTCCAGTGCGGTGATGCTGCCCTGGATTGATCCCCTGGGCTGTCACTCTGCCCTGGTTCGGCGCCTGCCCTTCCCTGTGGTGCTGCTCTCACTGATTGGCTGCCTGAGGGGTCACTCCCCCAAGGTGCCCGCCCTTCCCTCTGGTGATCTTTCCTCTGATTGGCTGCCTAGCACTTCCCCCCCCTTGCTCCTCCCATCAACCAATGGGTAATAAAAGACAGGTTTGGGCCCTAAAAATGAGCATTTTGGCCCTGAAAAGGGGGCTTGGGGCAGTGAGAAGGGTGGGCTAGATGCTGCAAATGACGCTTTGGACCCTAGCAACCAGGGGAACCTCTTGGTTCCGACGTGAGCTGGCTTTGGTGCCCAGTAACTGCCCGCAAGAGAGCACCTCTGCTGCCCTGAGTGACCACGGTAACAGATGGAGCCCAAAGTCACAGGCTAAATGAACTCGGTGGGCGTTTTTGGGCGTTTTACGGACATTTTACCGGGGTGGTCCATAGACAAAGGGAATGCTATCTGTGTGTTCCATCAAAGCCTGGGAAAGGGAGTGGTGGTTAATAAGGGTGGATGGGATGGTGTGGGACCTGAGCTGGACGTAAATGGTATGGAATAAGGGGTGGAGAAAGGACGGTCGTGGTTTAACCCCAGCCGGGAACTAAGCACCACACAGCCGGGAGAATCGGAAGGGAAAAAGGGAGAAAACTCGTGGGTTGAGATCAAGACAGTTTAATGATTGAAATAAAAATAATAAAAACAGTGATGAGAAGGAAAATAACAAAGCAAGAGAAAGAAAACCCAAGACAGACAAGTGATGCAAACAAAAACAACTGCTCACCACCAACCGACCGATGCCCAGCCAGACCCGAGCAGTGCCCCCGCCGCCAACCTCCCCCCTAGTTTTATTCCTGAGCATGACGTCATGCGGTGTGAAATATTCCTTTGGTCGTGGGGGTCAGCTGTCCCAGCCGTGTCCCCTCCCAACTCCTTGTGCACCCCCACCTACTCGCTGGTGGGGTGGTGGAGAAGCAGAAGACGCCTTGACGCTGCGCAAGCACTGCTCAGCAGTGACTCGCTCATCCCTGGGTGATCAGTGCTGTTTCCAGCACAAATCCAACACACAGCCCCATACTCGCTACTATGACGAAAGTCAACTCTATCCCAGCCAAAGCCAGCACAGCTCCCCAGCACAAGAGAGGATTTTGATGCCGGGACAAATGAGGGCTTGCCAGCTTGGCAGAGCACGGCTGCCTTTTCGCACCCTGGCGTGTCTCAGCAGGGGCAGGCTGGGCTAAAGCTCCTCCCCTCCGGGTGTTGTGGTCTGGCGAGGCAGCTGGGGCTTTGTTGCAAGGACACCCTGGGTCGAGGCGTGCTGTCCTGCAGGCAGCAGCAGAGACCAGGCATGACACTGTCTGCTCGGCACACTCGGGGTGGGGGGTGTCCCCATGGGAAGGCCAGCACGGGACTGGGCTTTTTGTTCCAGCTTTACTAATAAAAAGGAAAAAAACTATTCAAATGCGGCCGTGTTTGAGAGGACAACTTCGTCTCTCCAAGGCTCAGCAGGGCAAGCAGCACAGCGACCGCAGGCTCCATCGTGCTGTTGGCGCCTCATTTGCCAGGATGAAGACGGTCTGAGTTGCCAGAGCGCTGACTGAGGGATCGGTGTCTTTCCCCAAGGGCAGGAGGGCTGCAACAAAAGGAAACAAAGCAGGCATGAACCCCCCTGCCTGCCTCTGGACACCTCCAGGAGTCCCCTCCAGAGCATGCCAGCCCCAGCCATCTCTTTCCCTGGCCAGGAGGAAGAGGGGAGACAACCAGAGCAGCTGGAAGCTGCTGGTCAGGAATGCCCCATGTGCCCCTGGCACGTTCCCCTGCCCCTGAAGCGTTTTCCTGGAGCAGGGCCAGGCATGGCAGCACCCTGGCCAGGCTCTGTCCCCTGCCCCACCAGCCCAGGCCAGCACAGCACTGTCCCTACTCACCGTTGCAGATATCCCACAGTTTCTCCGAGCTTTGGTTCCTCAGGTGCCGTGCAGCAAGGCCTAGGCACAGAGTTCCCGTCAGACCTCCCGCTCCCCAGCACGCCCCCAGCAGTAGCAGGGCCCCCAACCCTGCCAGTGCGGCTGCACACCCTCCTCTCCCACAGCAGTGCTGACCCCCAGGAAGGACAATACCCGCAAGTGGTGGGACTGAGCAGGGCTCCCCGCAAGCCCACCTGCGTGGTGGGCCCTCCTGGAGGCAAGCGGGGCTCTGGCAGCCACAGGGCTGCCCCTTGCTGCCAGGGCGGTGGAAGGGACTGGGGCCCGGCTGACAGAAGCGGGACCCTGGGGGCTGTGGCTCACCCATGAACCTGACGGCCGCCTCTCGCATGCTGGCTTGAGCGTCCTTCAGGTACGGCCGGCTCTGACGCACATATTCTCCCACCCTGCTCCTGTTGCGCTGTAGCTGGAGAGAGCACAAGGGCACGGGGCTAATACAGACCCACCCCAGCCATCCGGACCAGTCCCTCCTCCCAGTGCCCTCCTTCCCTCCCCGACAGCAGCCCTGTGGGGCTGAGGTTCAGAGAGAGCCGCAGGCACAAGGGGTCCCGGGGTGCCCAGACCCCTCTGTCACACTGCCAGGGCTCACACAGGGTGCCAGGATCTTGTTTGGCACCCTGGGGGCAGGGAGGGGAGAGGGACCTGGAGAAGAGCCCTTGGGGGGTCTGTGCTTGAAGGCAGGGAAGGAGGATGCAGCTCCATGCTGCGGGTTCTGGGCTGGAGCAGGGCAGGCGAGGCCCAGCTGCACAGCCGTCCCCACGGGCACGTGGGGCAGCCCTCAGCCCTGGGGCTTGTACTCACCAAGAACTCCGCAATCAGGTGTGTCTGACATGTCTCGGCCAGGTAGCTGAGCCTCCTCCACCCCAGGAACTGTGCGCAGGCGAGGAAGGTGTCCTTAGAGGCCTGCAGAGAAGCAGAGGCTGGGAGATGGCACCACAGCAACCTGGCATCCTCCTCCTCCTCTTGGCCAGGCTCCGAGCTGTTCCCAGCCCCTTATGGGAAGAGGCAGCGGCAGGCAGAATCTGAACAGGGTTCAGTGCCCAGGGCAGGGACACGGGGCAGCCACCACCTCAGGTATCTCATCCTGCCGGCCAGCAGAATAGAGATCCTGCAGAGCTGCGGAGCTGCTGCCAGGGATGGGGGCAGACTGAAGGGCAAAGGTGGTGTGGGCCCACAGCTGTAGGCAGCGAGGGCTGGAGTCCCAGAGACACTGGGGCAGGACGGAGCCAGCAGCACATCCCACGGGCCTCCCCCAGCAGGACGCCTGGCTCCCCAGCTCTTTCACGCCCAGGCTCCGGACAGGCAGAGCTTTGATCCCGGGATGCAGGGCCAGTCCCCTTCTGGCTGCATCTCCCTTCCCACCAGTCTCCCTGCCCCAGGCTGGGGAACGAGCTGGTTCTCCACCCTGCCTAAGTGCTGCACCTCTCTGCTCACACCAAGTTCACTCGCCCAATGCAGGGGGACCTGGGTGAGCAGGGCTTTGTTCCTGGGGCTGTCCTGCTCTCTGGGAGGTCTCTTTGGCACAGCCCTGGGGGACAGGGATTGGGGCTCAAAGGCCTGGGCTCCGATACCTGCAGGCACAGCTGGGAAGCCTGTAGGGACGCGTGTGTTTGGTGGCCACGGGCTGCTGCTGAGCCCTGCTGGGAGATGCCTGTGCCAGGTTCTCGGTCCCTGCTCGTGCTGGCTGTGCAGGGACCCTTCCCCTGGGCTGTGCCAGAGGGGGGCTCAATGGGAAGAGCGGGGCTGGGAGAGGACCCCAGCTCCCCATCCACCTCTGCAGCAGGCAACAGGGGGGAAGGAGGGGACCTGAACTGGGACCCTGAGGTGACACACCTTCCCAGCCCCTGACGTGCAGCAGCCCTTGCCCCTTATGCCCAGGCCACCCCCGTGGTGTCAGCACGCCCTTTCCCCATGAGACTGGTCACTGGTCACTGTACCTTGGCC
The DNA here is from genome assembly GCF_011004875.1 of Balearica regulorum gibbericeps. Lineage (NCBI taxonomy): Eukaryota > Metazoa > Chordata > Aves > Gruiformes > Gruidae > Balearica > Balearica regulorum. Next base: position 196,784 of record NW_022679074.1, on the reverse strand, counting down.
ACGCTCTCCATCTGGTCGTTCATGTGGAGGAGCAGCGGCAGCAGCACCCTCTGCACGTTCTTCTTCATCTTTTTCTGATTTGTCCCCACCACAGTCTTCGTCACGTCTCCAAAGAGGCTGATGGAGAGCTCCCGCACCTGGCTGGACTCCTGGTAGGGAGGAGGACAGGGGGACTGCAGCAAGAGCCGCTCCCTGCCCACACCGAGCAAGGGCGTTGGCATGGCTCATGTGAGGGGAGATGCTCCAGGGTCGGGTTCTGAACACAGGAGCTGTGGGCCAGATCCGCAGCTGCGGCTGAACGGCCACAGAGCCCTGAAAGGCCACGCAGGAGAAGCGAGGAGGGGAGCCCTGCCCAAGTGCTTCCCACAGGGCTGGGCTAAAGGGCAAGCTGTCTTTGCAGAGCGCCCGTCTGTTAGAGCTCAGGCTCCCACCGCAGCCTTACGTCATCAAAGAGAGCCAGGAGCTCCTCTGCCAGCTGCAGAGCGATGAGGTTGGCCTCCTTCCTGTTCATGTGGCCCATCACATTCCTGCAGAACACCAGGGCCTTATTCTTCACGTCGGCGTTGGCATCCTGCAGGGTCTCTATGATGTCTGGCAGCAGGACTGGTAGTTTTCTTGCCTGTATGAAGCACACAGTTTCCTTATTGTGAAGCGCGGAAAGACCACCCTGGCAAAAATGCAGCAGTCACTGAGCGCCAGCCTCCCATCTGGCTTCCCAGGCGGCGGCACAGGAGTCACTGCAGCAGCTCCTGGCAGGCAGTGGCCACTGACAGGGATGCGGGGAGCGCACGAGGAAGGGAAGGGAGCGCAGGAGAGCAGTGTCCCCTGCTCAGCCACCCCCGTTTCCGACCGGCCTGAAGGGGCAGATGCCTTGGTGAGCCTGTGTGCCTGAAGGGCTCCCCAGGTACCCACCAGCCCCCTCCATAGCAGGGAGGCTGACCTGAGCCGTCACGCCACATTTGGACTCCCAGCCAAGGCCAAGCCATGCCATCAGCCACTGCCGTAGGCCCTGGCTGCCAACGTGGCTCCACTTGACTGTGCCTCACTCACCGCCTCAGGTATCTTTGAAAGTGTGATGAGGCCCCCGAGCACCAGCGAGAGCATCACCAGGCTTGGATGCCTCAGGAACCTGTGGGCTTTGTACAGGGCAGCAAACTCCTCTCTTTCAATGTCAGCGCAGACCAGCAGCTAAAACGAAGACAGCAGTGAGAGACCAGCAGAGCCTGCAGGGCTCCCTCCACCGCGCCGGCACAAAGGAGGCATGAGATGTGGACGGCGGCAAGTGCCTCCTCTCCCTGGGCTTGAAGCCCCCTCAGCCTGTGCAGAGGCCGTGCCTCTGGCCCAGGCCCAGCAACTGGCCAGACTCTGGCTTCTGCCCCTTGCTCTGCCCCTGCCCCAGGTTTCCAGGCTGCAGAGCAGGGCAGGGAGATGCTGGCAGGGGGGGGCTAGCAGAGTACCGTCCAGGCAGGGGCAGGCTTCACATTTTTTCACCGGGGCCAAAACGGCACGGGGCGGCCCCAAGTGTCGCGCAAGGGCTCTGGCTGCTGCCGGGCAAGTCCCTGCCGACCCTAAGGGCCTGTGTCCCGATGTACTGGAGGAGGTGGCCATTTGGAGGCAGACGGAAGGGGAGGGAGCCGTGCCTGTTTCCCTGGGGAGGCAGGCACAGCCCTGAAGGGGAGCATGGTCACTCACAGCCAAGGGATAGATGCAGGCGTCCTCCGTGTCACGGCTGAACACCTTGCGCAGCCGCTGGTCCTGCAGCACGCCGAGCAGCTCCGTCAAGACAGTCAACAAAGCTGAAGGCACGGAGACCATCACCTCCCACATGGCCATGGCAGCGCTGCAGAGCCAGAGCGCTCGGTCAGCGGGGCTGCCTCGGCCACTGCACCGTGCCCGGGCCAGCTCCTCCGGACCCAGGCTGTGCTGCAGCCCTGGCCCTGCCCAGCCCCCACACGGAGTGCACGGGGGCCCTGTCTGGGCAGGAGGATGGGGCTGAGGTGGTGTTCCCCATGGGGCGGGGAGGAGCGTGGTGGTGGGGCTCTGGCTGCTGAGGGCCTGGCTGACCCACCGGGGCTGAGAAGCATGGTGGGATGGAGGGCCCTGCTTCTCAGGGATGTCCTGCAGTTTCCTGTCGGTCTGGCAGCCAGAGTGTCTCTGCCCCCCGCCCTCTCCCCACAGGAAACAAGCCCTCTGGGCTGTCGAGGCTAATACCTGTCACATGTTGGAGAGATCTCCAGCAGGCTCCTGACCGCTTCCCTGGGGCACCACTTGGTCAGTACGAGGAGGAGTGAGTCCAGGCTGCTCCGGGCTGGCTCCGTGCAGATGCACTCCACATTTGTCTGGATGGACCTCATGATCTTTGGCACCTGGAGGGGACACAGGTGAGGATGGTGCTGCCACTGGAGTGCAACCATTTCCCCAGCTGCCGCTGAAACCGCTGCCCTTCCCGTCCCTCTCTGTTGCCTTGACGTGGCTTCAGGTGCCCGAGAGAGCTGGCTTAGGGAAGGAGGGGAGAACAAGGCCAGACACGGCTCACGGGCAGGGCAAGCCGGGCACAGGGCACCTACATCCGTCAGCCAGGACGCAGGGTCTGTCACAGCCATGTCCAGGACATTGCTGCCCATCTGCCTGTCGTAGCTGTTGTCTGCCGTCAAGGCCTCGATGGCCACGAGAAGAACCTCTGTCATCTGATACGGCTGGAGGTATTCTCCAAACACCTACGGGGGGGAAAAACGGAGGGAAGACGTGTCACGCCGAGCACCCTGATGCTGCTGCTTGGCTGAGCAGCGTGAGCAGCTCTGGCAAGAGCCTGCCGGAAAGCTGGAAGCAGGGGCTGCAGTCTCTGCAGGGCAGAGGATGAGAGCAGAGGGTCCCCAGGGTGAGGGAGGAGGGTTGGCATCATGGGCACCGTGTGTTGGCCCTAGAGGGAACCAGGGTTCTCTGGTGGCCAGGAGGGCTGGAGCTGCTGCTGGGACACTGGAGTGCCAGCCTCGCGCGCTCCCTGCCCGGGGACAACGAGAACTCTCCCACCAGGGACAGTGAGGCCACGTCAGCCCCACTGATTCAGGGTCCCTTGGCTCACAAAAGGCTCCCTCTGATGCCACGGACAAGAGTGCCAGCAAGGGGGGTGGGGGGAGCTCATTACCGTGCCCATGCCACTGCTGTTGAGTGAAGCAACCGAGAAGGAGCTCTCAGAATCGCATTCCAGTTGGAGCGCTGGGTGCTCTGGATTCTCCTCTGGCAGTGTCTCACCTACACGGAGGGGAAACACAGAAGAGTCGGGAGGACACAGCCTCTTTGCCAACAAGCTTCCCAAACGGCAAAAAGAGCTTTCAGCCTGGCACGGCTGAGGAGGCAGGCTGCGCTGGTGCCGGCTCCCAGCCCTGAGTAGCCCTGGCATTCCCGCACCGCCGTGTCCCCGGCCCGCGGGAAACCCATCGCCAGCGTGCCGAGGAAGCAGGATCCCCGCATCAAGCTGGTTGCACTCGCTGGCCCCGACCCTGCCCAGCCCCAGGGGACCCCTCACTCACAGGTCTGCAGCGGCCAGACCATGGACGCCTCGTAGGGCTCCGGCAGAAAGCTTCCTTCCTGGGGAGCCCCCACCTCCTCCCAGGCCACCATGGGGTGGCTGGGGGGGTCTCTCTGCCATTCTGTAAAATGGAGCAAAGTTGGGGGGACAGGGGGGAGGCAGCAGAAGGGAAGCGCCTCGGCGCTGCGGGGCTGCCGGGGTCAGCAGGGAAAGATGTGGGCTGCGCTCGGGGTTTCCTCGCCAGCTCCGCACTCCTTTCCTGTCCTGTCGCCGTCTTGTCAGACGCTGCAGGGCCGTGGCCACGCTGGCTATATATATATATATAGTGCCGCGGGGTGTCACAGAAGGCAGGTCATAAAGGGCCCCACTGTGACCCGCTTCCCGGGCCAGGAGGGGCGGGGCATCCACTGCAGTGGGTAGGGAGACAGCTGGCCAGTGGCCCATGGGTCCCCTCGGGGTGCCCCCAGGCCCCCATCTGTCCTTGCATCTCCTCAGGACCTTCCCATACCCGCCAGCTTGTCCCAGAGCCCTGCGTTCACACGCCCTGGCATCGCCCCACAGCCTCCCTGGGGGACCCCTGCTTCTCCCCCTCCAGGTAGGGCTCTCTTCACAGCTCTACAGTTTCTGGCACCTCACCGCTACCTCCTTTCCCCCCACGCTGAAAAGCTCTCTCAGCATCAGGAAGCAAAAGACGTTTACGCCTGCTCCTCTCCTCCAATTGCTGTTTGGGGACACAAGTGTCCGTGGGACTCTCACACTGTGCATCGCTTGCCCCATGCTGCCAGAATAGGAAACCCTCAAGAACTATTCTCTCCTTTTTCTACGCTGCCTTAACAGCTTTAATCAAAGCCCTCACCTGCAGCCCAAGAGACAGAGAACTGTCCTTCAGACGAGGCATTCAGAAACGTCTTCTCTAAATACATGGATCTCACGGGGATCCAAACCAAGCCCAACAGATTTCAACAGCTTCTAAGCTGCTCCTTAGTTGTGCCTTTAGAGATTTCTTGAGATTCCTAAGACGTGCAGTAGAGAGGATAGACGGGTTTTGATGAGGTCTGCCATCTCATTGCTAACAGCAGCTCTCACTTGCTTTGGTCTTCATCAGCCCTGGCTCGAGGTGCAACTCACTGCTTTAGAAAGTGAGAAACTGGTGGAGACGGCGGACCATCAAAGGAGAAAACTCGTTTGCCTGGGGTGAAACTGGTGCAACCATAAACCAAAAACCTACCAGGGAAAAGTTCCCAAAGGAGAGCTTCAGGATAAAAGGGGGAAAGAGGGACACGTTGGGAAGATGGGGCCAGGTGCAGGTGAAGCAGCTGCCGGTCCTCGGGCGCTTCCCTTCGGCTGCAGCACAGCCCTGTGTGCCTGTGGGAATAAAGATGAGTCTGGCTACCTGTGTTGGTTTTGCGTGGCAAGGTTTTGGTAGCGGGGGGGCTACAGGGGTGGCTTCTGTGAGAAGCTGCTAGAAGCTTCCCCTGTGTCTGACAGAGCCAATGCCAGCCGGCTCCAAGACGGACCCGCCGCTGGCCAAGGCCAAGCCAATCAGCGCCTCTGTGATAACATATTTAAGAAAGACAAAAACAGTTAGTAGAGGCTTTTGCAGCCAGAGAGAGGAGTGAGAAGATGTAAGAACATCTGCAGACACCAAGGTCAGTGAAGAAGGAGGGGGAGGAGGTGCTCCAGGCGCCGGAGCAAGATTCCCCTGCAGCCCGTGGTGAAGACCATGGTGAAGCAGGCTGTCCCCCTGCAGCCCATGGAGGGAGGATGAGGGGGTGTAGCGATTCCACCTGCAGCCCGTGGAGGACCCCACGCCGGAGCAGGTGGAGACACCTGAAGGAGGCTGTGGCCCCGTGGGAAGCCCGCGCTGGAGCAAGCTCCTGGCAGGACCTGTGGATCCGTGGAGAGAGGAGCCCACGCCAGAGCAGGTTTGCTGACAGGACTTGTGACCCCGTGGGGGACCCACGCTGGAGCAGTTTGCTCCTGAAGGTCTGCACCCCGTGGAGGAGACTCACGTTGGAGAAGGCCGTGAAGGACTGTCTCCCGTGAGAGGGACCCCACGCTGGAGCGGGGGAACAATGAGTCCTCCCCCTGAGGATGAAGAAGCGGCAGAAACACCGCGTGATGAACTGACCGTAACCCCCACTCCCCGTCCCCCTGTGCCGCTGGGGGGGGCGGAGGTTGAAGCCGGGAGTGAAGTTGAGCCCGGGAAGATGGGAGGGGTGGGGGGAGGTGTTTTTAAGATTTGGTTTTATTTCTCATTCCTCTACTCTGTTTTGCTTAGTAATAAATAAGATGAATTCCCTCTCTAAGTTCGGTCTGTTTTGCTCGTGATGATAATTAGAGAATGATCTCTCCCTGTCCTTATCTCGACCCGTAAGTTTTTTTTTTCCATTGTACCTTTTCTCCCCTGTCTAATGAAAGAGGGGAGTGATAGAGCGGCTCTGGTGGGCACCTGGCCCTCAGCCAGGGTCAACCCACCACAGTCTTTTTTGGCGCCCAACGTGGGGCACGAGAAAATCGAGATAAGGATAGTAATGGGAAGAGGTAACGGGCAAAACATTGACTGAACGTAACTTGAGAGTGATATAGTGGTGAAGGGACTAGAGGTAGATTTTGTGTGTAGATTGTCCACTCCTGTTTGGTGTTGTGATAGTGTTGTTTTGATGTTGGTGTGTGGAATTCTTTTTTCTTTTCCTTTGTTGATGTGATTAGTGTTTGTGAAGTTTTGTGTTGAATGTATATTTTAATGATAATTCTTAAATATGTGATTCACAGAGGCGAGGGGTGGAATGTGTTGGTTTTGCGTGGCAAGGTTTTGGTAGCGGGGGGGCTACAGGGGTGGCTTCTGTGAGAAGCTGCTAGAAGCTTCCCCTGTGTCTGACAGAGCCAATGCCAGCCGGCTCCAAGACGGACCCGCCGCTGGCCAAGGCCAAGCCAATCAGCGCCTCTGTGATAACATATTTAAGAAAGACAAAAACAGTTAGTAGAGCGCTTTTGCAGCCAGAGAGAGGAGTGAGAAGATGTAAGAACATCTGCAGACACCAAGGTCAGTGAAGAAGGAGGGGGAGGAGGTGCTCCAGGCGCCGGAGCAAGATTCCCCTGCAGCCCGTGGTGAAGACCATGGTGAAGCAGGCTGTCCCCCTGCAGCCCATGGAGGGAGGATGAGGGGGTGTAGCGATTCCACCTGCAGCCCGTGGAGGACCCCACGCCGGAGCAGGTGGAGACACCTGAAGGAGGCTGTGGCCCCGTGGGAAGCCCGCGCTGGAGCAAGCTCCTGGCAGGACCTGTGGATCCGTGGAGAGAGGAGCCCACGCCAGAGCAGGTTTGCTGACAGGACTTGTGACCCCGTGGGGGACCCACGCTGGAGCAGTTTGCTCCTGAAGGTCTGCACCCCGTGGAGGAGACTCACGTTGGAGAAGGCCGTGAAGGACTGTCTCCCGTGAGAGGGACCCCACGCTGGAGCGGGGGAACAATGAGTCCTCCCCCTGAGGATGAAGAAGCGGCAGAAACACCGCAGTGATGAACTGACCGTAACCCCCACTCCCCGTCCCCCTGTGCCGCTGGGGGGGGCGGAGGTTGAAGCCGGGAGTGAAGTTGAGCCCGGGAAGATGGGAGGGGTGGGGGGAGGTGTTTTTAAGATTTGGTTTTATTTCTCATTCCTCTACTCTGTTTTGCTTAGTAATAAATAAGATGAATTCCCTCTCTAAGTTCGGTCTGTTTTGCTCGTGATGATAATTAGAGAATGATCTCTCCCTGTCCTTATCTCGACCCGTAAGTTGTTTTTTTTTTCCATTGTACCTTTTCTCCCCTGTGTAATGAAAGAGGGGAGTGATAGAGCGGCTCTGGTGGGCACCTGGCCCTCAGCCAGGGTCAACCCACCACACTACCCCAGGCCCTCGGTGGCTATTGCTTCCCACAGGTGGGGCTGGCGGTGGCCGGGAGCGGCTGCGGGACAGGGAGAAGCAAGGGGGGACCGGGACGGGGGTGGGGAGGGACGCGCTTCAGCGCCAGCAGGATGGGGCTGGAGGGGGACGGGACAAGACATGACGACAGAGCTCCTCTCTACTTGGAGGGGTTAAAGTGATACCATTTGTACTCTGTTGGTGCCCAGTCTTTACTGGGAGTGGGCCCAGTCCGCACCGGGTAGGGTTAAAGGCATCGAGTTTGTACTGGGACAGGGACCATTCTCTACGGGTAAGGGTTAAAGGGTTATCAGTCATCAGGACTTAAAGGTCCAGCCTGAAAACTGGACCAGGGGAGAACCAACAAACTTCAGTGCTAGAAAAATGTAGTCTTTGACTTCACACTTGTCACAGACAACAGTCAAGACAGAAGAAATTCCTGATTATGTCATAGCAGTGATGTTGCTTAAGAATGTATTGCACATGGTAATCCACCTTTGCTGGATTTTGGTTGTTGGGATGAGCCGCATCCAGCCTTTCTCTTTTTCCTTGGAACAGCTGAATGTTTTCTGTCAAAGGTAATAGGACTGCACTGAGGCAGACGGTTGACTTTCTTTCCGGATTCTTCTTCCAACTGTGCTAAGCTGAAGGGGAAACAAACCCCAACCAAGTTAAATGTCACTCCATTGCTGGAGAAACAAGTGTATTGTTGAGGAGCATGCGTGCTATCCAGAGAGCTATCCAGATAATGCGGAGCGAGGGGAAAGCCACAAACACACACGTTGTAATCATCGCACTAGTCTGTATGGGGGCAGGGCATGACGGGGCTGGGGGCAGACGGGAGCAGCTGTGGGAGGGGCAGGTGCTGGGATTTGTGGGTGCAGGGACCTCGCGGAGGCTCTGCACCACGGCGGGGGCTGTGGCCCGTGGTACAGTAGGGGACACATCGGTCGGATGCCGTCGGCGATGGCGGCAAGAAGCCTGGTGGCCCACGGCTGCCGGGATACGGACCCTGTGAGGCGGTGGCTCCCGTGGCGACGGTGGGTTCCAGAACATGTGGGTGGGCGGGGGGGGAGGCAAGAAGGAGACAGGGGCAGAGGGGTGGAAGGGGGAAGAGGGGCCCCAGGCCTGGGCCGGGGGCTGCTCGGCCTCAGGACGGGCCCCACGGGCACCATGGGGAAGCTGGGGCTGGCTGCCAGGGGAGCCCGCCTTCCTCTCACACGGGGCTTGGTCGGCGTAGGTCGGGAGGGCTGTCAGTCTCCTCCAGTGCGGTGATGCTGCCCTGGATTGATCCCCTGGGCTGTCACTCTGCCCTGGTTCGGCGCCTGCCCTTCCCTGTGGTGCTGCTCTCACTGATTGGCTGCCTGAGGGGTCACTCCCCCAAGGTGCCCGCCCTTCCCTCTGGTGATCTTTCCTCTGATTGGCTGCCTAGCACTTCCCCCCCCTTGCTCCTCCCATCAACCAATGGGTAATAAAAGACAGGTTTGGGCCCTAAAAATGAGCATTTTGGCCCTGAAAAGGGGGCTTGGGGCAGTGAGAAGGGTGGGCTAGATGCTGCAAATGAGGCTTTGGACCCTAGCAACCAGGGGAACCTCTTGGTTCCGACGTGAGCTGGCTTTGGTGCCCAGTAACTGCCCGCAAGAGAGCACCTCTGCTGCCCTGAGTGACCACGGTAACAGATGGAGCCCAAAGTCACAGGCTAAATGAACTCGGTGGGCGTTTTACGGACATTTTACCGGGGTGGTCCATAGACAAAGGGAATGCTATCTGTGTGTTCCATCAAAGCCTGGGAAAGGGAGTGGTGGTTAATAAGGGTGGATGGGATGGTGTGGGACCTGAGCTGGACGTAAATGGTATGGAATAAGGGGTGGAGAAAGGACGGTCGTGGTTTAACCCCAGCCGGGAACTAAGCACCACACAGCCGGGAGAATCGGAAGGGAAAAAGGGAGAAAACTCGTGGGTTGAGATCAAGACAGTTTAATGATTGAAATAAAAATTTAAAAAATAAAAACAGTGATGAGAAGGAAAATAACAAAGCAAGAGAAAGAAAACCCAAGACAGACAAGTGATGCAAACAAAAACAACTGCTCACCACCAACCGACCGATGCCCAGCCAGACCCGAGCAGTGCCCCCCCCCCCGCCAACCTCCCCCCTAGTTTTATTCCCGAGCATGACGTCATGCGGTGTGAAATATTCCTTTGGTCGTGGGGGTCAGCTGTCCCAGCCGTGTCCCCTCCCAACTCCTTGTGCACCCCCACCTACTCGCTGGTGGGGTGGTGGAGAAGCAGAAGACGCCTTGACGCTGCGCAAGCACTGCTCAGCAGTGACTCGCTCATCCCTGGGTGATCAGTGCTGTTTCCAGCACAAATCCAACACACAGCCCCATACTCGCTACTATGACGAAAGTCAACTCTATCCCAGCCAACGCCAGCACAGCTCCCCAGCACAAGAGAGGATTTTGATGCCGGGACAAATGAGGGCTTGCCAGCTTGGCAGAGCACGGCTGCCTTTTCGCACCCTGGGGTGTCTCAGCAGGGGCAGGCTGGGCTAAAGCTTCTCCCCTCCTCCCCTCCGGGTGTTGTGGTCTGGCGAGGCAGCTGGGGCTTTGTTGCAAGGACACCCTGGGTCGAGGCGTGCTGTCCTGCAGGCAGCAGCAGAGACCAGGCATGACACTGTCTGCTTGGCACACTCGGGGTGGGGGGTGGGGGTGGGGGGTGTCCCCATGGGAAGGCCAGCACGGGACTGGGCTTTTTGTTCCAGCTTTACTAATAAAAAAGGAAAAAACTATTCAAATGCGGCCGTGTTTGAGAGGACAACTTCGTCTCTCCAAGGCTCAGCAGGGCAAGCAGCACAGCGACCGCAGGCTCCATCGTGCTGTTGGCGCCTCATTTGCCAGGATGAAGACGGTCTGAGTTGCCAGAGCGCTGACTGAGGGATCGGTGTCTTTCCCCAAGGGCAGGAGGGCTGCAAGAAAAGGAAACAAAGCAGGCATGAACCCCCCTGCCTGCCTCTGGACACCTTCAGGAGTCCCCTCCAGAGCATGCCAGCCCCAGCCATCTCTTTCCCTGGCCAGGAGGAAGAGGGGAGACAACCAGAGCAGCTGGAAGCTGCTGGTCAGGAATGCCCCATGTGCCCCTGGCACGTTCCCCTGCCCCTGAAGCGTTTTCCTGGAGCAGGGCCAGGCATGGCAGCACCCTGGCCAGGCTCTGTCCCCTGCCCCACCAGCCCAGGCCAGCACAGCACTGTCCCTACTCACCGTTGCAGATATCCCACAGTTTCTCCGAGCTTTGGTTCCTCAGGTGCCGTGCAGCAAGGCCTAGGCACAGAGTTCCCGTCAGACCTCCCGCTCCCCAGCACGCCCCCAGCAGTAGCAGGGCCCCCAACCCTGCCAGTGCGGCTGCACACCCTCCTCTCCCACAGCAGTGCTGACCCCCAGGAAGGACAATACCCGCAAGTGGTGGGGACTGAGCAGGGCTCCCCGCAAGCCCACCTGCGTGGTGGGCCCTCCTGGAGGCAAGCGGGGCTCTGGCAGCCACAGGGCTGCCCCTTGCTGCCAGGGCGGTGGAAGGGACTGGGGCCCGGCTGACAGAAGCGGGACCCTGGGGGCTGTGGCTCACCCATGAACCTGACGGCCGCCTCTCGCATGCTGGCTTGAGCGTCCTTCAGGTACGGCCGGCTCTGACGCACATATTCTCCCACCCTGCTCCGGTTGCGCTGTAGCTGGAGAGAGCACAAGGGCACGGGGCTAATACAGACCCACCCCAGCCATCCGGACCAGTCCCTCCTCCCAGTGCCCTCCTTCCCTCCCCGACAGCAGCCCTGTGGGGCTGAGGTTCAGAGAGAGCCGCAGGCACAAGGGGTCCCGGGGTGCCCAGACCCCTCTGTCACACTGCCAGGGCTCACACAGGGTGCCAGGATCTTGTTTGGCACCCTGGGGGCAGGGAGGGGAGAGGGACCTGGAGAAGAGCCCTTGGGGGGTCTGTGCTTGAAGGCAGGGAAGGAGGATGCAGCTCCATGCTGCGGGTTCTGGGCTGGAGCAGGGCAGGCGAGGCCCAGCTGCACAGCCGTCCCCACGGGCACGTGGGGCAGCCCTCAGCCCTGGGGCTTGTACTCACCAAGAACTCCGCAATCAGGTGTGTCTGACATGTCTCGGCCAGGTAGCTGAGCCTCCTCCACCCCAGGAACTGTGCGCAGGCGAGGAAGGTGTCCTTAGAGGCCTGCAGAGAAGCAGAGGCTGGGAGATGGCACCACAGCAACCTGGCATCCTCCTCCTCCTCTTGGCCAGGCTCCGAGCTGTTCCCAGCCCCTTATGGGAAGAGGCAGCGGCAGGCAGAATCTGAACAGGGTTCAGTGCCCAGGGCAGGGACACGGGGCAGCCACCACCTCAGGTATCTCATCCGGCCGGCCAGCAGAATAGAGATCCTGCAGAGCTGCAAGGCCACTCTGAAGTGTCTTTTAAAGGTCATGTTTACTGGGAGATGTTCCTGAGGACTGGAAGGAAGCCAGTGTCAGTCCTATCTCAAAGAAGTGCAACAAGGAGTATCTGGGGTGCTTTCAGCCTGTCTCCTCTAGCATCCTCTTAAACACGGCGATGAAGTATAGGTTAGATAAGTGGAATGAGAAGTGGATTGAGAACTGATTGAACAGCCAAGCTCAGAGGGTTGTGACCAGCGGCACAAAGCCCAGCAGGCGGTACCATGAACTGTGACACTTCGTTGCAGGACACCGACACTTAGCCCTTAGTCTGGGAGTTGCCAACAGGCAGTGCCAGTGGCTGCAGCCCTGAAGAGACCCCTGACCCCATGAGAAGCAGTGACCATTGCCCTGACTGTGGAGAGCTGTTCTGGCTGCAGAGGGGCTGCCAGTAGCGATGGGTGCCAACCTTCAGGAGGGACGATGGCACTAAGAGATGGCAAGTGGTGGACCCCAATCCTTCTCCAAAAGCTTCCCAGGCTTGGTGGAGCACCAACACAGGAAGACTCTTGCCTCTGCACCATGAGCATGCTTTAGAGTACCCACAGTCTGGGAATTGTTGTGAATTAGCTGAACACCGGCATTTTTCTCTCCAAGGCAAGTTGCAGCCCTGGTTAGCTCCTGCCTGATTTCTCCCCTTCCTTCATCCTCTCAGCTGGCCTGGTGCTCCTGACCCCTTCCATGTGCTCCTCACAGGGCCCCAAGCTTGCAGTGATGCTCTGCAGAGCATGTCATCTCTGGGATCATGGTGTGACTCCACCCTGTCTGTGCTCATCAGGAGGGAAAGCAGATACGGCATTTCTCATGGCTCAAGATGTTTTCCACGTTGAACCATCCATGATCTTTTACTGAAGGAGATGTGAATCACCCTCCAGTCTCCTTCTCATGACTTGCTGTGTCTCCACAGCCTCCCCTGGGTTGGCAAAGCTTGGTTTGCTGGTGGAGACTTAACTATCCTGTATGAACATGAACATCACAGATGAAAAGCAAATAAACCACGAGCCTTCCCTGAGAAAAGCTGCAACAGCCTGTGAGGAAATTTGGGCAGCTTACCGCATCTGAAGGTGAACCCATTGAATCAATTTCCTGAGGGCATTCTTGAGCTCCTGGTTCCTCATGCTGTAGATGAGGGTGTTCACTGCCGGAGGCACCACTGCGTATAGCATTGCCACCACCAGATCAAGGGATGGGGAGGAGATGGAATGGGGCTTCAGGGAGGCAAATGTGGCAGTGCTCAAAAACAGGGAGACCATGGCCAGGTGAGGGAGGCACGTGGAAAAGGCTTTATGCCGTCCCTGCTCAGAGGGGATCCTCAGCACGGCCCTGAAGATCTGCACATAGGACACCACAATGAAAACAAAACACCCAAATCCTAAACAGACACTAACCACGAGAAGCCCAACTTCCCTGAGGCAGGTGTCTGAGCAGGAGAGCTTGAGGATCTGGGGGATTTCACAGAAGAACTGGTCCACAGCATTGCCGTGGCAGAGGGGTAGGGAAAATGTATTGGCAGTGTGCAGCACAGCAGCGAGAAACCCACTGGCCCAGGCAGCTGCTGCCATGTGGGCACAAGCTCTGCTGCCCAGGAGGGTCCCGTAGTCCAGGGGTTTGCAGATGGCAACGTAGCAGTCATAGGCCATGATGGTGAGGAGAAAATACTGTGCTGACATCAAAAAGAGAAAGAAAAAGACCTGTGTAGCACAGCCCAGGTAGGAGATGTCCCTGGTGTCCCAGAGGGAATTGGCCATGGCTTTGGGGAGAGTGGTGGAGATGCAGCCCAGGTCGAGGAGGGAGAAGTTGAGGAGGAAGAAGTACATGGGGGTGTGGAGGTGGTGGTCACAGGCTACAGCGGTGATGATGAGGCCGTTTCCCAGGAGGGCAGCCAGGTAGATGCCCAGGAAGAGCCAGAAGTGCAAGAGCTGCAGCTCCCGTGTGTCTGCGAACGCCAGGAGGAGGAACTCAGTGACAATGGAGCTGTTGTTGGACATTTGTTCACTCTGGGTAAGGTTATCTGTTGAGGAGGAGAAGGCAGTACTGAGGTAGGCTAGACTGCTCCAAGCAAAAGATATTGCATATGTCATTGTAACCCCACATTATGACTCTTTCTTTTTCTGGAAGACCTCTCTGCAGCTCTCTTACTTGAGCTCTGGGTTTTGCTGGCTGAGGGTGCCATTGGGAGCAAGGACTCTGTAATGGGCTCCCGAGGAGTCCTTCTTGCCGTGCAGCGAGAGGGAACTAGGAATGCAGGGTGATGTCCAATTAAATGCAGTCATGATATATCAAAAAGCTTTTCAGCATTGTGGTTTGCAATTTGCCCAAGTGCAGAACAGGGCTGAGGGGATTTGGGGTTGTTTCTCTTGTTCTAGTTGCAAGTGGAGTGGTTTGGGATGGAGGAAATCCCTGACATTTCTAAGGCACCCCAAGTGAAATCTTGTGGGTCCTGCGAGGCAAAGGGACTTTCCCCCTTAGTGCTGAGAGAGGAGAGCTGCTCTGCCCATCAGTCCTGTTCTCAGCTGCCCTGTGCTGGCAGCTTGGAGCTGGATCCAGGTGTTCTTCTCAAAAGAAACAGCATGCTGCTGAGAGCAAAGAAATCCAGGTTCAAAGAGCAGATTGATAGACTCCTCACCTCTTCTCAGGGTACCTGAGGAGGATCTCATCTCTCCCCTTCCAAACAGGCACAGAAAGAGATCCTTCCATCTGCCCACGTACAGCTGCCCAGAAGCATTTCTACAGCCTTAGCACTGAGGTGTCTTCTCCATGGGGATCCTTGCTAGCACAGAGATACTAGGGGAGAGCTGTGCCCTTCTGGAGGGCACCCCGCAGCCCAGCAGGACACCCCAGGGAAACAGCTGAATGGCCTGACGTTGCCCGGAGGAGACTTGGGCACTTTGCTCCCATAGACACATCTGCATAGCAGGCCCCAAAGGGTCGGTGTCCCACCAGGAGATGAACCTGCCACCGCAGCCCCCACCCCCTTCCGCACTGAGAAGGCAAATCCAAGGGTGAGCAGAAGGGCAGCACAGGCAGGAGGGGTGGGCAGTGAAATGCCACCATGCTCCTGCCAAGGGAGGAGGGACACACAAAGACTGCTGGACATCAGGGGTTTGTCCTTCTCTGGGCTCTGGCTGCTCCAGAGGCAAGGCACACCCGAGAGCCCATGGGCTTGAGGGCAGAGGCTCTGCTGAGGCTGGGAAAGGAGACCAGGGAGGAGTTGCTCAGGGGAAGGTGTCTGCACTGCAGGGACAGCAGGGAGGTGCCCACATGCCCCTCCCCAGCGTTTCTGGCAGCAGCTCCCTCTCACTCCCTGCCCGTGGCTCTGCTGCTTGGAGCTGCTCCTGCCAGGAGCCCTCATCTCCCTGTCCCCAGCTCCCTGTCAGTGCTCACAAACCCCATCCCTCCTGCTGTGTGCTCACCTCTGCCTGCAAACCCCTCCGGGGGGCAGGGCACTGCCCAGGGGCCTCTCTGCCTCTGCAGGGGCTAAAGACCAGATCTCAGCCACCTGATGTGGCTGGGAAGGGCAAGTTGTTGCTGCTGCATTGGCTGGAGGCAGCTGGGAACAGTGCTTTGAGGTGCTTCTCCCAGAGTTACTTGTCTCTCAGGGTAAGAGTCTAGGAGTCGCAAAGCCTTCTTCTAAGTAGAAACAGGAATTTTGATCTCCAGTGCCAACCCCAGACAACCAAAGTCAGGAAAGCCCTTCTCTTTCCACGAGCCACTAACCTGATGGGCTTCTTGAGAAGTCCCCTTAGAAATGTCCCGAGGGATAGCTGAAGCTGTGAGAAGCCCTGAGCCATGCAGCACTCTCTTGACAGCAGAAGGACTGTACCCTGCCCGGCCATGCTGGGGCTTTCTCCTTCCACCCACAGCTTTCCCTTTCCCCTTCCCTGGCAGGCAGCAGAGTCCCTGCGCCAGCACACAGTCCTTGGGGGTGCAGGGACCCTGCTCTGAAGGACAGACCTGGACAACCCTGGTTGCACACCCACCTCACAGCCCTGCAGCCATCGTCAAGACAAGGGAGCTGTCTTGCCTTGTGCCTCTGATGGTGGAGCAGGGAAGCCCTGCTCTGGAGCACGTCCTCCTCCTCACCTGAGAACAGCAAGGAGAGCTATCATGACAGGTCCTATGAGATGTGGCATGGGCCAGGTCTAGTACAGGCTTCCAGGCACTCATCTGCATTGCCCTGCAGCCAGAGACTTACCGTGTCAAGGGCTGTGAAGATTTCCCCCCCTGGTGAGCTCTCCACTTGTCCTCCCAGACTGCCTTTAACTTTTCTCATTCCTCTTGTCTGCTCTCAGTGCCTGCAGGCAGTGCCTTCAGCCCTGCTGCGCTTTGCAGAGGAGCTGCTCCTGGGCAGAGCTGTCTCTCTGCAGCGCTGCCCGCTTGCCATGAGCTCCCTCCATCCCAGGAGCCCAGCCCAGCTCAGCAACAGAGGACCAGCCCGAGGCAGCACTTTCTCTGCCCCCTCTGGGCTCCCTCAAGGAATGTCCCTGGGGCTCCAGAGGAACCTGCTGTGAAAAAACCTGAAGTCATTACTGATATTTCTGCCTTGAGCAGGGGAAGAGACACAGTTAGAATCCCCTCTTCTTGTCCCACTATGGACAGAATACCCAGACAGTCACAGGGAGACATTTCCTGTCCCCCCTGTACCCATGGAAACCACAGGTGACATTTGGGGTGCCAGAGGGTGTCCAAGACATGTGCAGGTAACTCTGAGCTCTGATGGAGCAATTCAGAAGGACAGGGCAGGACACCTTGGTTCATTGTTTGGAGGCTGGTGGGACTTTCCTTTGGCCAGCTAAAGTGACAGTAGATGCCCACACTTAGAATAATGAAGCCTGTCCCTGCTCAGTATGTCCAGGACAGCTTATAGAGGTATTCCTCTGAGCAAACGGAGTCATTGCCATTGGGAGAGCTAAGGCTCTCTCTCTTCTCCACCAGACCTTCACCGACAGTTATGGCAGGCTTAGGTGAGGAACGATCAAGAGTGGACTCCATGTCGGAGAGAGCCACTCTCAGCTGGCTCCAAAATGGACCAGCCACTGCCCAAAGCTGAGCCAATAAGCAATTGCAGTGGCATCTCTGTGATAATCTCTTGAAGAAAGGATAAAAACCAGTGTGCAGCAGCTGTAAGAGAGAAAGAACCCTGGCGGCACCAAGGAGAGTGAAGAATGAGGTGGAGGTGAGAGAGAGGCACCTGGTGGCCAAAAGTCAACCCACCACCCCTGACATTCACAGGACAGCACTGTGCAAATGCTGCTTTCGGTGTCTGGAGGTTCTTTGCATCAGCTTTTCAGCACAGCTGCCAGATGTGCCAAGAAACGTGATGCTCACCTGGATCTGAAAAGCTGTGTCATCCTTGTCAGCCTTGGCTCTCATAGCTAAGCAATGCTGGAGTCTCAGCTCCCAAGGGGAGTGAGGAGGGAGAGGAGCAGAGCGCAGATGCCAGGTCGCAGAGTGGCAGAGTTTGGCCCATTCCAGGAACGTTCAGTGGGCAGTATCACTCAAAGGGAGCAGCATTCAGTGCAAGGGCTTTTCAAGGGCAGCATCCTCTAAGCACATAAAGCGTCCATGCCGATAGTCCAGCAAACAAGTGGACGTCTCAGGACAGCAGCTTGGCTAAACAGGCAACTTGTCGGGATGCTCCATTGAAAAAGGGAAGCACAGAGGGTGTGGATAGAGGACCTCACTTCAAAGGAGGAATTTAAGAACAGGGAGGGCTTTAGGAAAGACAAGACTCCTGTGGAGTTGATACTTGCTTGGATGTCCAAGGGCATCAAGATGAGCTGTTAGTATTGAAGTTACAGTTGAAGAAGAATCAACAAAATTAATGTGTGGGCACTGCTGAATTTCGTCAGAGAAGATGCAGAGCTGTCTGAGGTACTCTTTGTCCTCTTTGCCTCTGTCTTCACCAACAAGGTCTCCAAGGACTTTGTGCCTTGAAGCAGGACTCTGGAGGAGAAAGACCAGCAGTGGATGTGGATCAAGCCAGAGGTTACTTGATCAAGTATTAACAGTCCACAGAACTGGCAGGGCTGTATCCAAGGGTGTTGAGAGAGCCAGCTGACATCATAGTGAGGTCAGCCTGTATTGTCTGCGTGGCACAGCGCGTGCCTTTTGGATTTGATTTCTGTGTGTCTGAAAGAGAAGGTGACTGGACGAACCCAGGGCAGATCACACTTGACCGTCCTCATTCCTTTCTAAGATGAAAGGACTGCATTTCTTGATATGGGAGCAGCAGCGGGTTTCATTTACCTGGAGTTCTCTAGGGCTTTCAACACCATTTCCCACCATACGCTTGTCTCCATGTTAGGACATTTCTGATTGCCCAATCCTCTATCAAAATAGCAATGTGAGCAATTGCATGACACTACAGGTGATGAAAGGGGGCACTTATTTCATGGATTTGCTGCCCAGGGAAGAAAATACCCCAGCAACCATCTCAGAAACCCCACAGGAGAGTACAAAATAAGCAAAGGGCTGCATCACAGGAACCCCACACAGCCCTGATGACATCCTTTTCCTCAGCACACCTGCTAATCCTTTCCCCATTGGCCGTGATTTTCTTATTTTGGACCCTCCTGTGGTGAGTCGAGGATTGGGCATCTGCCCACATACCAAAACAGCTTTGCCTTTCACTGTTGCCCAAGTGGAAGGGCTTCAGCTGAAGCTGAGGGTGAGAAGTCACTCATGGGCACCCAGGAATTTCACCTTTATTAATTTCCTGTCTTCTAAAAGCCTGAACAAGTGGTTGGGAGAGAAAGATGAAATGAGAGAGGATACTCACTGTTTTTTTACACAGCTGGATTTTGTCTTAATAGATAAGGTTTAATTCAGGTTAATTTTGCTACCAAGCATAGTTTTTGGAAGTGTTCCAATGTTGTGTGATTCCCTTTTTAGGTGCCGAAGACTGTCTAGAAAAGCACCATCAAACATAAATAGCTGTATGGAGTGCTTTCCCTAATGTTGACAGCATGAAGGGGAAGGGAGAAAAGTTCCATTCAGGCTGGAAGTGGCCTTGCAAGATGTCTATAGACCAACATTCTGCTCGAAGCAGGGTCACACTAGGTTGCTCGTGGCTTTATCCAGATGTCTCTTTGAAACTTCCAGGGATGGAAGCAGCCTACACTCTCTTCAAAAGGTCTTCCCAGGTCTGATTTGCCTCATGTGTCAAAAATTTCTCCCTATATGGAGCCTGAGCCTCTCTTGTTGCCCGTTGCCTCTTGTCTTTGTGCCTTGCACCGCAATGTCTTCTTGGAAACTGCACCGAGGCAGTGCAAGGCTGTTACATCGTCCCCCAAAAGCCCTCCGTTCTCCAGTCTGAACAAGTCCAGCTCCCTCAGCCCCTCCTAACAGGGCAGGTGCTCTAGCCATGACCATCTTTCTGGCTCTCCACTGAACTGGCTCCAGTTGGCCAATGTCTCTCTGGCATTACAGTGCATCAAAACATGCTAAAGTGTTCTGGATGCAGTCTAACATACGCTGAGTAGAGGAAGATGATAATCACTGCCACTGACTCTGCTCCTGCTCATACAGCCCAGGGTGCTGTTGGCCTTTGCTGAACGGCTCATGTTTTGCCTGCTGTAACCCAAAGACCACCACAGCCTTTCCTGCAGAGCTGCTTCCTATACCTAGGCTGTCACAGGCCTCTCTCTTTGCAGGGGCTTAGTCCACCTCACGAGCAGGACTTTGGATTTGTCCTGACTGCATATCGTGAGGTTACTTCTGTGCCTCCAGCCTGTCTAGGTCCCTTGGGATGGCAGCCCTGTCCCCCAGTGTAGTGTCTGCTCTCCTCAAAGCGCTGTCAGCTAGAAATCATATGAAAAAGTAGTCTCTCATCTTCTCTGCATCATTAAAAATGCATTAACTGGGATAGATTGCAGGACAGACACCTGCAGGACCCTTTTAGATAGACACATCCAGGCAGAGTAGCATGCATTGACCACACCCATCCAAGCCTGAAAGTCCAACTGTCTTTTTGACCATCTACCTATTCATCTATGTAGACCATGATGACCTTACTGGGACACCAGAACATGATGCTGCAAGCCTTGCTGACTTTGAGGTAAAAGGCAACCGCTGCTCTCCCCACATCCACTAATGCTGTCCTTCCATCACAGAAAGCAAAAAAAGATGGGCAGGCACAGTCTACCATGGGTAAATCCAGTCACCTTCTTTTAAGAAATGGGATCCAAATGCACATGCTCTGGGGACAGCCTTTAGTTCCCCTGCTCATCCTTTGGGTCTTTTTCAGAAAGTACATGCAGCGTTTGGGTGCTGCCAGTTGACAGGGACTTCCCCCAGTCTCCATGTCCTTTCCAAGATGATGGAGAGTGGTCTCCCTGTGGCATTGGCCTGCTCTCTCACCTCCCTGGGATGCTGCCCCTTCACTCCCATAGACTGGTCAGGATTGAGCTAGCTCAAGTAACTCCTGACTTAATCCAAATTCACCAAGGGTTGTTCTCCTCCAGAGTCCTGCTCCAGGTAGAAAAGCCTTGGAGACCTTCCTGGAGGAGACAAAGGCAAGAAGGACACAGAGAACTCAGATCTATCAACACCTGCTCTTACTAAATTCAGCAGTGGCCACTCATTCTCTTTGTTTCTTCACTGTTCCTGAAGCAGCAGCTCCTTTTGGTATCCCTGTAACCCTTGCAAGGGTCTATGCTTGGGAAGCTTTAGCTTCCAGAAAACCATCCCTATATCTAAATCCCTCCTTGAGTCCCAGCATCCACCTCTTGGATGCTTTCTTTTTTCTATGGAGCTTCTTCATGAGGTTCCTTTTTAGCCAAGTTTCTGTCCTGAGATACCCGGTTCTTTTCCTGTGTGTTAATGTGGACAGTTCTTTTGTGTGGAATGTGGTGTCCTGAAAGACCAGAAGTTCAGTGCAGCTCTGCTGCCCTTGAGTGCTGCTGCTGTGGGATTCCCCCCCCCAAAAGTCCCCTGAGGAGGCTAAAATCTTCTCCTCTAGAGACCCAGCATCTCTACTTTGCTGCAGTCCTTTCTCCTTCCCCTTGTGAGCTGAGATTTCATGGTCACTACAGCCCAGGCTCACACTCATTTTCACACCCCTGATCAGCCCTCCCTCTGCAGGGACTGGATTCGGGGCAGCATCACCTTGGTTGGCCTACCTTGCACCTGTACAAAGAAGTTGTCCCAAGAGACCCAGAAACCTGCTGGACAATATGCACCCTGCAGTGCACCCCTTCCAGTGAGCGCCAGAGTCATTAAAGTCCCCAGCAAGACCTGGGGTCGTTCATCTGGAGACTTCCTTGGGTTGCTGAATTAAATAAGGCTGAGGGCGTTGATGCATGTTTGGGCTGCAGCACCTCAGCTGTGGCACCAGGGAGAAGCTCAGACTTGTCACAGGCAAACCCAGGACCAAGTACCCAAGACTCATGCTTTGCATGAAACCAGAGACATGCTGGAGGAGATGGCAGATGTCAATGTGAAGGCATAGAAAGAGGAAACTCTTCTCTCCCCAAGGCCAGAGGCAAGCAGGGCCGGTCTCTGCTGTCCTAGCAGGAGAGGGCTTTGCTCTCTGTGGTGTCTCTGCAGCCCCTGAGAGCCTGTGCTGGAGGTGAAGCTGATCTCAAGGAAGGACAGATGCTGCTGAAAATGTCTAAATGTCTTTGGGTGTGGACATCCTGTGATCCAGGAAAACTCGGAAAATCCTTGGGCGGTTCCTTGCTTGGATCATCAAGTGAGTGAATAAGAGGTTGTCTTTAAGAAGAACCAGCAGCCTTTGGGAGTAGGCAAATGAGTGGAGATCCCAGTGGGATGTGCTTCCTGTGCATGAACTTCTACATCAACCGGATGCAGCTGGGTCAGACCCCGTCTCATTGCAGTGGTGGGATTCAGTAGCTGGCCAACAGAAACTGATGCAATCGGACATGCCATCTGGAGTGTCTGTCTCACACCCAGTCTGGATGCAGATGCCTTTCCTGTAGGTCCTGTGCGGTCCCTGCCAGCCACATGCACTTGTGCTGGAGGGCCCCGGCATCTCGCATAGCACTACAGGCCTGTGTTTGGCTGTTGAGTAGCTGCCCTGAATTGGCTTGGGCAACGTAGGGATGTCCATGAGACATCTGCCATTGCTGTCAAAGGTGATCTAGTATATACAGCTGGTGCAGAAGATGGCTGATGGCTATGGCAGAGACTACTTGTGGCCCCCTGACTACCTCAGTAGGCTGCCCTGGACATAAAGAGTAGGGAAGAGTTCAGTTGTCCAAAATGTGGGCATCTGCTGTTGGCCAAAGGTATTCCCCTCTAAGCTCGAAGACCATGCCTCCAGATACTGCCCTGTCTCTATGAACGGCTCCATTAGAGCTTGCAGTTCCCTGCACATATCTTGGGCCACACCTGACACCTCAGATGTCACCAGGTGTTTGAGCCTGAACAAGTGACTCCTGGCCTCCATCTCCAGTAATTCCCATGGGAACTGAGACAAGCAGCTCCCAGGCAGCAGGTGCCCATTTTGTGCCCACCTGAACTGAGACAAGAAGAATCCCACCTCCTGTGGCTTTGTGGGAGCCGTAGGTGAGAGCTGAGTCCCCTTCCAGCCCCAGGACTGCAAACCAAGGATGAGATGCCTCAACTGAGTCAGCTGACTCCCTTCCCTCAGCAGGGGTAAAGGAGAGCCCTCCCTGTCCCTACCTGGGTGTCCCATCTAATGCCGACACAAGGAAAGGAGATTCTTAGGCCCAACTCTTTTTTTATTAGGAGGAATGACTCTGCCAGAAAGTGTTTCTCCCCAGCTGTGGGAGGGAACATCAGTGATTCCTTCAGCCTGTTTCACAGCAGGTTCCTCTGGAGACCCAGGGACATCTTAAGAGAGCCCGGGGTGGGGGGGATGGGGGGTGGCAGAGAAAGTGCTGCCTTGGGCTGGTCCTCTGCTGCTGAGCTGGGCTGGGCTCCTGGGATGGAGGGAGCTCATGGCAAGCGAGCAGCGCTGCAGAGAGACAGCTCTGCCCAGGAGCAGCTCCTCTGCAAAGCGCAGCAGGGCTGAGGGCACTGCCTGCAGGCACTGAGAGCAGACAAGAAGAGTGAGAGAAGGTGAAAGACGTCTGGTGTAGGAGCTCACCGCGGAAAGAAATCTTCACAGCCCTTGACACGGTAAGTCTCTGGCTGCAGGGCAATGCAGATGAGTGCCTGGAAGTGTCTCCTAGACCTGGCCCATGCCACAACTGATAGGACTTGTCAGGATGGCTCTCCTGGATTTTCTGGTGCGGAGGAGAAGGATCTGCTCCAGAGCAGGGCTTCCCTGCTGCATCCTCAGAGGGACAGGGCATGATGGGTCCCTCCTCCCAGCGATGGCTGCAGGAGTGCCAGGCTGGGTGTGGGACTGCCCTGGGCCCCAAGCAGAGTTCTTACAGCCCAAGAGGGCTCTGTGCCAGGACAGGGACTGTGCTGCCTGCAAGGATCAGCACTCAGGTTTTCTGGGGAGTTCCCCGCGGTGCTGTGGGGAGAAGGTCTGGGTGCAAGGAGCGACACCCGGCAGGGCATGGCAGGGCAGGGTCCTTCTGCTGTTCAGAGGCTGCTGCATGGATCAGGGCTGCTCACAGCTCCAGATCCTCCCAGGGCTGGAGGGTCCAGGCAGGGGCTATCTGGAAACAAAGGTGCTTCCCTCAGTCTTCGTTTTCATGCTTTGGGGGTGTAAAGGGAAACGGAGCTGCTAACATTTGAGGAGTGACTGAGATTCTTAACCATTACATGGCATGATCAGAAGGTCTTCTAGGAACCTCATAAAATGCCTTCGCCTAACCCTCAGCCTGCAGACATCACCAGCATCACCTTGGCTGGCAACATCACGGTTCGTCTGACCTGCTCTTTACCCGTTGGAAGCAGGGAGATGTCTCTAGGTGGTGCCCTCCCAGGGAGAGTTTTCTGTAGGGCAAAACTGAGTGCACCAACGGTGGGATGGGGTCTCCCAGAATTTTCTGTGAGGAAAACATTGTGGGGTAAAGCAGCAGGTTGAAAAGGACCAGGAAGCAGAAGGGTGGGCAGGGAAGAAGATGAAACTGAAAAGACAATGTCATGGCAAGGAGAATTGGGAAAGTTCCCTGTCACCCCCTCCAGTGCAGACCCCTTTCTCTGAGCAAGCCCCCTTGCCTCCTGTCTGACCCAGCAAAGTCTCTGCCCTCGTGGCCGTGGGGCACAAGGCATCATCTGCCCCCTCTGCAGCCAGAGCTCCAGCAGAGCAGAGGTGCCTCTCTCCAGCCCTGTGCCCATTTTCCTCTGCGCAGCACAGGGGCTGAGCATGACCACTGCCTTGCAGCATCGCTGTCTGGGAGGCTGCCCGCACGGCTGGTGAAGGTGACGACTGTCTTAAGTGCCTTTCCTTCTGTTTGTGGTGCTGCTCCTCCTCTTCCCACCTGTCTGTTCTGCTCCTGTTCCTGCTCGTGGGCTCTGTCGGGTTGGGGGAGTTTCAGACAGTGACCCTTCAAGCCCTGCTAGGCAGGGGTCTGCATGGGAGTGAAGTGCCCCAGCCCCCTTTGAACCCATGGGGGCAGATGCATCCCCCAGAGCAACTCTGGGATCACTTCAGCACTTGTCTGAGCTGCTCCTTAGCCCCTCCGCACACAGAGATTTCTCTGGTCGGTGCCCTGCTGCCAGGAGGGGTCTGTAGGGAAGAACCGAGCACACAGTGGGTGGGATGAGAGCTGTAAGCACTGGCAGAGAGGAGACTTGGGGACAGAGAAACGGGTCCCAGCAGAGACAGCTCCAGGCAGTGGTGACATGGGCAGGGAGTGAGAGGGAGCTGCTCCCAGAAATGCCACGGAGGGGGCATTTGGCATCTCCCTGCCACTCCCTGCAGTGCAGACACTTTCCCCAGAGTAACTCTCCGGTCTCCTCTCCCACCCAGCAGATATTCCCACCCTTAATGTCACAGGGACTTGATCATGCGTTTCCTTCCCAGCGGCCCAACCACCGAAGAGGAGAACCACTCAAACGTCCAGCTGTGTCTCCCTGTCCTGACTCCCTTGGCAGAAGTACTTTGGGATTTTCCCCTCTTGTCCCTGCCACCCTTGTTCTTCCCCGTTAATCGCTGGTGTGAGGGGCGAGGACTAGGGTGCAGCTGAGACACCAGTGCTGCATGTTGTCTCATGCAGATGGATCCATGGAGGAAAAGCATCCATGTCCTCTCCTAATGTTTGGGGCTCTGGGCACTGCAATGTATGGCGCTGGGAGTGAGCTTACTCTTCCTGCAGGACCCCTCATATTTATGACATTCAGGTATTTTCTTGGGAGGAATGGGTGGGAGTGGGTCCTACTTGGCTGCAGGCTGCCCTCCAAAAGGGCGTATCTCTCCCATGGCATCTCTGTGTCATCTAGCAGTCCCATGGAGAAGACAGGCAGCTGCAATGAGCCCTCTGTGTCCCTGCCTAGGAGGGGGAGACCTGAGATCCTCCAGGGTCCAGTTTCTTCTCAGAAGAACATCTGGGTGCAATCGTCCTCCAGCTCAAAGAGGTGCCAGCGCAGGCCAGCCGAGACCAGGGCTGATGGACGGATCGACTCTTCACTCTGTATTGAGGAGCAGTTCCTTTGTCTCTCAGAACCCACAAGGTTTTACCTGGAGCACAGAAGAAATGCCAAGGTTTTATGCCTTTAAAAATTCCCACAGGTGTGGATAGGCAAACAGAACAAAGTAAACAAACCAAAATGCCCACAGCTCTACTCTGCAGTTGGGTGTAGTGGGACCAACAATCCTGAAAAGCTCTTTGCAGTTACGAGTGGACTTAACCTGATATCACCCTATGTTCCTGCTTAGCTCTTGCTGTAAGTGGTACAAACTCCTCCAGAGCCCCCAGAAGAGCTCCCTGCTCCTATGGCACCCACAAGCAGCACCAACCTGAATGTAGCAAAGACACCTGCTAAAGATCTTCCTGAAAGGGGTAAAGCGCTTTGGGAGATTTCTGTGAGAAATGGAGTAGGTTAAGCTCTACTCTAACTCTTCACTGTCTTTTCCTCCATGGACAGATCTCTGTGAGCAGCAACTGCAGATGGCCAACAGCAGCTCCATCACCCAGTTCCTCCTCCTGGCGTTCGCAGACACACGGGAGCTGCAGCTCTTGCACTTCTGGCTCTTCCTGGGCATCTACCTGGCTGCCCTCCTGGGAAACGGCCTCATCATCACCGCTGTAGCCTGTGACCACCACCTCCACACCCCCATGTACTTCTTCCTCCTCAACTTCTCCCTCCTCGACCTGGGCTGCATCTCCACCACTCTCCCCAAAGCCATGGCCAATTCCCTCTGGGACACCAGGGACATCTCCTACCTGGGCTGTGCTACACAGGTCTTTTTCTTTCTCTTTTTGATGTCAGCACAGTATTTTCTCCTCACCATCATGGCCTATGACTGCTACGTTGCCATCTGCAAACCCCTGGACTACGGGACCCTCCTGGGCAGCAGAGCTTGTGCCCACATGGCAGCAGCTGCCTGGGCCAGTGGGTTTCTCGCTGCTGTGCTGCACACTGCCAATACATTTTCCCTACCCCTCTGCCACGGCAATGCTGTGGACCAGTTCTTCTGTGAAATCCCCCAGATCCTCAAGCTCTTCTGCTCAGACACCTGCCTCAGGGAAGTTGGGCTTCTCGTGGTTAGTGTCTGTTTAGGATTTGGGTGTTTTGTTTTCATTGTGGTGTCCTATGTGCAGATCTTCAGGGCCGTGCTGAGGATCCCCTCTGAGCAGGGACGGCACAAAGCCTATTCCACGTGCCTCCCTCACCTGGCTGTGGTCACCTTGTTTATCAACCCTGTGATGATGGCCTACCTGGAGCCCCCCTACATCTCCTCCCCATTCCTGTATCTGTGGTGGCAGGTCTGTTCATGGTTCTACATCCAACAGTGAACCCCGTCCTCTACAGCATGAGGAACCAGGAGCTCAAGGATGCCCTGAGGAAATTGATTAGATGGTTTTTAACAGCCAGAGACTGTGTACCTTCCTCTGCAAATCACTCTCAATATATATCTTGACAGTCTAAGCCTGTCTTTCCTTTTCTTTGTTTATTCTTTTTTTATTTTCATTCCTTTTTTCCTTTTCCACTTTTGATGATGCTGTCTGCAAAGAAATGTCTTTATTCATACCCTCCTTCCTAGGTATCCACCTCTCTTGTGTGACCCACAGTATTTGTGTAAATGAGGAGCCAGACTCGCTCTGCATTTAAGCAAAATAAATTAACCAGCAGCATCTTTTTGTCTGAAGTCAATCCTTAGAGGGGCAGGAATGAATGAGAAATAAAAACACTTTTGTGTCATGGTTTAATCCCAAGCAGCAACCAAGCCCTACACAGCCATTTGCTCACTCCAACCACGGCAGCATGAGGGAGAAAATCATAAGGGTAAAAGTCAAAGACTTGTGGGTTGCGATAAAGACAGTTTAATATGTAAAAGTCGCGCATGCAAGCAAAGTAAAATAAGGAACTCATTTACCATTTCCCATCAGCAGGCAGGTGTTCAGCCATCTCCAGGAAAGCAGGGCTCCATCACGTGTAACGGCTACTTGGGAAGACAAATGCCATCACTCTGAGCATCCCCCTTCTACCTTTTCCAGTAAAGTGTTAATTCCAGGCATTCACAGAAAAACAAAGACTCTGCAATCACAGAAGGGGCAGCGGGAACCCCACTGGCACAGGGAAGGGAGACTGGAGAGATCTTAGCTGAGGAGCGAAATAAAAAGAAAATGAGTTTCCTACTGACACTCATTACAATCCAATTCCCACAGCTCTTGCCACAGTTGCTGTCTCAGCCAAGCCCATTCTCAGGCAGGTCCAGCTAGATCAGGGTTTCATGGTCTTGTCTCAAGAGATATTGAAAAAAATCCATTGTCTGAGATCCCACCAACTGGCCTGGGTCTTTGTTCTAGTGTTTGACTCCGAGGGATTTCTCAAAAAAAACACACAACTCTCTCTGTTTTTCCTTGTCCATAATGGTCTCAGGCCCCAACCATCCTTCTTGCCCTTGCAGGACTTGCACCAATCTGTCAGGGTCTTGTGCTGGGGAGCTGCAAACTGGACACAGCACTCCTGATGTGGTGGTTCTGTAGTAGGTTAGCCTTGGCCAGCAGCCAGACACCCACGCAGATGCTCATTCACACCCCCAACTCAAAAAGACAAAGGGAGAAAATAAGATAGATTAGCTCACAGGTCAAGATAAAGACCAGAAGGTCACTTACTAATTACTGTCATTGGCAAAGAAGAGCTGACTTGGGGAAGATCAATTTAATTTACTGTCAATTAAAATAGATTTTGATAGTGGGAAACGATGACAAAAACTTTAAAGACCATTTGCCCACCACACTCCTTTTCCCCAGGTTCAGATTACTCCTTCATTCCCAATTCTTCTGCCTGCCCCAACCCTGAGAGGTGCAAGGGGGATAGTGAATGAGGGGTTACAGTCAGCACAGAACCTTTCTGCCACTCCTTCTTCGTCACTCTTTTTCACAGAGATGTGACATCAATGGAAGAAGAGCTGAGGTGGGGATGGACATCTCCCAGGGCTTTTGTGGTAGATGGAGATACAACATATTTAGGAGAGACCCACAGGGAGGATGAGAAGTGGGGGATGCCCTGTGTGATGTCAGGGCAGCTCAGATAAATGGACATTCTCTATGGAACACGCAACAGGTTAAATGGAGGCGTGTGTGTCAGCTTCTAAATGGGCCGTCCAGTCTTCTGCTCACCTGGATCAGGTACTCCCAAAAGAGGAAGAACTGGTCAGGGATGTGAAGACCAGAGTCAGCCTAGTCTGCAGTGACCATGTGGTCTCCCATGTCCCCAGGGATGAGGGGAAGGAGATTAGCAGAGCACAGACCCTGCACATGAGGGAATGAGAATTTGGCCTCCTGCGGGCACTGGCAGGTGGGATGCCATGGGGGCAGTGTCAGGGCCCTGAGAGCATCCATCAGCCTTCCTGGCCCTGACCAGCATAACCTGCAGCCTCCACCTGCATCCCTGTCCATGGGCCCATTTAAGCCTACTTTCAGCTTGATCTGCACTGCAGGTCTATGGGTCTCCAGTCACAGCCATAGAAACAGCCTGGGCTGTCCATGGACCTTGTCGATTCAGACTTGCAGATTCACTTCCTAGCTGGATTCTTTGTGGGGTGTACAATGAAATGACACCATCGCCCTCCAGGTGCCAGACCACAGCTGATTCATGGAGGCCTAGGGTCTTTCTGCTGCCTTTCTTCTCATCACTTGGTCAGGTTTTGGCAGGAGAGGAAGGAAAAGCAGGTGACGAAAAGCAGGGTGCCAACGATTGAAAGCAGAGAGCAGAGCCTTCACATGTGAAATGATCTAAAGGCTATACTAGTTCAAAAGTGTTTTCTTCAGCTCCTTCCTATGAGGCATTAAATCTGTAGCAGGAACGTGGAAACTCTGAGATGCCTCCATATCCCTCTCTTTGAGCAATTAGGTTGATAGTACCCAAGTCAGAGGCTTTCTTTCAATTCTGTTTGCAGTCTAAAGCACTCCATGGTCTGGAGATATGCCAGGAAACTTGTGTAAGGAACCCACTCCTTGGAAAAGAAGGTGCACCTTCCCAGGAATCTCAGGAGGCATGGCCTACCGATAGCAGTGTTCAGGGAGCTGGTTAAATGCCTCATCTCCAGTTCTGTAATGGTGACCTGGTTTGTGTGTAAATTCTCTCTGTGGATGCTGGCATTTCCTGAGCAACCTGGTCTGATCTCAGAGCTGGCCCTGCTTTGAGCTGGGCATTGGACTTGAGACCTCCAGAGCTCCCTTCAACCCTGAATTATCTGATGATGTAGAGAGTCTCAGCTCCAGCTTAATCTCTTACTGTACAGCACGTGGCAAGGAACAAGCTCTTGGAAGGCTTGGCAGGAAGAGACTGCTGGGGGACTCTAGTCCATCCTCCACGTAGCTGTGACTTTGCGGAGCTGAAACCTGAAGACCTCCAAAGGTGGAGGTCACAGCAGTGCTCCTTCTAGTCCTTGTTATTTTTTCAAAGGCTCAGCCCAAAACTCCCAAGAGGCACTTTGTGGCTGTTTCCTCTGGCAGTTCATTGGCCACTGCAGAAGACAGCTCAGCTCCCTCATCTCTCAAGGTAGGTAGGTACAGGCTCTTATTAGGTTGCCCAATGCCTTCCCTTCAGCCAGCTAGAGAGGCCCAGTTCCCTCAGATTATCCTACAGCTCAGGCTTTAGGCTCCTCACTCCATTTTGGCAGACCTCCCCCAGACACACTCCATTTTCTCCATTTTCCTTTTGGAATGCAAAGCCCACTGGCTCCTACGGCAGCCATCATGACTCACAGGCCCTTCTCCTCCAGGCACTCCTTAACCTGCTGCACAGAGTTGTTCTGCAGCTTTTCCTTCTAAATCTTCAAGTTTCGGTTGGCCAAATCCCCAGGTGTGTCAAGGTCCCTCTGGAATGAACCTCCAACATTGAAAGCACCTGTGCTGATGTTCATCCTGAGTCATGGTGCTTCTAACAAGGTGATAACTCAGGTAGCTACAGGACACTACAGATGAGAAAAAGAGTACTAGTGTAATGTAGTTGCTAATCAAGGCAGAAAGCACCGTTATAACCACCTCAGAAACACCAAATAAGGGTTTGAAGGGAGCATGTGCAGGGCCTGTGATTAAATGGATAAAAGGGGTTGTCTTTTTGCATGGGAGGGGATAAGGAGTAGGACTGGAGAGGTGGGAAAGGAGTGTAAAGGGAATGAATGGTGAAGCAAAGGAAATGATCAGGACAGTTTGGGGATACCTGTCAAGCAGGCCTGCACCTGAGCAGCAGTGCCTGGAGCAAGGCATAACAGCTGCAGCTGGTCTGACTAAACTAAGAAATTGACTTCCATGGTCACAGGGAACCTGAGAACTTTCCCTGCTGTCATCAAATGCAGACCGTGAGGACAAGAAACTGCTGCATCATTTTGGTTTCTACTTTCTTAAATGGGATTTCAGGAGGTGTCTGTTCTGGCCTTCTGCTCACAGCAGAATCAGATGTGGAGTCAGACCACATTGGTCGAGGCTTTATCCATTGGGGGCTGGAAAACACCCAAGGGCAGAGACAGCACAACATTGCTGTGAAACCTGTTCCAATGCTTGTATGTCCTCATGGAGAAAAAGGTTTTCCTTATCTCTGTGCTGAACCTTCCTTATTTCATCATATAACTATTGTCTATTATACACTGACCCTTTCTAAAGTCATCTTTTCAGCAGACTGTCTAGACAAAGGCCATTTCCATTATGCTCCAGTTTTCTCCTCTCCCTGTTCTTTGTTCATTCACATTCCTGTCACCCACCCAAAGCTGCTGCTTTGACATCAGGGAGTTAAAAGCTTGCCCTGTCATTAAGTAGTCTAATTGTCTCTTTAGCCAACTCTTTAGTTATGTTTATATCTATATCTATCTACCGACCTATCTACCTACCTATCTAAAATATTTCTCATAAGATTATCCCTTGTAGAAAGGTAACCTCATTAGAGGCACCTTGTAGTAAGCATATGGTGCAGAGTGTGTTTTATTGTTGACGAAACTTTATCATGCTTGACTTTTCTTTGCTTACAAATAGGAAAAAAAAAAATCTGTGCCTGTGTGCAGCCATTTCTCTAAGGAAAGCAAGTGTGGATTGGTACAAAGGAGCTGTAACATCCAGCTGCAGAATTCAGTGGAGAAGTCTGATGTAAGGGAAAGTCCCTGGTGGCCAATGAGAGAAATGGTGGGGCTGGGGAGCTGAGGTGAAGGATGTCCATACTGTGTCAGACCTCAAGGGACTGCTTTTCCTCCTGTCCAGGTGTCCTTAGGAGAGACCCTGGAGCAATATCTACTGGGGAATGCTGCCATCACCTCTTCTCTAAACTGAAAAGTCGTAAAATACACCCTTGGAAATAAAACCTCCTCTTTATTAGAAGTTCTTTGAAATCTTTCTCCATAACTACACTAAAAAACAGCTCCAATGATCTGTACAACTCTTGAAGAAGACTTGAAGAAAATGACAGGGAGAGAGATGGCTCGTTAGGGCTTACTTTAATGACTCCCAAGGTGTATTTGGTGCTGAGTTAACGAACCTTAGGTACTGAGAGGAGATTGCACAAACCTCTCAAAGACTCAATGTAAAAAGAAAAAACCCCAAAGTAGCTTGAAGCATTGAGTCCCACTGAGCACTATTACCAGCAAAGGCTCCCCGAGAACTTGTTAGAAGGGATAATTGGAGGCCATGATTGCAGGTAGGCAAAGGGAATGTGCAGGCAGCTGACATGCAGAGAAAGCCCTGCTTTTGTTTGATGAAGCAGAAGGGCCAAGGCCTGACCCCCAGCCCCTGGGAAGGCAGATCCTATCCTTCACGCCTTGCTCGGGGCAGTGGGATGTGGGGGGGTGTCATGCTGAGTGAAGGACAACGGGATGGCAGTTCCCAGCCTTACCAGGGGTGTGCAAGGAGGCAACGAGTGTCCCCCCAGTGCCTTAGGACAACATGTCTCCTCACAGGCCTTGGTGGCAGAAACGATTGCCAAGGGGACACAGACTTGGCTTCTCTTGGCGACTTCCAGCCTTGCCAGCGCTCTTTGCCATCTCCACCACAGGTTGTCCTACACTGTCCCACAGCTGCTTCTTTTCCCTGCACACCGTAGACACCCATCTCACTTCCTCACCTTGCTCTCACCCTGGCATTTCCATACATTCATGGAAGTCTGTCCACCCTCACACTCTGTTCCTTGAAACACAAAGAGATGGCCTGATCCCATAGTCCTTCTGGATGACGTCTTGTACCACAGCACTACCCTTGGAGTGACAGTTCTTCCTCCTCGTGTCCAGTCTCCACCTTCCACGCTGCAATGTGTGGCATCATTTCTCTCTCCCGTTGTTTCCTACCTCCAAGGAAAGCTCCACCATCTGAGAAACAACCCTTCAGGCAGGCATCCCAACCCACCAATCGTCTGGAGGCCTTTCACCTGACCAGGCAGAAGTAACCTCACCATGATCTCCCAAGGCTGCTAGCCTTTCAGCTTCTTGAATAGACATGACCAAGCCGTGTGCCTGCTGCTGTTCCATCATGTTCTTAGCCAGAACAGACATGACCACCAAGATATAAGCCCCCTTCCTGGACTGAGCCTAGGTCCTTCGGCAGATGGGATCTCACAGACAATGTGCCAACCAGGTGCCTTCTGCTGGCCTGTCAGAGAGACTGGCAGATGTGAGCTTTAAAGCACATATGCCAGCCATGGGCCAAGGTCTGGCCTATCAGCTATTTCAGAACAAAGTGACCTCAGAGTCCCTTTCTCAGCCACCTTCCTGCTGCTTGCCTGTCACCTCCAGAGACAGAAGTGACCTCACCTCCCCATTTGCTTCCTACTGGATTATGAGGTACTTGTACACAATCGACCACATCATACCATACCCAACCATCACCCTCTTTGTGGCCAGTACCTGAGCAGGTAAAAGCAAGCTTCTTGCATCAAATTTATCCAGTAGATTTCCTACCGACAATTTGAGTGGAGAAATGTTCCTCAGAGGAACTGCTGTATTTCTACTGCTGCATTTTATATCTCTACTTCTGCCTCTTTGTTTTGTCTTCTTCCTCTGTCGATTCTGTCTCCAAAAGCTCTCCAAGGGAGAGACTCATGGAATCATAAAATAACTCAGGTTGGAAGAGAGCCCTGAAGTTCATCTTGTCCGGCTAGCCTGCTCAAGGCAGGGTTAACCTGATGAGGTCGCTCAGAGGCTGTGCACAGTTTGGCATCATCCACAAAGGAGCTGAAAATGCACTCCGTCACCTTATACAGGGAGTTAATAAAGACATTCAACAGTGTTGGCCCAATCCGACTCTATGGAGACTATGAAGACCATGTCAAAACCCTTGTTAAGGTCCAGGTATGAAACATGCCCTTCTTGCCCCTACCCATATGGGTTTGGCAGTCTCTTCCTTCTCCTTCAAGTGCCTGTAAATCCCTGCAGGTGTATTTGGCCCAGCACCTTCTCAGGGACTAAGGTGAGGTTGACCAGCCTGCAATTCTCCCAATCCTCCTTCTTGCCCTTGAAGAAATGTTTGATGTCTGCCTTTTCTGAGGATCCCAAAACCTCTCTGATTGCTCGGACACGTTTGAAGGCACAATCCAGAAAGGGTGACTGTAGAGGACCGCTACTGTATGCAGTTTGTCTTGACATTGCCTTCGCACCACCGTTTCCCTGCATTGACGTCCTGCCTCAGAGGGCACTCCCCCTCCCCGTCACAGTCTGCGGACGAGCGCCACCATGTGTATGCACGAGAGCCAGGGTGCGAAAAGGCTTCCTGAGGAAGCTGAATGTACCGCACGACGGGTGCTGCCGTGCGCGTGCGCAAGAGCCAGGGCGTGAAAAGGCTTCCCGAGGAGGCAACACGTACCACACAAACTGCACATATGCAGTCGCGCTTCTGGTCTCCCGCGAGGGAAGCAGCCGGAGACGAATGAAGCCTAAGGAAGGAGCGGATGTTGGTTCTTTTTTATTGATAACTTGTATAGTTATATATGGTTTGGCCTCCCGGGGGTGTATAGGGGAAATTTGGACTTTAAGGTATGACCCTCCCAGGATGATATCCCCTTTGTAGGCCATGGCTGCCCAGAAGGCAGGCAATATTTGTGACTGTGTGCCCATACAGACTGAGGAGATTGATAATTTATATGATTTTTTGGAAGTATACCGATCTAGTCCCTTGCTCCCAGGACAAGATTGGGCAAGGGACCATTGGTTCCAGTCATGAAGTGTGATAGACAGAATGACAGTGGTGTAGCAGGAAGCTAAGGGGAAGGGAAAGGCTATAATTTGCGCTGTGTTGGGAGCGTGTTTGGCAGCTGTGGTGGAGGAAAGGAAGCAGAGGTCCTGTCAGGCTGAGGCTGTAGTAGCTTCTCTGCGGGCAGCGATAACAGCGCTGCAGGAACAGCTACAAGAAAATAAATGAGTGCTGGAGGAGGAGAAGCGCCGTAAATTGATACTGAAGGAGGACTTGAGAAACCAACTCCTAAGGGAGACAGACACTCTAGCAGAAGTGGAAGTACTGCTCGAGGAGAAAGGGATACGGCAAGTCTACCCCTGGGGAGACCTAAAGGGAGTAAAGGAGGCTGTAAAAAAAAACCCCCATATGTGCCCACTAGTTAAACGGAAAATGTATATGTACAATTGCCCCCAGGTTATTACCAAAGAAATTCCTTTCACGGCAACCGAATTGGCTAAGCTGCGAAAGGACTTTGCAAGGACTGCGAGAGAATCCGAAACTGAGTATGTTTGGAGGGTGTCCCTATCGGGGGAGATGGGATTTTGCTGTCAGAGAAAGAGGTGGAAGGATATTGCGGCCAAGGCATGTTTTTAACCACTGGCGACCACTGAGCCCCATGGTCATTAATTCAAAGGGTTGCATATTGGGCAGGAGGGTTGAACCCCTTGGAAAGGGGAGACCCCTAGTCATAACAGGCTCGGTAGGTCAGCTGTTGGAAACTGTGCAGAAAGCAGCTTGTCTGCAAATCATGTATGATCGGGAACTTAAGCCCAACCTGAGCTCCCCAATGCCTTTGCCAGTAGCTCCCAAATGAATGATGCCCCTGGTACGGGGACTTCCCGATTCCTTAAAACCTATTGGGATCCAACTGCAGGGGAAAATTCAGAATATACCCAGAGAGGAGAGAATCGCGGCTGCCCTGGAGGGAATGGTGACCCCCGAGCATCGGCAGCTAGGGAGGAAGGTGTGGAAATGGGGGAGATGATAGCGCAAAAGTTAATCAATTATGGAAGAAAGTATGGACCTGTTAGCCGATCGTACCAGAAAGTTGAAACCAGAGCTGTGCGAGCAGCAGAACAAGGCAGCGGGTGGCTGCTAATCTCTGGGAGGAGCCCAGATCTAACTGGAAAAGAAAAGCCCCTAACCCGACAAGGATTATGGCAGTTGGGGCTGCAAAAGGGCGTTCCCCGGGATTTGATGGATGGACTCCCGACTAAGAAGTTAGAGTTGCTTGTGCAGAGATGCTCCGGGCAGGGAACTACTCCTAGATCGAGTCGTAATACCTTACCAATAGTGAACATGGGGGAGGAACAAAAAAGGGGACGAGAGAATGGCGGGAAACTAAATCCTCTGCCCCCCAGGGTGGGGGGGGGGGAGGCAGAGGGTGGATGTTTATAAGGCACCTCACCTGCAACGAAAAAGGGGACTTACTGATTACGGTGGCGGTAGGGCCAAAGAAAAGGCCTATAACCTTTTTAATTGACACCGGAGCCCAAATTACAGTGCTAAGACGAATTGAGGTGGAACAGTGTGGTATCTCAATCCCGTCCAAACGCCTCATAGTCCTAAATGCCTTGGGTAAAACTCAAACCGTAACTATGACCCCAGTGACATTGTGGCTACTAGGAGAAGAAGGTCCCATTAACACCATGGCAGCAGTGGGGCCCTTCCAGATGAACCTCTTAGGTATAGATGTCCTGAAGGGTAAACAATGGCGGGATACCCAGGGGAATTCATGGTCTTTTGGTGTCCCCCCAAATTAGGCAGTTAACTGGAACCTTCGGTGTATTGCACCAGTACTGGAGGATTTGAAGAAACAAGGAGTTGTAGTCCCGGCACGATCTCCTATTAATTCGCCTGTGTGGCCAGTACGAAAACCTAATGGCACATGGAGATTAACAGTAGATTATCGCAGGCTCAATGCAAATACTCGTCCATTGACAGCAGCGGGACCAAATATTGCCAAGTTGATAGCGACTATCCAGGAATGAGCCCACCCCATCATGGCAACAATTGTCGTTAAAGATATGTTTTTTTATGGTTCCCCTGCAACCTGAGGACCAAGATCACTTTGCTTTTACGTGGCAAGGCCAACAATTCACTTTCACCCGACTCCCACAAGGGTATAAGCCCCCCCCACCACTCTGGCCCACCATGCATTAGGGCAGGAACTAGAGGCAGTCCAAGTAGAGAAGGAAGTCAGTGTTTACCAATATATTGATGACATTCTTGTGGGAGGGGATGAAATAGAGAAAGTTCGGATGACTCAGAATAATATAATTTCCCACCTAGAAAGTTTGGGGTTGAAAATTCCACCGGAGAAGGTACAAACACCCTCAAGCGAGGTAAAGTTTTTAGGGATCTGATGGAAAGGAGGAATGACATGCATTCCATTGGACACCCTTTCCTCATTAGATCAGATTAAAATGCCAGAGTCGAAAAAGGATTTGCAACATGTATTAGGATTATTTGTGTTTTGGAGAAAGCGTATGCCTGATTTTTTGATTACTGCAAGACCACTATATGACTTATTGCAAAAAAAGGGGTCCAATGGGAGTGGACCCCAGTCCACGATGAGGCATTATGACTGCTAATATTTGAAGCAACTGCCCATCAAGCTCTCGGTCCCATTCACCCCACAGATCCTATCCAAATTGAGTGGGGGTTTGCCCAGACCTGGCTCTCAATTCATTTATGGCAAAAGGGGCCAGAGGCCTATTGGTTTTTACTCACGCAGTTTTAAAGACGCTGAAAAAAGATACATAGCATGGGAGAAGGGCCTATTTGTAGTTAGTCTAGCTTTGAGAGAGGCCGAACGAACCATGCGAAAGCAACCCATAATTCTTCGGGGCCCATTTAAGGTGACTAAAGCAGTCCTAGGGGGAACCCCACCCCCCCGACAGGGTGGCTCAGAGACCTTCTGTGCGAAGATGGTATGCCCAGATAGAACATTACTGTGACATATTTACAGTGTCTGAGAGAGCCACAAAGAGGTTAACCATCCAAGAAGAGGTGGGCCCAGATAGAGAAACAGCTGAGCTTCCCCCTGTGATACAGATAGCTCCCCCGTTTTCTGAACAAATACACAACGTGTGGTTCACAGACACCTTGTCAAAAACGAGAACGAAATGTCCGGAAATATCAAGCTGTAGCACTCCAGTAGAAACCAAGGACCAAATCATTACCAAAGGGGAGGGCAGCGCACAATTGGGAGAACTGGTCACGGTATGGAGCATGTT
This sequence comes from Balearica regulorum gibbericeps, assembly GCF_011004875.1. Lineage (NCBI taxonomy): Eukaryota > Metazoa > Chordata > Aves > Gruiformes > Gruidae > Balearica > Balearica regulorum. The sequence goes on along the minus strand of NW_022679074.1, from coordinate 158,937 downwards.
CCAACATGAAGCCCAAACCACTTCCCCTGTATACATTTATACTGACTCTTGCGCAGTATTTAAAGGTTGCACAGAATGGCTACCATTTTGGGAGCAAAATGGGTGGGGGGTTAACAGAGTACCGATATGGCAAAAGAAAAAATGGCAGGACATCCTTGCAGTTGCTAGACGTGGGGAATTTGCAGTGGCGTGGGTGGCCTCCCACCAACAAAGTGACACCCCAGCGAGCCGGTGGAACACTGAAGTAGACGAGTTAGCTCAGTTAGCTCCCTTTCAAAACACCCAAATAGCAGAAGACTGGGAGTGATTGTTGGAATGGTTGCATGTAAAGAGGAAACATTCAGAGATCAAAGACCTCTACTGTGAGGCCCAGGCTGAAGGTTGGCATGTTACTAGAGAGAAATATAAGACTTGTGTGTCCGCTTGCGAACAATGCTGTACCTGCTTAGAAAGACACCCCCTGGAAGACGATGCCCTACACTTGAGGGAGGGGAAAGGCCTGTGGGAAACCTGGCAAGTGGACTTTATTGGTCCTTTCCAGAAATCAGAAGGAAAGCATTATGTGTTGGTCTGAGTGGAAGTAGTGTCAGGGTTGGTCCAAGCCGCAGCATTTGCCAGAGCTACTGGAGAGAACACGGTGAAGACATTGAAAGAGTGGTTTGGTACCTTCCCCAAACCGTGGTTGATTCAGTCGGACAATGGTTCTCACTTTACAGCTAAGATAGTTCAGGAATGGGCAGCCCGGGAGGGAATTTCACAGGTGTTCCACATCCCATACTACCCACAAGTGAATGGAATTGTGGAAAGAACAAATGGGCTACTCAAACGCTTCCTGAAATCACACAGACCAGGATGGGCTGAGCGGGTGGGAGATGCAGTGACCAGTGTAAATAGCCGCTGGGGAACGAATGGATGCCCAAAAATTACGGCATTTTGCCCACAAGCCCGGACAATCAAACCCACCTCCCACAGCCCTGATCACCCTGACAAGCCATCCCACTTCCCCGGACAACCTGTTTTATTTGAACTCCCCACCGTGGGAGCAGTACCGTTAGTATTAGACACCCCAATAAATAAATACACTTGGAAAGCAAAAGATGCCAGCGAGAAAAAAATCCATAAGATTCACCCTAAGTGGATTATTCCTTCCTTCTAACCCTAGGAGCGAGTTTGTTTCTGTTCTTGTTTTTAAGGACGAAGCAACTGACCCAGACACATACCCCCAGAAGGAGCCAGACAGACATCGATTGCAGTTTGATCAGAATGCGCATTCTATTTTTGATTATTCTAATGCAGAAGTGTATTTACGACAGCGATGAAAAACCAATTCCTCTACCTTCCCCCGACCCATATGATCCCTTTAAGAACAACGAATTTGTATTATTGGCTAAAGCAGTAAGCCGAACCTTCAATTTGAGTCATTGTTGGCTTTGTGGAGGACCTCTGGGATTGTCGAGTTGCCATGGACGTCCGCACCCCTCCCCCAGACCAAATTGTGAGCAACTATAGTGAAACCGCAAAAGACACTTGGGGCGACAGTGGGATATGGCCAATTCAATATGTGACTGTAGGGCAGTATTGTCTAAACCGTACTCAGAGTGGGGGGGAGTAAATGTCAACGGACACTCAGTCGTAAGCTAGTTGATAAAGATAGGAGAGTCTACATATGGATGTGGCTTCATGAGACTGGGCGCACTCAGGGATTCAAGGGGTATTGGTCAAACAAAAATGAAACCCTGTCTGTCCCACAAACCAATTATAAGCAAAGTTGTGAATGGAAAAATAATTCTGGCACTTGGTATTGCACCGGCCGAACACATAATCGCCCAACCATTTTTTTTAGCCCTCTGGGCGACGAAAACACAACTTATTTTCAATTCCCAGAAGGGGCAGCTGGACCATTTGCTCATGGCGTTAAGGCTAAGAAAGGGCATTATTGCATCTGTGGACATACCGCATATAAACATTTACCCGCAAGATGGTCAGGAATCTGTTACATATGGGTTATCCGGCCCTTATTTTTTCTTTTGCCAGATATAGGCAGACCTCGGTTAGGAGTAAAACTACATGATAGCCTCGGAGATAGAAGTATTGCCCGTATTGAGGTAAATTTAGGTGGGACGCAAAAATGGGGAAACAAAGAGTGGCCTCCTGAGCGAATAATTCAACATTACGGACCTGCCACCTGGAGCCCTAATGAAGCAATATCAGGAGCAAGAGAACCAATTTATAATTTAAATCGGATAATCAGATTGCAAGCAGCTCTAGAAATTATTACCAATAAGACTGCCGATGCACTAGATCTTTTAACCCAGCAGTCCCAAAAGATGTGCACAGCAATCGTTCAACACCACATGGTCCTAGATTACCTGTTAGTTGAAGAGGGAGGGGTGTGTGGGAAGCTAAATGCTTCCAAATGCTGTTAAGAAATTGATGATGTAGGTGAAGTGGTCCTCCAACTGACCAAAGGCGTTAGAAAATTAGCCCATGTCCCCGTCCAAACCTGGAACGATTGGGGTGGTAGGTTGTGGTCCTGGTTACCGGGAGCGCTGTGGGTAAAACAGCTGCTACTGTGTTTGCTATGCGCAGTTGTCGCTTTAATATTTTTGCCATGTGTAATCCCGTGTTTTATCCAATTAATATGACATGTAGTATCTAATATGCAATTTGTTCCTAACACCGCACCTGATGGCCTAAAACGGATCCATGCCGTTCACCAGTCAGAGCCCATCACAGTTTGTTCTGCAAAGCCCGGTGAGGGGCCACCCGGTGCTACTGCCGCACCCACGGTTGGCGGCCACCGCCACTGCCTGGGCTGCCAGGTCTACCCGGTGAGGAGAAGGGAAAAATAAATAAATGTGGGGGTAGAGCCGGGCCCCTCCGCCACGCGGCGAGGGGCCACCCGCTGCTCCCGCCGCCCCCACGGTTAGCGGGCACCGCCGCCGCCCGGGCTGCCAGGTCTACCCGGTGAGGAGCAGGGAAAAAAAAAAATAAATATCGGGGGAGAGCCAGACCTACCCGCCACGCGGCAAGGGACAACCCACTGCTCCTGCTGCCACCGCAGTTGGCAGCCACCGACGCCGCACAGGCTGCCAGGTCTACGCGGTGAAGAGCAGGGAAAAAAATAAAATAAATGTGGGGGAGATCCAGATCCCTCTGCCAATCGGCGAGGGGCCACATGCTGCTCCCGCTGCCCCCGCGGTTGGCGGCCAAGGGCGCCGCATGGGCTGCCAGGTCTACCCGGTGAGGAGCAGGGGAAAAAAAAAAAAATGTGGGGCGAGAGCCGGACCCCTCCGCCAAGTGGTGAGGGGCCACCCGCTGCTCCCACCCCCCTGCGATTGGTGGCCACCATCGCCGACTGGGCTGCCAGGTCTTCGCGGTGAGGAGCACGGGAAAAAAAAACCATAAATGAGGGGGAGAGCCAGACCCCTCCACCAAGTGGCGAGGGGCCACCCGCTGCTCCCACCCCCCTGCGATTGGCGGCCACCATTGCCGCCTGGGCTGCCAGGTCTACCTGGTGAGGAGCAGGAAAAAAAAATAAATGGGGGGGGAGCCCACCCCTGCGCAATGTGGCGAGGGACAAACCGGTGCTCCCACCGCCCCTGTGGTTGGCGGCCACCGCGCCTGCCGGAGCTGCCAGGTCTACCCGGTGAGGTGCAGGGAAAAAAATAAAATAACTGGGGGGAGAGTTGGACCCATTCGCGAGGAGGCGAGGGGCCACCCACTGCTCCCGCCGCCCCCGCGGTTGGCAGCCACCCCCACCGCCAGGGCTGCCAAGTCCACCCGTTGAGGAGCAGGGAAAAAAATAAATGGAGGGAAGAGCCAGGCCCCTCTGCCATGCGGCGAAGGACCACCCGCTGCTCCCGCTGCCCCCACGGTTGGTGGCCACCGCCGCCGCCCGGGCTGCCAGGTCTACCCGGTGAAGGAGCAGGGGAAAAAAAAAAATAAAATAAATAGGGGGGAGAGCTGGACCCTTCCACCACGCAGCGAGGGGCCACCCTCTGCTCCCGGCGCCCCTGTGGTTGGCGGCCACAGCCATCTCCTGGGCTACAAGGTCTACCCGGTGAGTAGCAGGGTAAAAAACAAATACATGGGGGTGGAGAACCGGGCCCCTCTGCCATGCTGTGAAGGACCACTCACTGCTCCCGCGGCCCCCGCCGTTGGTGGTCGCCGCCGCCGCCCGGGCTGCCAGGTCTACGCAGTGACGAGCAGGGAAAAAAAAAATAAATGTGGGGGTAGAGACGGACCCCTCCGCCACGCGGCGAGGTTCCACCCGCTGCTCCCGCCGCCCCCACGGCTGACGACCACCGCCACCGCCCGGGCTGCCAGGTCTACCCAGTGAGGAGCAGGGAAAAATAAATAAATGTGGGGGTAGAGCCGGGCCCCTCCGCCACACGGCGAGGGGCCACCCGCTGCTTCCGCCGTCCCCGTGGTTGGCAGCCACCGCCGCCGCCCGGGCTGCCAGGTCCACCTGCTGAGGAGCAGGGAAATAAAAATATAAATGTGGGGGTAGGGCAGGACCCCTCCGCCACATGGCGAGGGGCCATGATCTGCTTCCGCCGCCCCTGCGGTTGGCGGCCACCGCCGCTGCCCGGGCTGCCAGGTCTACCCGGTGAGAAACAGGGAAAAAAAAAAATGGGGTGTAGAGCCGGGCCCCTCCGCCACGCGGTAAGAGGCCACCCGCTGCTCTCGCCGCCCCTGCGGTTGTCCTCCACTGCCGCCGTCCAGCGTGCGAGATCTACCCGGTGAGGAGCATGGAAAAAAAAAAAATAAATGGGGGTGTCGTGGTTTTACCCCAGCCGGCAGCTGAGTACCACGCAGCCGCTCGTTCACTCCCCCCCATCGGGATGGGGAAGAGAATTGGAAGAGTTAAAGTGAGAAAACTCATGGGTTGAGATAAAGACAGTTTAATAGGTAAAGCAAAAGCCGCATGCACAAGCAAAGCAAAGCAAGGAATTCATTCACCACTTCCCATGGGCAGGCAGGTGTTCAGCCATCTCCAGGAAAGCAGGGCTCCGTCACATGTAACGGTTACTTGGGAAGACAAACGCCATTGCTCCGAACGCCGCCGCCCCCCCTCTCTCTTCCCCCAAGCTCCTTATAAACTGAGCATGACGTCATATAGTATGGAATACCCCTTTGGTCAGTTTGGGTCACCTGTCCTGTCTGTGTCTCCTCCCAACTTCTTGTGCACCCCCAGCCATCCTGCTGGCAGGGCAGCGCAAGAAGCAGAAAAGGCCTTGGCCCCGTGTAAACACTGCTCAACAATAGGTCCATAGAACAAAAACATCTCTATATTATCAATGCTGTCTCCAGCACAAATCCAAAACGTATCCCCACACTAGCTACTATGAAGAAAAATCAATCCTCTCAGCTGAAACCAGGACATTATCCACCCCTTATTTCATACTATTTACGTCATGCTCAGGTCCCACACAATTCAATACATCCTCATTAAGCACCACCACCCTTCTCATCCCTTGATATAATATGCTGATATCATTCCCTTAGTCTGTGGACCACCCTTTTAAAATGTCCATAAATGTCCGCAAAATGTCCATTGGGTTCACTTGGTCCACAACCTTGGGCTCCATCCACCATGGTGGTCACTCAGGACAGGAGAGGTGGTTGACGTGGAGTTACTGGGCACCAAAACCAGCTCAGGTCAGGTCCACTGCTGCACTTGCGCTGCCCCCTGTAAGGCTTGTTCTCCATTGGTTCAGGTGATTTCTGCTACAGTAATTCCTGTAACATGCAACTCAAATCATGGGTTACAACAATTTAAAGGTATTTCCATTACAATCTCCAGCCCTGGTCCCTTCGAGTCAGACCATCAAGTTTACCATTGCAATGAACACCTCCTCTTGCCCCTGCTCCAGCTTGAACTTATCCTCAGACTGCAGTCCCTTAGGGGAGTACCTGCTCCAAGTGGAGCCTTATCCATGAGCCACAGTTTCTCCAGGGGTACACCTGCTGTGGCATAGACTTATCCACAGCCACAGTCACTTCGAGGTGCACCTGTTCCAGCATGGCCTTCTCCATGGGCCACAATCTTCATAGATACACTTGCTCCAGCATGGCCTTGCCCACAGTCACAGTCGCTTCAGTCCTCTCAGAAATAAACCTGTCCTATCATGGGCTTGTCCATGGCCACACACTTTGAAATGTTCCAGCATGACCCATGCACAGCCACTGATGCTCCAAGGTGTACCTGCTGTAGCATGGACTTATCCTTGCCATAGATGCTCCGAGGTGTACCCTCTCCAGCATGGACTCATCCTTGGCTCACAGTCCTTCCAGAGGTATACCTGCTGCGGCACAGACGCAACCACGGCCCCAGACACTTCGAGATATACCTGCTGCGGCACAGACGCAACCACGGCCCCAGACACTTCGAGATATACCTGCTGCAGCACAGATGCAACCACGGCCCCAGACACTTCGAGATATACCTGCTGCGGCACAGACGCAACCACGGCCCCAGACACTTCGAGATATACCTGCTGCGGCACAGATGCAACCACGGCCCCAGACACTTCGAGATATACCTGCTACGGCACAGATGCAACCACGGCCCCAGACGCTTCGAGATATACCTGCTGCGGCACAGATGCAACCAACCACAGCCACAGACGCTTTGGGGTGTCCTGCTCCGACGTGGAATCATCCACAGGTCACAGTCCCTTCGACTCGAGTGCACACAGGAGTTCCAGCCTGTCCAGGACAGCAGCACAAAAACAGCAGCGATGCCCTGGCCACTTGCCAGCCCAGGCGCATCACCATTGCTGTTATCAAAATGTTCCCAGGCACAGCACAGTAAAATGATAAGAAGTACAGCAGTACAGCGAGCAGCGAAAGCACAAAGCAGCCACTAACGAGCACTAGACTCTAATAGATAGTAAGGCAAGCAAGCCCCATGGCAAGCACAGGAGCCTGACAATTAATAGCTAAACAGCTAATACTAAATAGCTAATAGCAGCTATAAATTCAATCTAGCACATTCCGATCAAATCTGTCATTATCTCGAACCCTTCGAGCCCCACGTTGAGCGCCAAAAAGACTGTCGTGGTTTTACCCCAGCCGGCAGCTGAGTACCATGCAGCCGCTCGTTCACTCCCCCCCATCGGGATGGGGAAGAGAATTGGAAGAGTTAAAGTGAGAAAACTCATGGGTTGAGATAAAGACAGTTTAATAGGTAAAGCAAAAGCCGCATGCACAAGCAAAGCAAAGCAAGGAATTCATTCACCACTTCCCATGGGCAGGCAGGTGTTCAGCCATCTCCAGGAAAGCAGGGCTCCGTCACACGTAACGGTTACTTGGGAAGACAAACGCCATTGCTCCGAACGCCGCCGCCCCCCCTCTCTCTTCCCCCAAGCTCCTTATAAACTGAGCATGACGTCATATAGTATGGAATACCCCTTTGGTCAGTTTGGGTCACCTGTCCTGTCTGTGTCTCCTCCCAACTTCTTGTGCACCCCCAGCCATCCTGCTGGCAGGGCAGCGCAAGAAGCAGAAAAGGCCTTGGCCCCGTGTAAACACTGCTCAACAATAGGTCCATAGAACAAAAACATCTCTATATTATCAATGCTGTCTCCAGCACAAATCCAAAACGTATCCCCACACTAGCTACTATGAAGAAAAATCAATCCTCTCAGCTGAAACCAGGACAGGGGGATAGAGCTGGACCCCTCCACCATGTGGTGAGGTTCCACCCGCTGCTCCCGCCGCCCCGCAGCTGGCCGCCACCGCCGCTGCCCAGGCTGCCAGGTCTACCCGGTGAGGAGCAGGGAAATATAAATAAATGCGTGGTAGAGCCGGGCCCCTCCGCCACGCAGCGAGGGGCCACCTGCTGCTCCAGCCGCCCCTGCAGTTGGCGGCCACCGCCGCCGCTCAGGCTGCAAGGTCTACCTGGTGAGGAGCAGGGAATAATAAATAAATGAGGGGTAGAGCCAGACCCCTCCGCCACGCGGCGAGGGGACCCCCGCTGCTCCCGCCGCACCTTCGCTTGGCCGCCGCCGCCGCCGCCGCCCGGGCTACCAGGTCTGCCGGTGAGGAGCAGGGAAAAATAAAAGTAAATGGGGGATAGAGCTGGGCTCCTCCGCCACGCGGCAAGAGGCCACCCGCTGCTCCAGCCACCCCCGTGGTTGGCCGCCAGCGCCGATGCCCTGGCTGTCAGGTCTACCCGGTGAGGAGTAGGGAAAAATAAATAAATGTGGGGGTAGAGCCGGGCCCCTCTGCCACGCGGCGAGGTTCCACCCACTGCTCTCGCTACCCTCACGGCTGGTGGCCACCACCGCCGCTTCGGCTCCAAGGTCTCCCGGTGAGGAGCAGGGAAAAATAAAAGTAAATGGGGGGTAGAGCCGGGTCCCTCCGCCACGCGGTAAGAGGCCACCCGCAGCTCCCGCCGCCCCCGCAGTTGGCGGCCACCGCCGCCACCCAGGCTGCCAGGTCTACCCGGTGATTAGCAGGGGAAAAAAAAAAGTAAACGGTGGCTAGAGCAGGACTCCTCTGCCACGTGGCGAGGGACCACCCGAAGCTCCCGCCGCCCCCGCGATTGGCGGCCACAGTCAACGCCCGGGCTACCAGGTGTACACGGTGAGGAGCAGGGAAAAAAAAAAAATAAATACGGCGGAGAGCCAGACCCCTCTGCCATACGGCGAGGGGACCCCGCTGCTCTCGCCGCCCCTGCGGTTGGCTGCCGCCGCCGCTACCCGGGCTGCCAGGTCTACGCGTTGAGGAGTAGGGGAAAAAAAACCCATAAATTTGAGGTCGAGCCGAGGCCCTCCGCCACGTGGCGAGGTTCCACCCACAGCTCCCACCGCCCCCGCAGTTGGTGGCCACTGCCGCCGCTCAGGCTGCCAGGTCTACCCGGTGAGGAGCAGGGGAAAAAATAGTAAATGTGGGGTAGAGGCGGGCCCCTCCGCAATGCCGCAAGGGGCCATTCGCAGCTCCGGCCGCCCCCGCGGTTGGCGGACTCCACCTCCGCTCAGGCTACCAGGTCTAGACAGTGAGGAGCAGGGAAAAAAAAAAATAAATCGGGGGTAGAGCCAGACCCTGCCGCCACGCAGCGAGGGGCCATGAGCTGCTCCCGCCGCCCCCGCGGTTGGCGGCCACCGCCGCCGCCCGGGCTGCCAGGTCTACGTGGTGAGGAGCAGGGGAAAAAAAAAAATCTGGGGGGAGAGCTAAAACCATCTGCCGCGTGGCGAGGGGCCACCCGCTGCTCCCGTCGCCCCCGCGGTTGGCGGCCACTGCCGCCGCCCATGCTGTCAGGTCTACCCGGTGAGGAGTAGGGAAAAATAAATAAATTTGGGGGTAGAGATGGGCCCCTCCGCCACGCGGTAAGAGGCCACCCGCAGCTCCCGCCCCCCCCGTGGTTGGCGGCCACCGCTGCCGCCTGGGCTGCCAGGTCTACCCGGTGAGGAGCAGGGGAAAAAAAAAATAAATGGGGAGTAGAGCTGGACCCCTCCGCCACGCGTGAGAAGCAGAAAAGGTCTTGACTCTGTGTAAGCATTGCTCAACAACAGCAGCAACCAGAACATCTCTATATAACTAAAACATCTCTGTATTATCAATGCTGTTTCCAGCACAACTCCAAAACATAGCCCCAGACTAGCTACTATGAAGAAAATTTACTCCGTCTCAGCTGAAACAAGGACACACCGACTCATGTCCATGTGACATCACAAAAACCTGGAGAGGCCAGGGGCTGACTCCTGCCCTCTCTTCTCCTTGGGAACACGTGACCTCAAAAGAACCTGCAAGACCCAGGGGCCTTCTTCAGTCCTATCACCTACTCAGCCACCTATGACATCAAAAGAAGCTCTGTAGAAAGGAGCTGCATGCTCCTGTCCTAGTAGCTGCAGAGCCTCCACAGACATCACAAGCACCAGCAAAAGCCAGCTGTTCTTTCATACCCAAACAACTACTCAACCACTAGTGACATTACAAGCAGCTGGACAAGCCAGGTCCTGCTCCTGCCCTGTCACCTCTTCAGGCACCTATGACCAAACAAGCAGCTGCAGAAGCCAGGGACCTACTCCTGCCCTATCACCTACTCAGCCACCTATGACATCACAAGCACCTGCACATCCCAGGGTCCTACTCCGCACCTATTGGCTACTCAGTCAACACTGGCCTTCCAGGAACCTGAATAAATCAGGGGCGTGCTTCTGTCCTGTCACCTCATTGGCCATCAGTTACATCACAAGCAGCTGCACAAGCCAGGGGCATGCTCCTGCTGTATTACCTACTCAGGCACATGTGACATCACAAGCACCTATGGAAGCCAGATGCGTGCGCCTGCCCTAACAGCTACTCAGCCACCAGTCACATCACAAGCAGCTGCATAAACAAAAGACTCTCTCCTGCCCTATTGACTACTTGGGAACATGATATCACAAGCAGCTGCACAAGCCAGGGGACTGCTTCTGCTCTAATAGCTACAGAGGCACCACTGACATCACAAGTACCTGCACTGGCCAGCTGTCTGTTCATTCCCAATCAGCTACTTTGCCACCAGTGACATCACGAGCAGCTGTACCAGCTGAGTTCCTGCTCTGTCAACTACTAAGGCACCCCTGACATCATAGTCAGCTGCACAAGGAGCATTCCTGCTCCAACCCTATCACCGACAGAGCTACAGGTGAGATCACAAGCACCTGCACAAACCACCTGCATGCTCCTGCCCTAGGACCTACAGAGCTACCAGTGTCATCACAAGGAGATGCACACACCTCTGGCCCTGTGCCTGAAAAGCTACACAGCTACCTATGACATCGCAAGCTTCTTTCCAAGCCAGGTCCTGCTCCTGCCCTATCACCTCTTCAAGCATATGTGAGATCGCAAGTACATGAACAAGCCAGGCGCGTCCTCCTACCCTGTCACCTACTCATCCACCTATGACATCACGAACTATGCTCAAGCCAGGGGCCTGCTCCTGCCCTGTCAGCTGCACACACACCAGTGACATCACGAGCACCTGCACAGCAGGAGCATGCTCACTCCCAACACCCCGGCTTTTTCCCCTCCATCTGTCTCCCATCTCCCCGTGCTCTCCTCGCTCCCACGCACCGTTCTCACCCACTCCACCACCTCCCAGTGCCTCTGTCTGTCTCTCTGTTTGTGTGGCGGATGTGACCTCAGAAGCATTGTCCCAGCCACGGCACCTGCATCTCTTTCTCCTTTCCCTCTGCTCTCATCATGACGGCACCAGCTCTCTGATGCACTTTTGATCTCAAAGGCCCTTTTGTCCTGCCTCCCTTCTGCTGTTAAACCCTGTTCCTGCAAGAGAAGTGACAACCAGTTGCTGTCCCCTCTGTGGCATCTTACCTGCATCTTCCAGAGCTGGACAGCTGGTGGGAACTGTCACCATCAGATCCAGCAGTGCTTGAAGTCTTCTCCGGGCACAGGCACAGCTCTGGGTGCGCTTGGTGTGTGCCGTGCTTCCTGAAGGCGAACAGCAAAACTCAAAGTCACTCCTGGGCAATGTCCTGCTGGGAAGAGCTGATCTGAAGGCAGGTTGGCAGTAGACCCTGAGGCCTTGCTAAGGGTAGGCACATCTGGCTCCTCCCAGCAGGATTTGGGAAAGCCCGTTCCCAGCTGTGAGCTCCAGACCAAGGGCACAGGGCAGAAACAGCCCCCAGCCCTGAGGTCACCAGCCCCCCGCTGGCCTCTGACCCCAAACTACTAAAACTTCTAAACAGGCTCTCCTGCTTAACTGAACGATCTTCACTTTTGACAAAAGAAACCCTGTACTGCCAGAGTCAGTAGTCTGGCTAAGACTGTTAGAGGGGACTTGGGCTTCAATTCCAGAAAAAAGAATTTCCATTACAGAATCTCAGCCACCACCTCTGTGATTGTCTTGTCAGTGACCCTCAAATGCTGCGTTTCAAAAATGCGATGGCCAATAAAAAGTATCCTATCCTCCCCAAATCTTTGTGAAAAGAGAGAGCGCCGCACTGGGAGACACTGCTGGCCGTGGCTGGGGTGGCTGTGGGAGCCACAATGGCACCACGTGATGTGCAGGGGGGCACACCCAGGGCAGGGGGACACCGCGGGCACTGGGGCTCTGGGGCACGAGGACCCGCTCCTACTCTAATGGCTTTTCCCACACTCCTAGCACATCTCGGCCCAACAGTGAGCTCCTCATTCTGGGTAGGTCTGTCCATTTTGGCACTTCAACAACATGTCCAAATTCCCAGTCTGGCACCCTCGGATCTCTGGCAAACTGGTGCAGAAAGATCCGCCCCTGCAAAGGGATCTCCAGCTTTGCAGATGCTCATCACTCGCTCGTGCTGTTGTCCTCAGGAACAACCTTTGCTGAAGGTCAAGGATTGAACTTTTAAGGTGGCATCGCGGCGGCCCCTTCCCCTAGAGGAAACTGCCAATTAACAGCAGGCTGCATGACTGCCATAGTGCTGGGGCTGGAGATAGACCTGCTGTCACTGCGGGTGGCCCACAGAGCGGCCAAATGGCCAACCGACTGTATTGTTTCTGGCTGAGATGGAGTTAGTTTTCCCCACCGCAGCCCTCCCAGTGCTGTGCTGTGTGTTGGTAGCTAGCAAGGTGTTGATAACGCACCAGTGTTTTGGCTGCTACCGAGCAGTGCCAGCACACACCAAGGCTGTCTCTCCAACATTTCTCCCCCACTCACCAGTAGACTGGGGGTGGGCAAGATCTTGGGAGGGAACACAGTCAGGACAGCTGGCCCAAACTGACCAAAGGGATATTCCATACCATGTGACATCTGCTCAGCAATAAGAAGCTGAGAGATAGGGGGAGGAATGGGGGGCATTCATTTTTTTACGACGTTTGTTTTCTGGGGCAACCGCTATGCGTACTGAAGCCCTTCTTCCTGGGAAGTGGCTGGACATCACCTGCTGATGGGAAGTAGAGAATAATCTTTTGCTTTTGCTTTGCTTCCATGCAGGACCTTTTGCTTTTGCCCTCTCCTGCTGAGGAGGGGAGTGATCGAACGGCTTGGTGGACACCTGCCGTCCAGCCAAGATTAAACCACCACACCTATTTGGAGGATTTCCTAAGTCGAGACATACATTGGATATAGATTGGGTAAGCTGAGAGATAAATAGGCTAGTAAAGAGGCCCAGCTCTACCCCAGGTAGAAGTAGAAAGTCCAGCCCAGCAGAGCTGGGCTCAGCCTTGCTCTCTCTCTCCTTCCTCAGTCCCTTATGGCCCTGGGTGAAAGCTCAGGTGGCCTCCACTGCCCCTGTACATATGTGCCCTCCATGCCTCCCCAGCTGCACTCGCATCCTCTTTTCCCCTCCAAGGACATTCAGATCTTCACCACTTTGCTCCAAGGTCCCAGGTGCCTTTGCTCTTGCCCCAAAAAGCAGGTTCCTTTCCATAGCAACCATTGAAAAGGTTCCTTGGATGGAAAAGGTCCTGAAAGAAGGTCCCCGAGATGGCCCTGTCTCCAGCACCACGTTGGGCTGCTCTCAGAGCCCTGGCCAACTGTAAAAGCCTTCTCCCCCATTCCAGTGAAGGACTGTTGTGAACAATTAATTGCAACATTGTCCACTGAGTCCTTATGCATCTCCTTAACGCACGGCACAAGGGAGGAAGGAGATGGAAGAGATGCGTGGGAGGAGGCCAGGAGAGGGTTCTTCGTACAGAGGAGGTCAGGTCGGTCGAGTTCTCTTGCGCACTTGTTGGAAGCCATCTCTGCCTGTGGACATTTTCTTGTCTAAAATGCCGCACCCCTCGTGTGGGTGTGGGTGTGGGTGTGGGTGAGGGGGCGGGGACAGACCATATAAGGCCATACTGCCCCACCCCACCTTTGTGTGTGCAAGAGAGGTGGCGGGGACAGACCACGTAAGGCCATACTGCCCCACCCCTGCACTGTGAGCTCGGGGCCAGGACACACACATAAGGCCACGCTCACCCACCCTGGCCACGGCAGACGCTGTCTGTGCTTCTGCACGGTGAAGGGAGGCCGCGGCTGCAACGGGGTCAGGGGGCTGCCGCCCCTCGCAGACCCAGGAAACGTAGCTGTTGGTGCCCTTTGGCAGCAGCCCTTGGTGGCCGACGCCATGACGCGGAATGTTGCGGGCCGGGGGCTGGTGGCGCGCAGCTGCGCCTCGCCCCGCCGGGGCCCAGCGCGCGTCCCCGTCAGCCTTGCGCAGAAGGAGGAGCAGAGGCAGGAGCTGGAAGCGCTGCGGGCTGAGCTGGAGGAAGAGCGGCTCTGCACCCAAGAGCTGCGCCGCCGCTTGGCTGCCGAAACCCGGGAGCTGAAGGCAGCTTTGGACAGGGAGCAGCAGCTCCTGGCAGAGCGGCTCCAATGCGAGTGGGAGCAGCGACAGGCTCAGTCGGTGCGGCAGCTGCAGGAGCTGAACCAGCGGCAGTGGGTGGCAGAGACCCGCCAGCTGCTGCGCTGGAAGGAGGCTGAGCTCCGCGAGGGGCAGGAGATGCTGCGGCGGGAGTGCACCGCCGCCGATCGCCAGGCACGGGACCTGCAGCGGCAGCTGGCCGAGGAGATGGCGAGGCCCAGCAGGAGCACCAGGGAGGCCCGAAGCAAGCTCCGGGAGGTCCTCAGCCAGCTCCCGTGGGAGACGGATGGCGAGCAGCCCGCCCACATCCGCCACCTCCAGAACCAGCTGCAGCTGGAGAAGAGACTCTTCATCAAATACATCCTGCAGCGGTTCGAGGGCGAGCTTCCCGCCTCCCCTGGCACGGCCCAGCCCAAAGGCCCTTCGGGGCACCAGGGGCATCAGGAGACGCAGAGCTCCTGCTCCTCTGGCCAAAAGGGGCCCCAGGCCCTGGCGGCACGCCAGAAAAGACCGCTGGAAAGCCCCAGCGCTGGGCAGCGAACAACATGCAAGGCTCTGGCAGATGCTCAGCGCCAGGTGCCAGAGGGGGAAGACGTGGTGCTGCCTGGCAGCACATGCAGCCAGCTCCTGGAGCAGAACACCCGCTTGCAGCATCTTCTAGAAGAGCTGGCGAGGCAACAGAGTGCCCTTGAGATGGAGAACCGCCTCCTGAAAAAGGAAGGATCTGCAGAAGCGTGCAAGGAGGCAGAGAGGCTGCAGCAGAAAAATGCGCAGCTAGCTGCCCTTGCCTTGCAGCTGGCAGAAAAATCCAGGCACCTGCAGGCGACCATCGATCGCCTGGTCAGTAGTTGCGAGCCACTGCCCGTCCAAAGCGCCACTGAAGAACTGTGCGTGACATCGTTTCCTCAGCAGAGGGATGGAGACATGGGAGAGCCTGCCAGAGCTTTGCTGGTAGGGGACAGGCGGGATGACTTCTCCCACAAGGTGGCTGAGGAGCTTCAGGCCCAAGTGGCTGCAGATGAAGGGGGCTCCTCTGATGTGCGCACCCGCTGCCCAGCTTGTGAGGAGTTACAGCTGCAGCTCACGGAGGTGACAGATGCAAACAGCCGACTGGCTGAAGAAAATGCTCGCCTCTGGGGGCAGATGGGTTGGACACAACAGGTTCAAGCTGAAAATGCTGACCTGAAAGGGCAACTGGCGCGAGTAGCAGACGAGCGAGACTCTGCCATGCAAACGAACATCCTGCCTTCAAACCCAGCTGCAAGAGGCAGAGCGTGAACTGAAAGCCATGAGAGGAATGGCAGAAAGGAGTCAACAGCTGGGGAAGGAACTGGAGGAGACAAAGTTAGCGCTCCAGAGAAAAGAAGAGGAAGGCAGGCGTCTGCAGAGGGCTGAGACGGAACTATACAGGGAACACAACAAAACCCTGCAACTCTTCCAAGCCCAGCTGATTGAACTGAACGGTCAGTATCGGAAGCTAAACAAGCAACGCCAGCAGCTCTATCAGGAACTTGGACGGCTGGGAAGAGAAAGATCCAACCGCATCAATTCCAGGCCACTCCAGGCTCAGCTGGCGGCAGACAAGGAGACCATCCTCTGGGAGGCCATGAGAAAGCAACCGGCAGAGCTTCGAGCATTCATAGCTCGATACAGCTATGACCCTTTCGATGGTCCCAATCAGCAGCCTGAACTAGAGCTTCCTCTAGTTGCTGGACAATATGTTTACGTCTTTGGAGATGTGGATGAAGACGGTTGGTACATAGCAGAGCTGACCAATGGCACGAGAGGATTCGTCCCCTCAAATCTTGTGGAAGAGGTTTCGGATGACGGACAATCTGATGACACCGGAGCCTCCGCAGAGACAAGTGACTGGTAGAAGACACAGATGATGTCTGTCGTGTCTTCTCCGATCTTCTTATTAAATCTTTTCTTAAGGATCTCTCTGCGTAATCTCACTCTCTCTCAAGTGTGTATGGGACCTGGAAGAGCAACGTGCCAGCTGCTGGGGGGCTGGCGTGGGTGGACTGGGTGCCAGCTACTGGACTCAACCAGGGGTTCCCAGTGCTCTTAGTGGAGTGAATGGAGGGGGCTGAGTGCAGGTGCCTGAGCAAGGCGGGGGGTCTCGGCCAGCAGCCACTGGGGCAGGAGCAGTGTGTGTCCTGAAAACCACCGGCTGAGGGAGACCGGCACGAATGAGGTGAGTGAGAGGTTCTGTGAGTGGAGAAATAAGCAGGGGTCCTAAGCTTCCTTTCATGGTTCTTGACAGTTTGTCTCTCTTCCCCCCCCCCCCCCCCCCCCTTTTTAAGAGCAAACACTGAGAAAAGAGTCTGTGGAAACACAGCATTTTTAAGAGAAGTGTATGGTGGGAGTTAAAACTAAATCTGCACTAAAATAGGAAGATGCCTGTTAAAGGAAGAGATCCTCTTTCTCCAAGTTCTGGAACTAGGTATAAAAGGAGACATTTGGGCTTTCTACTGCAGATCTTTACCTCTCCCTGTCTCTGCAGAGCCCGCAGCACCCTCTTCATAGGGACCATACTGATGTTGGCTGCTTCCTTGGATTTCCCAGGATCACCAAGGTCTGAGCTGCCAGGGAACAGACTGAGGACTCCTCAGGCGTTTTGTCTATGTTGGGACAGGTCCATGTTTGGTAGCTGGTTTTGAGGCTTGCCAATTTCTATGCAGTATACGCTGCCTTTGGATACCTTCATAGCTCAATACCCTTCCAGTGAAACTCTTTTCATACCTCTGGAGACGAGTCTTCAAAATAGTCTAGAAATCCTTTTCATTCAAATTTTGAAAATGCCTTAAATTGGAGGTAGCAAAGCACAGAAGTCTGGAGTCTAGCTAGGCTGGTTCAGGGCGTAAAGGAGGGGGCTGTAACTGTGTCAAGGTGAAGAGGAAGCGCTGGGGAAGGAGAAGCAGAGCAATTAATAGATGGCATAATGGTACTTTCCAATCCATCTTTCCAAGTGAAGGCTAAAAAGAAGACAAGAAGGTGAAGAATTGCCAGGGGAAGCCACTGTAAAAACCAGGAACGTCTCATCAGACAATAGATGACTACTGAAACATCCTGCTAAGAGCGTTTCTGAAGCTGTTTTCAGGGGGATGTTCAAATACATGACCGATGTTTTGGGTGGAAGTGCCATCAAATCAAGCAAGAGAGCAGGTACCGAATAATATGTATGGGGTAGGTGAGAACTGATGTGGAAGAGGTCTGGGAAGGAGCACCGGCAGCAAAGTGCCATCTCCTTTCTCCTGCGCGCTCTCCCCCTTGCCCAGCTGCAGCAGATGCTGGTGCGGTACCATCTGGAGCCAAGCCCCGCATGGCCTGGGCCTCATCCAGACGAGCTGGACAGCGAGATCTGGACAGCCAAGAGAGCTGGATGGAGAGGAACCAAATGAAATTCCAGAAGGGCCAGTGTAGGGTCCTGCACCCAGGGAGGAACAACCCCAGGCACCAGGACAGGTTAGGGCTTGACCTGCTGGGAAGCAGCGCTGCGGAGAAGGACCTGGTGGACAACAAGCGCTCCAGGAGCCAGCAGTGTGCCCTCGTGGCCAAGAAGGCCCATGGTGTCCTGGGGGGCATTAAGAAAAGGTGGCTGGATGCTGGTCCAGGGCGCCAAGGCCGGAAGGCACTTTTCGCACCCCTATGGCGGATAGGCGAGCCCGTAGCCCCAGTGTCAGTGGGGCTGTGAAAAGGCCGCTGAGGGAGGTTTCAGGCCAGACACCCCTTTGGGTGCAGGCACATTTCAGCTGGGAGCAGGGGCTGGACATTTTCAGTTTGGAGGCGGGTGAGTGAGTCCACCTGAGTGTTCAGAACGTGAACAGCTGGGTGATCTCCCCCTTGCTGGGCGGCTCCCCACCCCACCAATGTGGGTTTTCCCTTGGCCACGTTTCATATCTCCTCCCCCGCCTTTTCCCTTTGCTTTACTTCCCACTGATGTTGCTCCCCAAAGGAGAGCCACTCGGCGCACCCCTTGGTACGGCACAAGAATCAGTGTAGATGTGTACGGGCTCCATCCGGCCTGTCTCTCTCATGACCACACCCCAAACTGCCATCAGTTCCCCAAGCTGAGCACTCCCTTCTCCTTCTGGTACAATGTGCTCCCCGGAATCAAGGTGTAGAGCCACTGCTCCCTACTTGCCTAGTTTCCCCTCCCTCCTCCAAGAGGCGTCACTGAACCAGACATGGATTTTTCAGGTGGGATTCGACAGGCAGGGGCTGCCTTTCTGCAGGAAGGAGGGGTTTCCTCCCCTGAGGGAGTGGGTGATTTTTCCTGGTTTTGGAGCAGCTTGGGCGCTCCCTCCCCGCCTTGCTCTGTGGGACTGGAAGGCTCCAGCTGGGCGTACCACTTCTAACCGGTTCCTGGTGCGACTCCCACAGGGCTGGGCTGCTGCCAGTACAGGCCTCAGGACATTCAAGGGCCCTCGCAGGGTGAGGGATTGTCGCCCTAGCGTTCTTGCAGCCTCCTGCAAGGCTCGACTGACCACAAAGAGGCCTTTCTGCCAGACCCAGGATCGCTTTTCTGCACCTTTGAAGCTGCCTGAATGAAACCCTCCGTTCCACGTTGCCACACGTCTAGAGATGCCCCAGGAATGGCAAAACCCCGTTCCATCTGGAGCGGATCTGTCGGGTGTGCTGGGCCCAAAGCTTGATATGCCCCTGCTTCAAAAACCAGTAATTCTGGGGCTTCCTCATGAAGAGGGGTCCAATCCCAGGAAGCTCTTTTGCACGTTAGATCGTAGCGGGGACGAGCTATGACAGAGAAATCCGGACTCTGCTTCCTGCAGCATACCAGCAAGCCTAGGGTATGTTGCAGCTCCTTTTTGTTTTCTGGGATTTCTCTCTGTTGTCAGGTGGCCAAGGTTTTGGGGGAATACACACGGCTCCTCCTTTCCACCATCTGCCTGAGAACTTCACCTCGGAGGAGGGGAGTTGTACCTTTTCTGCCGGAACCTGAAGTTCTCAACTTTCCAGGTGAGTAATGATTTTCTTTTGGGTTTGTCCCACTGCAGTTGCATGGGACCCCCCCATCAATATATCATCAATGTATTGGTATGTTTTAACTCCTGAATCAAAAAAAAATTCACTCAATAGCCAACGTGACTATGAAGCAGGTATCCTTTCTTGCAGCGCTGGGAGTCGCACCGGGGTATTTCCACGAACGTGCGTCTCGACAAGAAACAAATTGTACGTGATTTATATTACAAAAGAGTTACATATTCATCAGGTTTCCGATAAATTTAATACATAGTCATTTTTGCTCCGGGAACTCCTGACTACATGCGAATGTCCTGATACGCCCGCGCAGTTTCTTTCTCAGGTGGTCGTCAGGGGTCGTCCTCCTCAAATCTTCCTCTTTCTCCTCTTCTTCGGTGTACACAGTTGGGTGACCTCTTCCTCATGATCTCCGTTTTGCAAGCTCAGCAACCTCGTTATCCGTCCCGCCCAGATGGTCCCAGGCTTGTTGGCATATTGGGCCCCCTTTATCAGGGTGCCTCAAACTTTGTGTCTTTTTCTAGTTCATACCCAAGGACTCTTCCCTAATTTATGGCTTCTCTTATCCTGTTTCTACATTCTAACTATTTTACTAATTGTTTTCTTTCTTTCTTTTGGAGCATGAGACAGGCGAAGCCTGAGGTTGTGGGGCCTGACTCAAGTGTTGCCAAGTTATATATTCTGGTTTTAAAATTGTTCTACGCTAATTAGTTTCCCTTATTCATTCCCCCCCCTTTTCATTAAAGTTGCGAATTCTTTCACAAGAAAGACTATAACACATTCTCTTTTTGCAGTGTTCTCTTAAAGTATTTCCCTGACTCTACTGCATGTCTTATTTCGTGTCCAGTCCTCATATTCTCCTGAAGTTTGCCTGCTCCACCAAAATGCACGTTGTATTAATAGACAAGTCAGGATTATCATCAGTCCTATAAGCAGGACCGTACCAAATAGCTGCCGGAGCCAGGTCAAATTAGGTAGCCAGGAAGTTAATTTGTGCCAAATTTCTTCAAAACCCCATGAGATGATACTGTCTTTAGTTATTTCATGCAAGATTTTGCTTTGTCGATGGATTTCATCTCAATCTGTGGGGATTCTGCTGCTTTGGTCTATGTACATCCAACAGCTTATATTTATGGTTGCACAAACACCACCTTGTGAAGCTAGTAATAAATCAAGGGCCATTCGGTTTTGCGTGACTTCTTTCGACAGACTGGGTATTTCAATTTGCAAGGCCTGTATTGCATCAATGGTTTTGTTCTCAGTGTTTTCTAGTACAGGTGGAACGAGAAGATCTTTGAGGTCCCTTCCAAGCCAAACCATTCGCTGATTCTCTGATTCTATGAACCCCTCCAACTACCTCCTGGGCCCCCTTCCAGGACAAAGTGGATCCCTGTAACTCCCCAGCACAGATTTGCCACTGTCCCAGTACAAACTAGATCCCTTTAACCCCTCCCAGCACAGACCTGCCCTGTCCCGGGTCTGGATCCCTGAGCAGGGCAGGGGCCAAACCGACCAGCTGACATGGGGCAGCAATAACAACCAGCCCAAAACTGGGGCAGCCAAGCGGGGCAGGAGCAAAACTGCCAGTCCAGCCACCCCGAGGGAGAATCTGGCAAAGCTGTGGCAAATAGAAAGCTAAGAGACCCTGGAGGGAGCAGAACATGTGAAGATGCGCAAAAGCCGTCCGCAAAAGTTTTTTGGATCCCCAAGGTGAGAGAGCAGCTGGGTGGGGATGTGGCAGCCAGACCAGGTCAACCCAGCACCATTGCTGAAGGGGTTTCTTTGGTAGCGCTAGTTCAGAGTCCTCATAGGGCTGTGTCTCAGGGGCAGATCAAATTCATTGGAAATGAACCTCTAAGAGATCTAGTGCTTTGCTCCACGAGTCTCATGGACAGGGTCCTGTACGTGGGAAGAGTGGCACAGAACCCTCAGCAAACGGAGCGTTCCAGCCAAAGCAGTGAACAGGCACGCTTACAGGCCTGGGCAGGTTTTTATTCATCCGGCTGGTGTGGCTCAGGGAAGAGGTGGGAGCTCTGCCGGCGGACAAAGAGCCCTTGGCCAGCAGCGGTGGGGAAGCGCAGCGGCTGATGGCTGTGGGAGGTGCCCGGGCCCTGGCAGCTGTGTGGCCTTGAGGGGGCACGTCCCCGTGCGGCCCCGTGTCACAAAGGGGCAGTGATGCGGCACCCGCCCGGCGATTGTGACCTCACCGGACCGGGGCTTTATAAGCTGAAAAGCGGGCCAGCGAAAGCCAGTTGGGCTGAGCTGTCCTTTGGGATAACTCAGCTCCTTCCCTCGCTACTTGCACACCTACTGTTTTCCAACCATTTCTCGTTTACTGCCCACTTCTCCTCAACTTCCAATCTCTTTCAAAGGTAACTATGATTTGACTTTCAGGACAGATCACGCACTAGGTAGATACGGGATCAAAGTATAGGCTGGTCCAGACCTTCAGAGCTCTAGGCTGAGCTCTTTACACCTTTAGAGGCTGGCCAGGGCTATGGGTAGAGTTCCTAGCTGCTAATTCTTCTTAGTGACCATATCCTAGGATAGGTGAGTAGCTGAGCCTGAGGCATTGGGCTCAGCCTAGACTGACAGGAAGCTCACCCTTCACTGATGGGGTAGGAAGGGAGACAGAGAAGGAGCAGGGCACAGGCAGCCATTCGAGTAGCGGCCGAAAGCCGATAGATAACTCCTGCATACAAGGTGGGAAAGTGTGGGCTGGAGAGCCAGAGGGCTCTGCTGCTAACGGTAGCCACAGGTCAGCAGCAGGTCCTTGTGTCTCTTCCTGTAGACACTCCAAGCAGCTTGCCCCCAGAACACACCACCTTGAAAGCCCTGAAAATCTGGAGCGAGTGCAAAGCACTTCACCTTCCGTGAGTTCTGTTTTAGAGCTGGAAGCGTGTGTTGTCACGCTGTGAAACTCTCAGGACAGCGATGCTGCCTTTCGAGCAGAGAACTGGGGAGACCTGCAGTGTCTCAAGTCTGTGTCTTGGAAGGCTTGTGGTCCAGCTGTGTTGTGAACCCAGGCTGGCGCTGGGGAAACTCGCAGTGCTGGATGCTGTCCTGTGCGTAGTCCTGACCTGCAAGGGTGAGGCAGGAGAGAGGTGGTGAAATGGCTGGAAGTGTAAAGGTGAGGTCATGTGAAATCCAGGAGTCTAATGGTGAGAAATGTCCAGCTCTCCCTAGTCTTAAGGCAAGGATCTTGGCCTGTGGTCTGCTGGTAGAGCAGAGATGTGAATGTAAAGAGCGGCTGGAAAAGCAGCCTGTTCATGCTAAGGGAAATAGCTCAAGACCTGGATGAAACTTCAGCCTTCCTCTTCCCTTGCCTGTGACTCTTTTCACATGCTTTCTGTTGCTCCTTCTAGAGAGAATTGCTGAGGCTCTGGAAAATGCCTTCATACTTCCGCAAAGTCATCCCATATGCCATCCCCGGGGCGCTGGCACTTCTTGGCTGCTGGTGGATCTATTGCCACAGAAAAAAGCAGGCAAGCTCTTCTGACAACCAAGAAAGAGCAGCTGCTGAAGAAGAGCAGAAGGAAGAAGTGCCAGAGGAGGATTCACCACCAATGGAAGAAGCAGGCGTTCCGACGAGAGAGGCAGCCTTCGAGGAAGAGGAACGCCCAGAGAATGAAACCTCGACCTCCCTGCCGTCAGCAGGGTCAACGACGCCCTCTCTTCCCTGTCAAACTCAGGAGAGGCCAGATCTCTCAGAGCACCATCCAGACCTGTCCGTAACAACACTTCAGCCCAGCACCTGTTGCAGACGACAGTGCAAAGCCAGAACCAAGAGGACCTCGGGATGAAAGCAGTGGCCCTGCTTGTGTTTCTCTCCCCCTGACCTCGGAGTGTCACGGCAGTGCGGCGGTGAGCCTGGTAGAGGATTCAAGCTCTACTGCCAACCCAGATGAGTGTGCAGCAGGTGGGTATGCATTTGCTCTCAGAATTCCCATCTCCGTAGGACCCCGTGTTAGCTGGGCGATCTTCAGGGTCTGTTGCCAAGGGGCGAACAGGCTGGTCCCCTTTCGGCACAAAGTTAATTCTTGTCTAAAGCTGAGCGTGTGCTTGAGTAGCCCAGTGAAGTGGGCCGTGTCTGGATGGAGGCCAGGCTGTTGAACACCTTGCTGTTTTGAGACCTGCTCATCCAAGTGGTTTCTGCTTCAGTTCAGGCAGCCTCTAGGAAGCACTGGGTTCCTCTCTGTGCTGACGGGCTGCTGCTGAATGGAAGCTGGAAGGCAGCAGGTTTCTGAGGTGCTGCTGGATGAAGCAGGGAAGTGCTCTGAGGAACTGTGATCAAATGAGTTGGTTGCAGACCACTTCCCCGGAAGCCTTGTGGTTTGGAAGGGTAGGTGCACGCCAAGAAATGCCTAGAGGGAGCAACGTGCGAGGAGTTCCTCCACCTGTCTCTGTGTTGCTTTTGCCTTCTACATCCTGGATGGTGTGCGCCTGGCAGAATACAGCGCTGCCTGAGCAACTGTTAGGTAACCCGTCTGACC
Organism: Balearica regulorum gibbericeps; assembly: GCF_011004875.1. Lineage (NCBI taxonomy): Eukaryota > Metazoa > Chordata > Aves > Gruiformes > Gruidae > Balearica > Balearica regulorum. The sequence continues at coordinate 135,158 of NW_022679074.1, read as the reverse complement.
TTGGCGATGGATGTTAAAAGCCTTTAGAAGAGGCTGTGGTGCCAACAGCCCCTAATGAGGGGATGTCTTTGGTAATTGCTACAAGCAGTTGGAACCAAGCTGCTTGCTGCAAGACATGGGGATTGAGTTTGCCAACAATGAAGGATGAAACGCAGGGAGCATTTTGACTGGTGAGCGCAACCCTAGGAAGAACACGGTTTTGCCTTGTTGTGAATGCTGGTGTGCCAGGAAGGTACAAGAGTGTGTTGTGGAGCCTAGGGATGGGAAGGGCTGAGAGCTCTGCACTCAGCTGAAGGGTAGGGAGAGGGGCTACAGCGGGTCAAGCTGATGATGGGGCCATGTTGGATAAGAGGTCCTAGAGCTGACCTTCGGCCCCCAGGCTGTGAGACTTCAATCCTCATCCTTGTCCAGGAAGTCCATGGCAAACAGCTGCCCTCTTTGCCTTTGCCTTTCTAGGCATCTGTGCTGTGCACCTAGTGAAGATGTGGCAAATGGGAAGCAGCTGTTGGGTTTCTTTTTCTCTTTGGTCTTGCGCTGGATGGTCTGACTACTTGGAAGCGAGTGAGGCTCTTCCTGCTTCTGCTGGTTCATCTGGAGGGAGGAAGGATCAGCCTTGTGTTACACTGACTGCACTGTGTCTGGGCTCTGACCAGGAGGAAGGTGTTTGAGTTTGCTCCCTTGCCAAGTGGGAGGATTCCTGGTATCAGCTGATGGTTTGGAAACAAAACATGGCTCAGCTCTGGCACCTTCTTTCTTCAAGCATAGGAGGAATGTCAATGCATAGGAAGAGCTCAAAGTAAGCTCTCTAGGAAATGCTGCATTTTCCTGGCCTTGTGTCTGGTAGCTGGACTGTGTGGGTTGTCTGAATGCTAACACGTGTGCATGTCTTGTAGGTTTGGCTGTCAAAGGCATGTTTTTTATGGACAATGACTGTGCCATGAGGGAGGCAGTGACGCACCAGCACGCTCATCCAGAAGGAGGCTCCTGCAAGTCCGACTTCACTATCTGGGAAATAGAGGTCCCCAAGGTAACCACCGCCGGGCTGCTCACACCTCCTGCCTTGCCCTGCATAGCCGTCTTCTGGTTCTTCCAGTCTGGTACCGGCTCCGTGCCATCCCAGGGAGATCCACAACCACTAAACGGAGAGGATTGAAGCATTTAGCTCCCAAGATGTGAAGATGAATCTATGAAAATGAGCTCTGCTTACGGATCTCTATCTACCTGACCTTTTCCCAGACCCGCTGAAGTCTGCCCTGGTCCAGCATTGCCTTTCTTATCCCGTCTGGTCGACACTACAGGAACTGGGAAAGTGGCTGAAATAAGCCACAGAGAAGAGTGTTGTGTGATCTCCGTTCCTCTTCCTAACTGTTGGTTTCTCGACTCTTTCACCAAGGCTTTAGTTGGCCGCTTGATCGGCAAAAAGGAAGATTTCTGAACCTACCTGAAGGAAGCGTCTGGTGCCAAAGTTTATGTCACAAGACTGCCTTATCTCCATGACTCCCGAGTCTGTCACATCGAAGGTAAGTGGAGTGCCTCTCGATTTGTGCTCTACTGTGTAGCTTGGGGGCATCGATGGGCAAGGAATTGAAAGAGATTTTGTGGCTTTGTGAGTCTAGTGCTTTAGAAAACTTTTCTGCTCAGCTGCTGTTACAGCAGAGGTATCTGCCAAGTCGCCTGTGCCTTGGCACGTGAACCCTCTATTCTCGAGTTGAGACTGCTTTTTAACATCTTCAGCTGCTGTAGTTTAAGCAATGCCTTTTGCAGGATCTCTTCAGGCTTGAAGAAGGAGCTAGGGCAGGCATCAGCAAATACAGCAGTCTTGCCTGTGAAGGATGTTAGATTAGTGGTGGGGCTGTCCTCAGCATATCTGTGCTAGAGACTTCCTTTGGGATTTTTGTCTTCCAGGCTCCGCACAACAAGTAGAAAAAGTCCTGAGCCTGATTGGCCAGAATTTCACAAAGCTGTGTCTCACCGACATCCACGCTCTACCTCCACCAACACCGCTGGCACCTCATTCACTCCTTATGACTGCCTGGGTAAGTCCCAGCTTGCTGGCTATGCTGATGTCCGGGTGGAAGGCTGTTGTTGTTGGTCACTGCTCGCTGGAGCGTGCTAGATCCACGTGGCTGGTTCCGAGCTGCCCTGAAAACCAGTTTGGTTTTGTGCGGCTCTCCGTTCTCCAGCTTGCGTAACTGTTACAGATCAGATTGATCTCGCTGGTCTTCCACTACTGCTTCCATTCTGCCTGAGCTGAGAAGTGTAGACTCATAGAATCATGTAGGTTGGAAAAGACCTTTCCGATCATTGAATCCAACTGTCAACCTAAGACTGCCAAGTCCACAACTAAACCATGGCCCCGTGTGCCACATTTACACGCAGGCTTTAAAATACCTGCAGGGATGGTGACTCAATCACTTCCCTTGGCAGCCTGTTCCAGGACTTGACAGCCCTTTTGGGGAAGACATTTTTCCTACTAGTCAATTTAAACTGGTTGCACTCCCCTGGTGCAACTGGAGGCCGTTTGCTCTTGTCCTATCCCTTGTTGTTTGGCAGAAGAGAAAAACCCCCACCTCACTACAACCTTCTTTCAGGTCCTGGGAGAGAGTGGTAAGGTTTCCCTTTCTCAGCCTCCTTTTCTCCAGGCTAAACAGCCCCAGTTCCCTCAGCCGCAAGTGAAATACCAGAGTGCAAGGGCTTTTCCACCCGTGGCTGTAAGCCTCAGGAGTTGCTGGCGGAGCATGGAGTTGCTGTGAAGGAAGCTTGTGTTGCAATGAACACTAATGAGACTTTCTTTCCTCCGATGACAGCTCTTCCTCCCAGATGGAGTTCCTGTAGAAGTGCTTGTGGCCAACCAAGTCGATGCTGGACACATGTTCCTACAGCAGCATACACACCCCACTTTCCACGCCCTGCGTAGCCTTGACCAGCAGATGTACGCCTGCTACGCTCAAGCTGCAATGCCAACCCTGCCAACTCCAGTAGAAGGCAAGTAACGTGGTTGCTCACAAATGGTTCAGCTGAGAAACTTCTAGTGTCATGCGAAAGCCTGATGCCCCCGAGTTCGGCTTGGGAAGTTTCCCAGTGGATGAGAATGTGACAGTTCAGAGAGTTGCTTGCCTAGCTGCTGCCAGAGCTAGAGATGTTGCTCTACTCTTCCTATCCCCGTCATGCCTGGAGTACCCCCCTCCTCAGCCACTTAGCTGCATGTTGAACTGCAGAGTGAGATCAAGTCCGCCTCGGGGGATTTCTAACCAACCTGGCCCCTGGAGGATTTTTGCTGACAAAGCGTGGGACTCCTCCCAAGTCTCCATCGGGTCACTGTCTGCACATGGTGTAAAGTGGAGGGTGCATCACAAGGAAGGAAGGGGAGGGGTTCCTTAGTGCTTCCTTTCCCTTTTGGAGACAGAGCTCACTGTTAGTGACCAAAGGCTGGAAGGGAACTGGACTACCTGGCTAGAAGAGCATGGTAGTGGCAGGCAGAGACTTGAGAGTACAAGCCAGCTCTGCCGGTGTCCCAGGCGGCAGGCTTGTCTGATGGAGGGCTGGGGAGCGTGGAAGGAAGATGGCAGCAGCATGAGAAGAAATGCTGTTGATTCTCAGTAGAGAACTGTGCAGCACTAGGAATCAGCCTGAAGTGCTGACTTCTGGGAAGCCACTTCAACGGAGCTCTTCTGTTTTGCAGTTGGTATTATCTGCGCGGCTCCAGGCCTGGGTGGCGCATGGTTACGGGCTCAAGTCATCAGCTACTTCGAAGAGACCGGTGAAGTGGAGCTCAGATACGTGGACTACGGAGGATACGACAAAGTGAAGATCGACACGCTCAGACAAATCAGGTCTCTAACTGCTCTTCTCTGGCTTGAATCTTCATCAGAGGCATCCGTATCGTTTGAATTGCTTATAGGATTTTCCAGAGCTGAAGTGGGAAAAGGTAGAAAGGTTTGTCTCAGCAGCGGGTGTGGAGCCCTTGGGAGCACAGCAAGCTCCTGCAAGGCTTTTGTGAAGGGGAGGGGAGAGGCAATTGCAAATTCTCCCACCTCAGCGTGGAAGCTGAGCAAAAGGAGGCCTTCAGGAGGGCCCCAAAGTGTAGTGAATTGATGAGGTAGGAATAAGACTCAGATTCTCCTATGCCCCAGCCCCATGGGCTGGGAGAGCCATACTGGATGAGGGTTTTCTTACACAAGCCCAGGAAAGACTTGATGGTGCCCCAGAGGTGCGAGAGAAAGCAGTACAGCCTCCATTAGGGAGGCTGGCTTTTGCTTGGGGCCCAGTCCAACTTGGCATGCTAATCAGACAATTGATTGCTGCTGCTGTTGCTGCTGCTGCTTAGATTGCTGGGGAGAATAGTCTGGGTTTTTGGGGGTTTTTTTTATTGACTGTCATTAATTTTCAACATGAATATCTGTTAGAGCAATTGAATTAATCAATGTCACCTTCAAGAATACAGGAGTAACTTAAAGGCATGTTCTTACGCCGTGATCGATTCTCTTTTCTTTAAGGTCCTGATTTCTTATCACTGCCTTTCCAAGGAGCGGAAGTTTTACTGGACAACATGGTACCACTTCCAGGTAGTGGGACTCTCGAGCCATACCGTCGGTGGTGCTCCTGCAGGTTTCCATGGATGCCAACTGTGTACAAGCAAGGACTCTGTCTCAACCTTCTCCCCCCTCTTGCAAGCTCAGCCTCTGATGGGACTAGAGCGAGAAATTGTATTTTCTTCTTGTAAATGTGCTAGCATGGCATAAGCTGTTCGACTCCAGGGGAAAGAGGATAAATGGCCAGGCTTTTTTGTGCGTGGAGGAGAGAAGGAATGACTCTCCTAAGCAGCAAGTTGGCAGGACTGGCAGGGTAGAGGTGAAGTAGCTGTACCTACGCTGCCGCCTTCTGTCACAGAGTAGCTGTACATGCCAACTTCATTTTTAATCTGCTGGACAAATATCTGGCATTTCCCTACGAAAATGACGGAGGTGCCTGGTTCTGTGTTCAAAAGACTAGCCTCCAAGCCCTGGCAGAATGTCAGTCAGTCACTGCCTAGAGATGCTTTCTGGTTTGCTTTTTTTATTTCCCCTGCCCTCACTGCCCCCCATTCTTTCTGGTGATGTTAGAGATGCAGGCTGTGCTGGTGTCTCAAAAGCTGCCCTTCTGGGTGTGGGAGGGGTGGCTGTAGGAGCTCAGGGTCAGGCCAGGTTTCAGCCCTGGGTTTGTGGCTGGCAGCACTGCAGGAGGTACAGGCCCTGCCAAGACTAGAGGGATGGCAGGGTTTAAGCTGCTTCTAGCAGAAGTCAGTGTTTTGCATGTTCCCTGAGGAGATCAACCTCGTTCAGGATTTGTGGGCTTGTCAGGAGTTGTTCACTTGCTGCTGGAGATGGTCTCGGGGTGGGGAGCACGAAGGAGAAGCTGTATTTTGCAGCAATGTGGTAGGAAATAAGCAACTGTCCTCCAAAATGACAACCCTTCTGCCCAGTCACTTGTAACTGTATTGCCTGGGAGACAAGGGTTTCCTGCTGCATTTACAGGTGTGGAGTTAGCAACGGTACCCACGTCAGCTGTGCAGGCTGAGAGACTGGAGCTGCCGGTGCTTGCATAAGAGGGCATTTGGCACTGCTCAGGTGCCAGCCAGCCTGCGGTAGAAATGCTTTTGAGCTCCCTGTGAGAGTCCTGCGCTCTGTGCAGGGTCCGTAAACTCCTGAAGCCCCTGAGCTTAGTTTATTCAGGATCAAAGTACTCATGGCAGCTCAAAGGTACCGCAGAAGTCTACTTTTCTGTCTTGCAAGCCTGCTAATTCATCAGCCACCGATGTTCACGTTCACTTAGCTGGTGGCTTTCGAAAGCACTTTGCCCTTTCCCTTTGGCAACACAGCAGGCATACTCCTTGTGTGACCTCCAGCTTAATAGACTGGGTTCAGCAAGTGCCCACAGCAAGGGGAGGTGAGGATTATTCTCTGGCCTAACTGATGTAGGAGGTGCAACAAGATGAGCTGAATAGTCCCTTCTGGCCTTTAAAGCCTGTGACTCTCTCCTCATTTGTTTTCTCCTGCTCTCTTCTTTCCACAGGCGAGGATCACTTTTCCGCCAAAGCTGACGCCGCTGTTGTTGAGATGACCCAAGGCGCAGTCCTAGTGGCGCAGGTACCTGAGAGCTGTCTGCAGAAGCCTTGTTGCTGATTTGACTGCTGCTGTTATCCTCTGTGTTATCCCCCTAGCCCACCGTGTGTGTGTTCAAATCCAAAAGAAGGGCCGAGCTTGTCAGGCCGGCTGCTGGGCAGGGTTCTTGTGGAGAAATCTGGGTGCTGAGAACTTCCTTGTGTAGCATTGGCACCGCTCCGGACGCTGTGGCTGGGAAGGGTTGAGTATTCCCTCTTGTTGCTGATGTGGGCCGGGAGGCAGGGCTCCTGAATGGCTTTACAGAGCACAAAGTGGCCTGTTGTCTAGCAGAGAAGTATTTGCCTGGGTCTGCACTGCTTTGCCAGTCTCGGCTGTCTTTGCAACACCGACATCTGGGACCTGGCCTCTGGCTGGCCAGAGGGAGAAGTAAGGCTTCTGGCAGTGTCCCCAAGGCTCCTGCATGTCGTGCCTGATCTCAAGGGAGAGGCGCTTCCCTCTTTTGAAGTGCTTCTACTCGTGGCTGTAGCCATCCCCGTCAGTGGAATTTGGGACGAGTGGGAAGCTGATGGCATTTGTGATGCTCAATCTCAGAGCTTCCTTTGCTTTAAGGCAGTGCTCAGAGGCGTCACGAATTCTAGCAAGGGCATGGATTTGAGTGACTAGAGACAACTTGCCAGCAGGCTGTCCCAGCTGCCTGGTAGCAGTAGCTACCTTTCCTCCAGCCTCCACCTAAGTTGATGTTTTGAGGACCTGAGATGCAGTGACTGGTGCTAGCCTTGCGTCCTCCATGGCTCGGACCAGAGAATTGCTGAGAATTGCTCACACTCATGACCTGAATTAATTGCTGCAGGCTGATGCCTGCAAACTAATGTTTTTCTGTCTTTCCAGGTCACCAATTATGACAACGCAACAGGTCTGCCACTGATCCAGCTGTGGAACTTGATGGGAGACAAGGTGTGTACTGTTGACATACCTATTTTTTTCAACACTGTGAGAGTTTCTGATTATGCAGACTTGTGATTGGTGATTAGGAACTTGCTGATATTTCTTTCTCGTGGCTTGTTCACCTTTCTCCTTTTTTTTTTTCTTTCTTTTTTTCCCCTCCCTTTAGGTGGTGTCAGTGAACAGAACTCTGGTGGAAAGAGGATTGGCTCAGTGGCTTGTCTACTAGCCATGTCCTGGGCACCTTGGGAAGTCTTTCTGCAAATAAATCTTGTTTTGCACTATTACAACCTGGTTTGGCAAGTTCTCATAAGGAAACCTATTGACAGCTGCAGTGCAGAGTTTTGGTGGTCCATTCAAAGGCGTTTTGCTCCACTGTTACCATTTCACCGGAATCACACGGCTCATCTCAGTGAAATGACAACGGGATGTTCTCGGATGATGATAACCGGTTAGAGAGGGATGGGTTACTGGGGAACGCCCACTGGGACGTCGATGTAATAAAGGCCTTTTGATCATCTGTGCATGCATTGTGTTTGTGTATCTGATCCTGCTTGGGTCTGGCTTGGTGTCACCACTGGCAGAGGCCCCTCCAGTGTCGCCGCCTGGATCTGACAAGTGGCGTAGTCGGCAGGATACACAAGCAGCCATGCCGCGGTTGAGAAAGGCAAAAGGGGAAGGCGAGAGCTGAGATGGAGCTGCTCGTGCACGTGGCGTGCCAGGGTGGCCCCAAATGGAGCAGTGGGGGTCGGTAGCTGCATTGCTTGCCAAGCTAGCCAGCCTGGAAGATTGGCCATAGCTGGCAAGGGGTTAAGAAGTAACCCTGAGGGTCACTGAATTGGCTTTAAGAAGCCTGCCTTTCTGCGATGCCACAGAGGCATGCCAGAAGTTGGCAGAGAAGTTAGGGTGGGCTCTGCTCACCGGGAGAAAAGCATTAGATGATGATGTATCAGCTTGTATTGGGTTTGCGTGGCAAGGTTTTGTTTAGTGGGGGGGCTACAGGGGTGGCTTCTGTGAGAAGCTGCCAGAAGCTTCCACTGTGTCTGATAGAGCCAATGCCAGCTGGCTCCAAGACAGACCCACACTGCTGGCCAAGGCCAAGGCAATCAGCATCTCTATGATAACATAGTTAAGAAGGAAAAAAAACAATTAGAGAGAGCTTTTCCAGCCAGAGAGAGGAGCAGGAGGTGCTCCAGGCGCTGGAGCAGAGATCCCCCTGCAGCCCGTGGTGAAGACCATGGTGAAGCAGGCTGTCCCCCTGCAGGCCATGGCGGAAGGATGAGGGGGTGTAGAGATTCCACCTGCAGCCCATGGAGGACCCCACGCTGGAGCAGGTTTGCTGGCAGGACTTGTGACCCCGTGGGGGACCCACGCTGGAGCAGTTTGCTCCTGAAGGTCTGCACCCCATGGAAGAGACTCACGTTGGAGAAGTTCGTGAAGGACTGTCTTCCGTGAGAGGGACCCCATGCTGGAGCAGGGGAGGGATGAGAGGAGTCCTCCCCCTGAGGACAAAGAAGTGGCAGAAACGTGTGATGAACTGACCGTAACCCCCATTCCCCGCCCCCCTGTGCTGCTGAAGGGGGGTGGAGGTTGAAGCCGGGAGTGAAGTTGAGTCCGGGAAGATGGGAGGGCTGGGGGGAGGTGTTTTAAGAGTTGATTTTATTTCTCATTCCTCTACTCTGTTTTGCTTAGTAATAAATTAGGTGAATTCCCTCTCTAAGTTCGGTCTGTTTTGCTCGTGATGATAATTAGTGAGTGATGTCTCTCTGTCCTTATCTCGACCCATAAGCTTTTTGTGATACCTTTTCTCCCCTGTCTAATGAAGGAGGGCAGTGATAGAGTGGCTCTGGTGAGCACCTGGCCCTCAGCCAGGGTCAACCCACCACAACGGCGCTTTCCTGGCTGAAGGGAGACAGGAGGAACCGGCGGCCGGTGCGTCTCCGCACACCCATAGCTAGCCGCACCCGCAAATCTAAAAGGCACCTACGAGGTCAACAGCACAAAAATAATAATAGAATTGTGTCTTTGAGGTGTTTTACACCTTTGTCGGCAGAGAGGAGGTGGTTGAGCTGGCTCTGCACCCAAACCCAGTTTCTGCCCCTCTGTCGCAGAGCAAGCAGAAATAACTGTCCGTGCACAAAGCTCCTCAGCAGATGCTGGAGCTATCAGCCCCAAATCAGACCAGCCCTCTAACTGCTGGCTAAATCAGTTTTATGCCTGGGGATTAAACCGCCACACGCATCAACCACCACAGGTACTCGTGCCCAAAGGAAAAAACACGTGCACACGCACGTGCACGGAGCTGCACATGCGTACCTTCTCTGGACAGCCTGATCTGGCACTGTCAGAGCAAGCAGTCAAAATTCCCCACCTAGCACTTCCTCGCCTGCCTCCTTTTGCCAAAAAGCTGTCAGATGGAAAGGAAAAGAATCCGAGATAGGAACAAGCCCAATCGTTATACTCTGCCATGGCTTAATTTGTTAACTGCAACCCATCTCCGACCCAACGGGGCTCTTACCGTCCCAGGGCAGTTATAAGAACTGCAGCTGAGCGGATTGACAGTCCACTGCAGCAAGACCTTAGCACGCTTCCAGAGAGGGAATTTCATTATCTAAACAAACAAACAAGAGAAAAATTGAAGAAAAAGGCGATTTTTAAAAGTTATTTCAAGTTATTCAATCCAAAACCACATTTGCTTTTGACTTTTGTTACAGGAAATACCGAGTAGCAGGCACGGGTCATACCTACCGTATTTTGGTTGCCACATTTAGCGCTGAGAAGCGAGTGTGTTCAGCCAGAACGACGGCTGAAATCCTTACGCTTACAGGGAACTTTAAAAAGGCAAAAAGGCTGCCCAGCTAATGCCTCAAACCGTCTGCTGAGGCATTGCAGGATTTTATGCGGTGCCTGATCGCTTCGGGCTCCCCAGCATCGCTCCGTCGCAGCGCTTGTCCCGCTTCACTCCAGCCCCTGCGGAGAGGCGGCTCCCCCCGCCCCAGTCCAGCTCCGCCAGCCAGCATTAGGGCTGATAAACGAACGATAAGGTTTCTCCAGCTGTGGAAATTTCTCCTAGTCTTTGCAATTACCGTCTGGAATAAGAACTGAAGCGTAGGAAGTTTCGGATGGATTTTTTTCATCTGTGAACTAAAGAATTGAATGTGCTCATCGTGTGTAAGTAGAAAGTTAACGCGCTGCTCCACGCGCAGTAGTTGATTTTGCAACTCAATATGAAACGGAGACGTCTCCGGTTAAAAAGCGTAGCAGTACTTGGACACAGCTTTATTTCTTGACAGGCTCTCTGTTGCTAGCACCAGGCAGTATTTTTGCCTAAACTCACTGTACGTGTTCTGTTAAGGTTGAAGTATTTCATTACAAAAATGTTGATTTGAACGACGCTTTTGAGGGGCAGACAAACAGATTTTCTACGCGGTCTGCCTGGCCAGTTTCTGAAAGACAAACGTTCTGACATTATTTCATTTCATTAAGTATTGAAATTAACATTTTTGTTCTGATACCATTCAAAAGCAGATTACAAAAACTGAGGAGGTGTTACCGAGTGGAAAATACAGCCTCGAACCGGTTGGGTCCATTGGCGTGTGACCGATCCGTGGATCTTAAAAGCATTTGCTAATAACACTCGTGGGGGGTTTTTCCCCACTTTCCCACTTGTCACTCTATAAAAATTTAAAACACCAGTTAGAAAAAGCCAGCTATTTAGACTTTCAAAATAACCCAAGCAATCACCAGAAAACTGTGAAAAGATTTGAAGCAAAACTCTGATATTTGGTGGCTGATTTGCAAATCAGAAAACCTCTTTAATGAATTAACTTCATTTCATCTAATCATATTTGATTAGTCTCCTCGTGGGCTCTGCGGATATTGCAGTACTTAGGTCGCACAGGCAGACTAATCTGTCAGAACTATCTTCTCAAAACAAAATTACCGTCCCCTTTTCAAAGTGCCTGTGTAATTTGGTTTTCTCAAAGAGAAATTAAGAAATTGCTGGTGGCAGTTGGGACATTAAGCTATCACAAAGGAAAGTAAAGAATAAATACTTACGTAATAGACTTTGTGATCTGCTGGGCCAAGCGTAGGATGTTAAATTATCTGCACTACAAATTGCTGAGCACCCCAAATAGAAAACACAGACTGTCATGCCGTGCACGGAAGCACCAGTTTGACAAGCCCATATGTTATTTTAGCGACTTTTCAAATCAAACTTTTAAGCTGACAAGCCTAAACTTCCAACAACGCTCCGTGCGGCAGTCTAGAACAAGCAGAATATTCACACCTGATGACGCACATAAAGCACGCTGCCAGAAAACACCCGAGACAGTACGGGAGGCACAAACGTGGTTTGGTGTTTCAGGCTGTAAATAGCTGCAGGAAGCACACAGCTCCCGAGGCGAGGTGGCACTTGCAGCGACAGCAGCTCAGCTCATCTCCGAGCAAGAAAGTATTAAGCAGCACGAGCAGAGCACACAGAGCATTGAGGTTTTTCCGTGGCCTTAAACGTCACGCTCACAAAGAAAGAATTCCAGCCCGGGGACTGTTTTGCCACTCTTCAAAATAACCACTGTCAGACTTGTGAACAGAAAAATCACACCTCTTCAGCTGGGTAAATGGGTACTGGGTGCAACTAATGAAGTTAGACTGATGCACTTATCTTCCTCCTGAAATAAGAGGTTATATCCATCTAATAACGCTTTGCTAGCAGAAGAGTAGACAAGACCCTAAAAATAAGCGAGAGTGTGGTATAAAACCGTAGCACCATCAGCTTCATTTTAGTATTGGCAACGAGAAAGGCTTTAGCCTAGGTATAATACACGGTATGGCCTTCACTTTTGAAATCTCCGTGTGAGCAGCGAGCTAAGGAACTCTGTACAGAGGACACTCAATTAAACCATGAGGTCTGAGTTTGACGATTAGCCTATCGGCTTCTTGAACTCAGGCTCTGGAAGAGGGAAAAAGGGAATATTTATACCATGGTGATCCCGATCATCTGAAGGTGAAAAGCAGCTCGCTCTGGAAATAGCCTGCGTGGTTTAGATTTGCACAGCAGTGAGAAAACGAGCAGGAGAAAAAGCCCAGTGTGTCAATGCAATGTTTCAGTGACAAGGCTCCCCACATCCCCCGAGACAGACTTCCAGTTGTAGACGTTTCTTACAGGACACTATTGTTTCTTAAGTTACTCGAACTTTTCAACTGGGCAAGTTGGGGAGATTCAAGGGTGAGGGTTGCTGCTTTTGTATATATGTAGCAAAAAAAAGCCTTGTTTTGGACAACCATCACGATAGGCTTCAAGTGCTGATTCTGTTTCTAAACGCTGCGTCCTTCACCACCAGAAAAGAGAGAATGGTGACCCACGCTGCTCACCCCCGTGCAGGATACACGCCGAGGGAACAGCCAATTCTGCGCCCCTGGCACGTACGCGGCAGAGCCTCCCTCACCCGATCCCCAGCCAGCGTCCACACGCAGGGCATCGAGATGCTCCGAGACGTTTAGGGAATGGTGGTGTCCTCTTTTCTGCAATTACCAAAAAAGGTACTTGGAGTATTTTCTGCTGGTGCGAGAGACAGAACGCAGGACTCACTGGACTTGTGACTGGATAAGCATTGTTTATTACTAGGTTATAAAATACATACCAAATTCTTCTACGGAAATTGCATGGGATCTTTCTGCCTATATTGCACCGTGCTGTTCACGGCCACAGAAATGACGATCCCACGAAATAATAAAGTGGCATAGATAGAAGTATTTTTCAGGGAAGAAAAATAAAGGCACTGGAATGGTATATGTATTTTTAATGTGCTTTACCACATAATCCAATTTATTGTTGGATTGCTGACCTCCTACCTGTTTTAAAATACTGGGAGATGGACTAATTCCTGCCTTAAATCTACAGAAATCAGTAAAGTCTTCCCAGAGGTTACTTATGTTCCACACGGGCTTCTGAATAGCAGAATATCTTATTGCTAAGGTTATCCTGAAGCCTGAAATCCAGTCCGTCTCATTTCTGACAAAGCCACAATTGATCTGGGAAAAGATAATAATTGCACAAGACGACAGTTCTCTTTTGGATGCAGTAGGCTTGTTGGTTTTATACACTTAAACTGTTTAGGAATGCACAATTAAAATCAATTGTATATTTGACTGTATCTATAGTCATGAAGTAGATCAATATCAGTATGGCCTATCTTATTTTACCTCTTGAAGAAACAAGTACTTTTACTGTTCCCCTCAAGTGACCACACAAGCACCACGAGGACTACAACAAAAATTACATTTATTATGACCCTGGTTACATTTCTCATGTTATTACACATTCACACAAACAATGTAAGTATTTCACAGGAGAAGGGGAAATTGCTTTCCCTGATTTTTTACATATATACACGTCAGCAGCTGCAACAGAATTTGGCAACAGTGAACTGTTGCCCCGGCATTCCCACCCGTATTTTGCTAGGAGTTGCCAGCCCCCCGTAAACTCAATGAAATGAAAACTTAAGCAACTCTTGGACGCGAGCTCGTCACGTGCCACAAGAACTACCAGGGTATTTTTGGCACTTCCCAAATACACAGATAATTGTGCGTTCAAGTCAAAGTGCCTTGATACAGCAACTGCAAGTAAACCATAAAACACAGTAGGTTTTGCTGCTCTGCAGGCTTAGCAGCAGCCTCTAAGCAGCAGCTGAGCCTTCCCACTGCCTCACTTGGGGCTTTGGAGCAGGTCTTTATTTATCTGCATCACAAGTACCTCTTCCTTGGATTACTTAACAAATCCAAAGACATTTCTCTGACAAGAGCTGCAGCACTCGTTTCCTCTGCATTTATAGTTGCTGCTGTTCCAAGGCAAATTTAGGCAGATGACATGACACATGACACAGCACGTGATAAATCCTCACTTTTTTTTTTTAAGTGAACCACACAATAAAAAAAGATACTATCCTTTCAGGCTTAAGACTTGGAGAAAATCATGCTTCTTCGCTCTTCCCTGCTCTCACACACCGGCATATCGGATAAACCGCATATTGTTTCCAACGGCCAGCTGATACGTCGCCCCGTGTAGCCAGCCAAACAATCTGGAAAAAGGAGAAAGACTGGAACACAGAGATATACAGACAGAGCACAAAGTTAGTCTTCTCAGTAGGAGAAGATGCCATCAAGCTCTCCAACTAGTTCTCAACTCAGCTTTCACCAGCGCACTCTTCAGCAATCTGAGCCTAAATGAGCTGTGCAGGCAGGAATCAGTGCTGCATCACCACCCTGTGAGTGGTTAACAGCCTTGTTAAGTAGATGGGGGGCCAATAAGAATGTAAATACAGCAAGGAAAAAAAAAAGAAAATAAACACTATTAACGAGAAACATGCTGAGCACGTTAGCAGTAGAAAACCACATACTCTTCTTCAGAACTGCACACTACAATACCCATGTGAATTTAACAGCTCCTGAAATGTTAATGCTCCTTCCACAATATTGAATAAACGGTACATTGTTTTTCACAGAGATTGTTTTGCAGCTAAGGGTCACATTCCTCACCTCAAGGGCTACGCTCAGTTCTTGATGGGAGTCAATGAGAATTGATCCTGAACGCTGAAACTGTGAGCCAAGCCAGGGACATAACTAACATGAGAGCGAGTCTCCTACCCAGCTAACGGCTCAGGCACTCATTCCCTTCTGGACTCTCCATTTCTAGAGAGACGTACAGAAAACATTATTAAACTCTGCATTGCTTTTTACTTGCTGCTCACTTTCAGCAATCCAGCCCCACTGGAACTCTGGGTACTCGATACTCAAGCTATCGAAATACTGATGGCACCAAGCAATACTGTTGCACAGACACCACTCCTAAACGAGGAGTCTAATTCGCAGCCTAACAATCGCATTAGCAAGGAGCAGAGCCAGCTCCACTGAGCATTCCATTGCACAGGTCGCTCACGTGGCATGTTTAACCTTCCCTGCTTTCTGCTGTTGTGGGAAGGTTGCCCGCCGTTTACTGCACTAAGGTTTACAGCCTCCGCTCTCCAGCAAGCGGAACTAGCCGCTACCAGACCCCGAGAACGGGGCTGAAAGGGTCATTATGCGCTCAGGTACAGGACCTGGCTGTAGGCAGCTCCTTTTGTGACTTCCCAAAAGCAAACACACACACGCACGCTTTGCAAAGCGCTTTGGCCTGTGCAGAGGGGAGCCCAAACCCGTCCCGTGTGCACTAACCTCGAGGGTTCAGAACCCATCTGACTCCATCCGTTCCTGGCTTTGTGCATAGTTCCCATCCTCCCTGACTCCTCTTTTATTCCTTCTTTGTCTGTAAAATCCTGTCCTTCTCATTGGCCAAAATTTCCACTATAACCTGTAAGCAATCACCAAAACCTTATCAATACAACAATCATTCTGTAGCAGACATTACTAAAGACAGAAATATGAGTAATCCTCATACATACATATACACACAAGATAAATAACAATAAAATTCAAAGATGGTGCATCCATGAATAAATCTGAACACTTTTTTAATTTGTCGGTTTCTGGACCCTGCAGGAGTACCTCTCTCCTAATGTCAGACTAAACCTACTGACCAGACACTGCCTCTCCTTAGTTACCTTTTGTGAAGCATGCACCGGGATCTCACAAACCTCCAGGGATCCAGAGACCGCAGGCTCTAAGTCAACGCTTTAAATGCTTATTTTTACCACAAGGTGCATTTGAACTCTCCAAAGTTGTTTAGAATCACACGTTGACAAGGCAGAAATAATCACCATCTCAATTTTACTGATGGAGTACTCAAGTGCTGAATACTAATGGGGCTGTGCCAAAAGAAGAGCTACGCAACGCCCGACTTGCATGACAAACCTTTCCCAGAAGGACAGGAAAAAAGGAGAAGGGCAGGAGAGCAGAAAGGCTATTTGAAGGGAAAAAGGTCCAAAGTAGTATTAATCACCTCCACAGTCCCTGCCAAACTCTATGGCTGCTCATTTAAAAATGTCTTGGCCTGATCCAGGGTGCTCAGTTGTAGCCCAGCAGTATCACAGAGGAGCCCCGCACCGCACAGGCACGCAGAGCGCGAGGTAGGACTCAACGTGTCGCACTTTGTGGTGTACGATAGGCACGGACTCCATAGGGTGCAAGTACAGAATCAACTTTATTACAGAATTTTCTGATTATATAGTATTTCTTGTTAAAAGGGGAGGCTCTTTTATTCCCCAATCATCACCCGATTCGTGTTCCCTGCAAGATCTGTTATTCTGTTTTTCTCTTGCACCTGGCAGGCACCTGGCTGTCTGTTCTCAGCTCCTTATCTCCTGGATTCAGCCAGTCACATGTTATTTACGAGCTACTGAAGAACGCAAGGTCTGTTTTGTGCATATCTTTTCTCTGAACCGCTGTTTTTCGCTGCTTTAGCGCACAGGTGGAAATCGCACATTTCCCACACCGTCTTTATTTGCTAAAGCGTTCTTCACATAAATGTAACTCCATTTCTGTAGAAAAAAATATGTTGTTTAGGAGAATGTGTGCATATATACATTCCTATCTACCTAATGTAGAGAGAGAGGGAAAGAGATAATAAGTGTGCACACACGATAAACATCATACTGTTAACCCAAGTTTGGGAGGAGAATGTACACTCCAGCTTCTGCATTTGTAACTCAGTACAAATTGATTAGTTGCATATATTAAAATTAGAAAAAATACACAAATGGGTTTTACACTGTGGACATTTAGCTCTGTTTGCTGCACAGATTCGTACAGGAGATGTGTCTGCTCTGTGAGGGAAGGAAAACAAGACCATAAAACCCATAAATAAACCAACCAGTAACATGGTTTGTAAAACCTCACATCAAAGTTTTAACATTGGAATGGAAACAATAACAATTCAAACCAGAGGAATCACAGAGTCACAGAATGGTAGGGGTTAAAAGGGATCTCTGGAGATCATCTGGTCCAACCTGCCCTGTGAAAGCAGGATCACCTAGAGCAGGATGCACAGGATAAGAAACATCACTATTGCTCATGTTTGATATTTTTTGGCATGGCATTACTTGGTAGTGTTTGACCTGGAAGCCTTGAGAAGCCCTAAGATGAGGGAAAAGACCACCAGTGGTTCTATGGCATCTGCCACGTCACAAAAGTCATGCTTATGACCATGACCTTTCAGATGCCAAAATTATCAGCTTAGCCTTTCCATTTTCCTGCAGGCTATTTGAAATATGGTGAATAATACTTGAAGATGCATTAACAGTGATTTTTAATATTGAACCAAATTAATTCAGAATCCTCGTTTTGCCTTGAGACAGTTCAGTGAACCTACTCAGGACCCCACTGGAGTTAAGGGATCTTGTGCACTGCACTTTGCAGGAAGAGGGCTGCAACTTGTTCACTTGCTGCCGTAAAGCATTCTCAGCTAGTCATGATTTCTTCAGTGCAATGTGATTGGCAGGAAAGAGACAGAAAAACACACTGAAGTACAACCTAAGAACACGCAGGCATATCTGGCCTCCAGTGAGGAAAGAGTAAAGAATTTAGTTTTGACAAGAGAATGGGAGCTCCGAACAAATGCGAGCGAGATCCATGTAGATCCAATGGAAAGAGAGGAAGCCAACATCTTGCTTCAGCAAAGAACATCTCCTTGTAGCCAAAAGAACAAACTGCAAGAGACATAAAGTTAGAATTCATTCTGTCAAAGTTGCTGGCCAAATCTCCAAACTAAGAGGACGGCTGATCAGACAGCTCTCAGTGAGACTACAGATCTTATTCCCTCTCTTAACAGGATCGTCTAGTTTTCATCGGAATAATCGGAACCTGCTGCACCACAACCACCAACAGTCCCTTCAATAGCCCCTTCTAGGCAAACATCAAATCTATTCATCTATTTTATGTCATGGCTTTCCCTGGGAAGATTGCAGCTTTACCTAAGGGAAGCATGGAAGAGAAGATACTGACTAGCTCTCACACTCCCAATTTCAAGGCATTCTGACCAAAAGTTTTGGATTCAAACCTTCTATTCAGCACAGAAATCAGTGCAAAGGGTTACCCATAAGCCTGCTCAATGTGAGTACGTGAGAACACAGCAAAACCATTCTCACGCACACATTTTTCTGAAATGCTAATAACCTGTTGGACTAGCAAGGAAAATTCTACCTTGTTGCATGCTGCCTCTGATTATTTTTTTGTTACACCACTTAGAGAAAAAGCCCAGAAAAGCAGACAAAAGTGAGGAGTTTGGGGGTTTGGCCTTCATTTGGTTTTTAAGATGGTTAAACTAGCAATTTTATTGCTTGCCCTCTCCGGAAGCATTTTCTTTGTTTCATTAGGGACAAGAGTTTGAAAAAGGAAATCTAAGAGGTACTCTTGTTTCTTCTCAACAAAGCAGTCATCACCATCTGTTTGTGTTTTCCAAACACCCATCCAGGAAGACCAAGAGAGCAAGGGGTCCCAGCTGAAGGACATCCAACTGATGCCTATATAAATTCTTTCCCCTCTGCTGAATACCATCTTGGTGGCCCCAGCCTTCTGCCCTTCAAATAAGTAGCTTGTCACTACAGGACAAGGATAGCACTGTTTGTTCCCCATGCAAGCAAATAGTTACATCATTTATTTAAATATCAATATTTAACTAGAATCCTGGTGTGTTGGGTTTGCATGGCAAGGTTTTGGTAGTGGGGGGCATGTGTGCAGTGTACAGGGGTGGCTTCTGTGAGAAGCTGCCAGAAGCTTCCACTGTGTCTGATAGAGCCAATGCCAGCTGGCTCCAAGACAGACCCACACTGCTGGCCAAGGCCAAGGCAATCAGCATCTCTATGATAACATAGTTAAGAAGGAAAAAAAACAATTAGAGAGAGCTTTTCCAGCCAGAGAGAGGAGCAGGAGGTGCTCCAGGCGCCGGAGCAGAGATCCCCCTGCAGCCCGTGGTGAAGACCATGGTGAAGCAGGCTGTCCCCCTGCAGCCCATGGCGGAAGGATGAGGGGGTGTAGAGATTCCACCTGCAGCCCGTGGAGGACCCCACACCGGAGCAGGTGGAGGCACCTGAAGGAGGCTGTGGCCCCGTGGGAAGCCCGCGCTGGAGCAAGCTCCTGGCAGGACCTGGGGACCCGTGGAGAGAGGAGCCCACGCCAGAGCAGGTTTGCTGGCAGGACTTGTGACCCTGTGGGGGACCCACGCTGGAGCAGTCTGCTGCTGAAGGTCTGCACCTTAGGTGCTCAAGGCGCAGAGATCGTCGCCCTCACGAAAGCTGCACAATATGCGATCGGAATACGGGTTAATTTGTATACTGACTCTAAGCACGTGTTTGGAGTTTGCCATGCTACAGGTATGCTGTGGAAAGAAAGGGGATTTCTCACATCAGCAGGTAAAACGATTGCCCATGGACAACAGAGTAAAGAACTCCTGGAAGCGATTCAATTACCATCCCAACTAGCAGTGATATATATTAAAGCACACACCAACCAAGAGAATCAATTGGCAAAAGGGAATGCGCTCGCGGACCAGGCTGCAAAAGCGGCAGCCCGACAAGTCATCTTTGCAATGACACTGACCCATCAAGGAGAACTCGACCGGGAATTACCATACATGCAGAAACTGTATGAGGAACTTCCCGGGGAAGACAGCCAGCTCTGGGAGAAGCTGGGAGCCGAACGGCAGAATGGACAATAGACTCTAGGGGGGAAACCGTTACTCCCAAAAAGGTACTTAACACCGATTGCGTGATGGCGCCATGAGAAAACCCATGGTGGACCTGAAACTATAGCCTTGAGAGTGCTGAGACTGTGGGCGCCACCGGGGATTTACACTGCTGCTAGGAGAGTTTGCGAAGGGTGTCGACTGTGCAAAGAGTATGCCTCTTTGAAAATTAAGGCACCAGCAGGGAAGCGACCTCCAGCAACATATCCTTTTCAAAAACTACAAATTGACTACGCGGAGATGCCTAGGGCTATGGGATATGCTTATTTACTTGTGATCGTGGATCAACTTTCGGGCCGGGGGGAGGCTTTCCCAACTTGAAAGAATGACTCAAAAGCGGTGCTTAAAGCTCTGCTGAAAGAGAGAATACCTAGGTACCGAGTTCCCGAAATAATCGACTTGGACAGAGGAGCACATCTCGCTGCCGTTATGTTAGTGCAAATTTCTCATTCATTAAATATCAAGATGCAATTGCACACACCTTATCACCCACAATCATCAGGGCAAGTAGAAAGGATGACTCGGACGATCAAAGACAAATTAGTTAAAACCTGTAAACAAACTGGCTTGAAGTGGCCAGAAGTGCTAAATTTAGTACTTTGCACATTAGACACACACCGAGGCAACCAGTGGGTGTATCTCCAGCAGAAGTCTTATTTGGGTGGGTTTTAGTAGTACCTGGAACTTATATTCCAGTGAAAACGAGCCTTT